>NC_083103.1:22201505-22525226 GCF_949774975.1 Lagenorhynchus albirostris | reverse complement strand
AAGAGTCTGGTTAATAAGTACCAGGGATGTAATGTACAACATGATACATATCATTAATGCTGCTATACGTTATATATAAAAGTTGTTAAGAGAGTCAATCCTAACAGTTCTCATCACAAGGAAAGTAATTTTTTTCTAGTTATTTAATTTTGTATCTGTATGAGATAATGGATGTTCACGAAACTTATGGTGATAATCATTTCATGATGTATGTGAATCAAATCATCGTGCCGTACACCTTAAACTTATACAGTGCTGTATGTTAATCATATCTCAATAAAACTGGAAGAGAAAAAAGTTAACAGTCTAGGATTATATTTTATACGCAACGAGGAGCAGTTGATTCTGAGCTGAGTGCAGAGCGAGGAGAGG
Organism: Lagenorhynchus albirostris; assembly: GCF_949774975.1. Taxonomy (NCBI): domain Eukaryota; kingdom Metazoa; phylum Chordata; class Mammalia; order Artiodactyla; family Delphinidae; genus Lagenorhynchus; species Lagenorhynchus albirostris. The sequence goes on along the minus strand of NC_083103.1, from coordinate 22,524,854 downwards.
GAGAAGGTCAAGCATGGCTGGAGCCCGGGGAGCTGGGACGTGGTGGTCCCTTTAATGGAAGTGGATCCAAGAAGAGACGGAGAGGCTGGGGAGAGAGGGAAGGATGTCCGTTTCAGACATGCAGAGCTTGAGGCGAGGGGGTCTTCAGGCAGAGGTGTCCACGAAGCCTCAAGAGAAAGAGGATTATTGCTGGAGGGAAGATTTGGGGAGCCATCCACAGAAGGGTGGTGGTTGAAGCAGTGAAGTCGAAATTGGCGGGAGACAGGCTGGGGGGTTGGACAGGGGGTAGCCAGGCCCAGGAAGCCTTTACAAGGAGGAGGAAACAAACGGCCATTAGCAATGAATCAGGGTCTGCCACTGCCACTGCACTGCCTCTCGAAGGGTTCTGAAAGTTCGGATCCTTCGGGTCCTTAGAGGCTGGGGAAAAGGCAGACGGGATTGAGGAACCTTTGCCGCCTCCTGCTTTACCAGAGTGGGGCCCCTCCCCTCCTGCAGACTCGGAAGACGGAAGACGGCTGCACATGGCCCTGATCTGTCTCGGGGGCCAAGGGCTGCTGGGAGAGGTCCTGTGGGTGGACTCTGAAAGGAAGGCAAGAACTTGCAGCTGGCCACAGACAAGCCACCTCTTCTCTGAAGGTCCAGGCTGCCGGCATTTTCCAGGCCACAGAGGAGCAGTGCTTTTAATGGGTCGGAGTATTTGCAGAGAGGCTTGGGGCCAGGCATCCTGTGTCCTGGAACAGAGGAAGTCTCGGAGCAGCTCCATCTCCCCCAGTTGCCTGGTTCCCAGGGAAACGGGGGCTGGGAAGACAAGATACCCACGGAGACCATGAGGTTGGGATGCTCGGGCAAGGAAGTGGGCGGGCACCACAGCGGGATGGGGAGCAGATGGGGGATGTGGGGACTGGTGGCCAGGAGGTTCTCATTGATGTGTTTTGTCAAGAACCCTTTGAGGTGGGAGAGGGGCCGACTTCACAGACTTTAAATGGATTAAAGGCGACATTTCCTATGTCCCGCTGGAGACAGATTGCTTCATTTCCTGTCTTGAAGCGGGTCAGTTGCTTTTGGACGACTGCAGTGGGCCCTGGGTCCTTTCCTTCAGATGTGGTTGAGGTGAATGCCACCAGTTTAATTAACCACTGAGCTTAACCTTCTCACTCCTCCCTCCCCTGGGCAGGGAGAGACAGCTTCTCTTTCCTGAGTACTGTGGGCTGGGAAACAGATTCTTAGATCTCTGTGTTTGTGGTGGCAATAATAGCTGGGGAACTTTGGAGTCGCAGTTGAATTTTTGAAGTTAACTCTGCGGACAGTTTTCCATCCTTACTGAAATAAATACTATAAAATGCAATGTTCCTCTTCCTAGTTAAGCGAGTAAAATAATACATTTTTTTCAGTGACTGGGAAACCTCAGGAAAGACAAAGAAAACATACATGTGGAGCACATTAAATATTGCTAGAAGATGCAGAGATATAACATCCCAGAGTAGGAAGCGTTTCATGGTCAGTTTATGGGCCGTCTGTTGATCAGTTATGTTTCAGGGTCCTGGATGAGGATCCACGGCATCACAGAAACCCCTAAGACTTGACTTCTGTCCCCCGCAGAGCCTATAGGTTTGGTCCACCATACATGCACCCTGAAATCTGGCTTAAGCCCGGTAAATGCTGCAGAGGTCCTGGAAGAAATATAGCAAAACTTGAGCTGTCTGGGGTCTTTGGGGAGATTTTACTCTAGGTAGGTGAGTGTGCCTGTGACAACAGGGATCTCTTGGCTTCCTCAGTCAACAGTCTTCCTCTGTTGGTGACAGTGCAGGGCCGTTCTTAGGAATGTTAGTTTTTAGACTGGGCTATAATACAGGGTTGCCTTTGGCTCCTTTTAGAACTTTCTGGTCTCTTTTGAAGCTATCTTAGGCTGCTCTGCTTTTGGAATTCTTCAGGTGGCTTTTTATAGCTTTGTGGTCCCCTCCCATGGTTGTCAGCTTTTATTTCTTGCAATTTGTCTGCAGGTTGGCAACGGCGTCCTCTCTCTCTTCTAATTTGCCGTGTCCTTGGGAACTGGAACACAAACCTTGCTGGAATTTACATAACCGGAGAATCAACAGACCTGGGGGAGGGGAAGGCTGGAGGGCCCTTCCTTGAGGACACTCCCAGCACCTAAAGGACAACAACATCCCAAAGTGTGTTTTGATGGTTCGGAGGCCTTTTTCTGGCTTGCTGCTGGTTTTGGGGCGGTTCCTCTAGCATCCTCTGCCTCTGTTTCTCTGCCCTGCATTGGGGGTGGGGGGACATAGTATTTATGAGGAGCCCTTGACAAGGAGGAATCCCAGGTGTGTCTGTTTACCAGCATGTACCTGTGTTCTCTGAACAACAGGGCACCTAAGTGTGAAAGATACTAAAGACAGGGGTTTGTGAGCCAGAGAGAATTTTTTTTTTTTTTTTTTTTTTTTGCGGTACGCGGGCCTCTCACTGTTGTGGCCTCTCCCGTTGCGGAGCACAGGCTCCAGACGCGCAAGCTCAGCGGCCATGGCTCACGGGCCCAGCCGCTCCGCGGCATGTGGGATCTTCCCGGACCGGAGCACGAACCCGCGTCCCCTGCATCGGCACGCGAACTCTCAACCACTGCGCCACCAGGGAAGCCCCTGAGCCAGAGAGAATTTTGTGGGAAAAGAGAAAAGGAAAAGGAAAGTGAGTGATCACTGAGACATCTCTGCCAGACTAGACGCTTAGAAACTTTCAGTGGAGTCTTTCCAACATACTGAAAAGGAAAAATAAAATTAAGTGAACACCTGTGTTTCCCAACAGCCTGTTTTAAAAATCATATTACCTATAGTTATGGTTAAATTATTATAACTATATTAACAAGTTAATAATACTATATTATATTATAATAATAATACATTATAATATTATAACTATATTAACTATGGTTAATAATACCATATTGTGTATTTGAAAGTTGCTAAGAGAGTAGATCCTAAAAGTTTTCATCACAAGAGATTTTTGTAACTATGTGAGGCGATGGGTGTTGACTCACTGTGGTGACCATTAGCAGTTTATACATATATCAAATCATCCTGCTGTACACGTGAAACAAATACAATATTGTATGTCAGTTATATCTCAGTGAAAAAAGTCATTACCATATTGCCTTATTTGCTTCAGATTTTTAAAATAACAAAGTGTTACCCAATATTATAAGTCTACAGTACACCCCTTTCTGACCCTATCCTTCTCCCTTCTCTCCAGAGACATCCTTTGTCCTGAACTTAGGGTTGTTTCTTCCAATGCGAGTATATATTTTTGTATCTTCAATAATTGATAGTATTCTTTTGCATGGGTAACTTCATCTAATTGGTACAACACTATACATATTCTTCTGTAACTTTTATTCTTATATAACTTGCATATATCTTCTATAACTTCGCCCCCTCTATTGTATTTGTGAGATTGATCCATCTTGATCCTGGTTCATTCTTTTTTTTTGATTTTGTATTCTTTTTTTTATTGAAGTATAGTTGATTTACAATGTTAATTTCTGCTGTACAGCAAAGTGACTCAGTTATCTACATATATACATTCTTCTTTATATTCTTTTCCATTATGGCTTATCCCAGGATATTGAATATAGTTCCCTGTGCTGTACAGTAGGACCTTATTGTTTATTGGTTCATTCATTTTTTTTTTTCGGTACGCGGGCCTCTCACTGTTGTGGCCTCTCCCCGTTGCGGAGCACAAGCTCCGGACACGCAGGCTCAGCGGGCATGGCTCACGAGCCCAGCCGCTCCGCGGCATGTGGGATCTTCCCAGACCGGGGCACGAACCCGTGTCCCCTGCATCGGCAGGCGGACTCTCAACCACTGCGCCACCAGGGAGGCCCTGGTTCATTCATTTTTTACTGCTGTTCAGCGAGGGTTGACAAACGATAGCCCCTGGGCCAAATTGGCCTACGCCCTGTTTTGAAAGTTACTTACTTTAAACGTACTTACTACCTGTAAATCAAGTTTTATTGGAGCACAGTCCTGCCCTTCGTTTATGAATTGTCCATGGCCGCTTTGTACCACAATGGCAAAGTTGAGTAGTTAAGACACAGTGCAAGACCCAAACGTTAGCAAAGCCTAGAGTATTTACTATCTGGCCCTGTACAGTAAAAGCTAGCCATCCCCTCCTGTAGAATTCTAACAGTGTAGCACATGGTATTAATTCTCCTGTGGGTGAACATTTGGGTCATTTCTAATATTTTTATTTTACAAGCAGTGCTTCAGCACACATTTCTGTTTGTTCAGGATTCTCCCCTGAGTGTGTAGCTGGAAGTGAAATGACTGGGCCATGGGGCCTATGCCCCTTAAATATCACCAGGTATCACTAAGTGGGTCTCCAAGGTGGATCTACCAATTTGCACTCCCACGAGTAGTCTCTGAGACTTCCTGTCCCTCCCCATCCTGGCCAACAACCTGGGATTTTAAGACCTTAAGTGGCGAGTCTGCTGCGGTTAAAGTGGTGCTTCATTACTGGCCATAGTCAACATCTTTTCAAGTTGTTATTGAGCGTTTGCCATTGCTCTGACGGGAATTGCCCTGTCATGTCCTTTGTCTATTTTCCTGTTGAGTTGTTTGTCTTTTTTCTTTTTTTTTTTTTGCGGTACGCGGGCCTCTCACTGTTGTGGCCTCTCCCATTGCGGAGCATAGGCTCCGGACGCGCAGGCTCAGCGGCCATGGCTCACGGGCCCAGCCGCTCTGCGGCATGTGGGATCTTCCCGGACCGGGGCACGAACCCGTGTCCCCTGCATCGGCAGGCGGACTCTCAACCACTGCACCAACAGGGAAGCCCTGTCTTTTTTCTTTTGAGTTGTGAGAGTTCTTTCTGTATTCTGGTCCTAGTCGTTTGGTTATATGCATTAATACCAAATATATGTATTCATTCTATGCACTGAAATTGGTTTTCAGTCCCTGTGGATTCTTTATCAGTAGAGCTGTGTCTTAAGATATAGTCAGTCTTAATTCATTTGAAGATATGTGTGATCTGGATATACACATATGTACATATATACACATATATGTGGTATGCGTGTATATGCACACGTGCACACGCACACATATGTGACTTCTTTTCCTTGGGAAAGTTTGTGAGGTTGAAAGGGTCTAAGACTGACGAGAAGTCAGTAGATGCCATCGCGTCTGCAGGGTTGGTTCAGCACCAACTTCCCTGCTGGGACGGTTCACATAAGTTTGCAGCAGCTCCATCTTGGAGCAATTCAGGTGCCTTTCCAAGGCTGTCCATTCGAGTGAGCTGATCGTTGCTGATGCTTTGGCTGCGTAGATGTGACCCACAAGGTCCCAGGGAAGCCAGAGGCCACCGTGGTGGGATGCTGCAGGGTTTGGAGCGCTGCCCGGGACAGAAACCAAATGTGACTTCTGGTTTCGGGTTTCCCCATTTTGGTCTTGGCTGAGGTCAGACCTTGGTTTCAGCACGATCAAGTGGAGCCGTTCTCTGGCCCACAGCGATTTAAATAATTACAACTTCCGTTTTCAGGCCAGACTCCTTTTGCTTACCTTCACGCTGGTCCATCATCTTCAAAACAAAGAGCACTGGCTTCCCCATCCCTCTACCTCCTCTGACCTTTCAAATCAAACTTTCTGAGTTGAACAGTTAAAAACTAAAAAACTCCACAGCCCTTTGGGTTTCCAGGGCCCTGTGCAGTCTGCAGCTATGATCTCTGCATCTTAACAATCGCTCCGTGAGGCATATGGGGAAGATAAATTACAACTGCCATCCTGCTGGTGAGGACCATCCGGAGATGCCGGCGCTGGCTTGTTCCTGATCCCATAGCCGTCTTCAGTGATGACTCTGCCATCCCGCTCTGGTGCTCTTCGTACCACGTATGATGCAGATGCCGGCTCAGTTTGTGACCCGAGATCCCAGGATGACCCCTCTTCGTTATCACCAATATCACTCCTTCAGGGAGGACCACACTCTGGGGGGCTGAGGCAGACATAACTCGGGGAGCACGTCCAACATTTCCTGAGCCTGTGCTACATGTCAGACTCTGCTGTGTACATTTTTCTCACATGTCATCTCCTGTGATGCTTAAATTAATGCTGTAAGTAGCAGGGCTAGCTTCATGGACCTGTGATCTGCCCAGGCTCCGTGCTTAGCTTAGAAGCACACCACTCTTGGTTTAATGCCCAGCACTTATGTTCTTGAAGTTTTAAATAATTTTTGAACAGTTGACCTTGCATTTTCAGTTTGCACTAGGCCCTGCAAATTATGGAGTCAGTCTTGCACACAGATAAAGGAACTGAGGCTCAGAGAAGTGAAGTTAGTTACCCAAGATCACACAGCTAATAAATGGCAGACTGGGGGCTGGAGTAATTTCTACTTTGCTGCTTTATTGATTGAAAATAGAGCCCTGGAAAGAGCTTGAATTGCACTGCAAGGAGTGAGGAAGCAAGATAAATGGTGCTGTAGAAATAGCGATTTTCCATGGAGATTTGCCTACATGTTGTTCAGTGGTTTTGTGCTGACCTTATGCTAGCTGGTTGTGACCTTCTTCCTTGAGGGGAAGGGCCATTTCTGTCATTTTTGGGGGGGTTCCTGAAACTGCCTGCAACAGGGAGCTGCTCAGACTGAGCCAGTGGGTTAATGGGCTTCTCTGATTGCAAAGCAGAGATGGAGCTCACCTTGGTGAGCCATAAGGAAACATGAGGACTTACCAGACTGGTCCATAGTTAGGGAACCAGAAGGATCCGACATAGGCCTTGGATTAGATCGTGCCATCACTCCATCAGTGGCAGAGGTTCACGGATCCCCGACCCATCTACTCCGTCTGGCTTTGCTCTTTTCTGTGTGTCTCTTATGTTACCGACCATTCCACTCTTGACTCTCCTGGGAGATTCGGGTTTTGCCCCAGGCCCCTCAGAGGCTGCTGGCCCGCCTAGCGGTTGACCAGTTAGGGCGAGGCGTTGCCCTCTGGCCATGTTGGTATAGGACACCAGCATGATGACTTGGGAGAAGGAGCTTTTAGAATGGAGCAGAGTAAGTCTCATCCTGTCCAGGTCATTCCCTGACCAGTCTCCCAGGATGGGCTTTGAGTCAGCCATCCTAGAAGATGAGTTTGCTACTTCCCGAGCAGGGCATACCCCTGGCTGGAGAAGATGCTGGGGGGTCCTAAGGGGACTGGCTAACCTCCCTGGTGATCTGCTCTGGTTTCCCTTCACAGCAGCAAACCCTTTGCTGTGCTCCACTGCCCGCTACCACTGCAAGAACGGCCTCTGCATTGACAAGAGCTTCATTTGCGATGGGCAAAATAACTGTCAAGACAACAGCGACGAGGAAAGCTGTGAAAGTTCTCAAGGTAGGAGCCCCTCAAGCTCTAAAAAAAATAATTACGACACCACAGCACAGTAACACTGAAGAAAACAACACCCATCCCACGTTCAGATGCAACAGCCATGTTAATTTCTGCTCTTTACCTCGAAACCCTCGTACACATGGTTCTAACCGTAATGGACCTACCATTTTGTATTTCTCACGCATTAAATATCAAATATACATTTTCTCTTCAAAATTGTAATTTGTCCCGCTGCACTGCACACCGTCTCGGTGCTCTACTGTGGTTTTCTAAATTGTTGCATTGGTGGAGGCCACCTAGGTTGTTTCTTTCCATTGAGTTACTTCTTCAGGATGAATTCAGCAGAGTGGGACACCTTCACACTTCATGACTACGCCTCGTCATACAGCTGTTTGGAAATTTTTAAAACTTTGCCATTGCTGCTAGTATCATCTGCGCGTGTCAGGTTTATAGTAGTATCCCAGGCATTCACTGTTGTTCCCTTTTTCCCATTTTTGCTGATTTAGTAGTCATAGAATGATAGCTCCCCAAATGCTTTAATTTGCATTTCTCTGATTATGAGCAAAGTTAACATTTTCCCCTGGCTGTTTGTTTACTGCCTTGTTTCCTCTTGTATGAATTGCCTATTCCTATCAGAGCTCTCAACCTCAGAGCTGTTGGATGGAAACTGAAGGGTGCATTTGGGGATGGAAAGAGGAGCTTTTTAGGAAACCCAGAAGGACATGGAGGGGTCATATCCTCCACTGTTAAAACTGACTGGGTACGTTTCTTTACTCATTGTCTCTTTTCCAGTAAACATGTATTTATTTCTTCAGTGATTAGAAAAAAATACAAAGATTTAAAAATGCATGTCAATTGTAAGGCATCCTAAAAAGTATACATTTCTAATGTTATAAACAGGTATCGTCCATATGTAATCTTTACTTTTCTCACTTAGTATTATGTTGCTGTGATCCATCCATTTTATTGTTTATTGGAAGAGTTCATTTGTTTTGACCGTTATTCAGTATTTCACTGTATGACTGTACCACAGTTTACAAATTTAATAATACTGTAAAAAAGAAAAGCAAGAGAAAGATGGATAGCTGGTTAATTCATATGCTGGGAGGCAGGAAAGATGGGAGGTAAGATGAAGTTAGGTGCAGGTTCCTTTCAAGGTCCTGGCTTTTATTTTGGTTGGTGTTTATTATGTTATTAAAAATGAATGAATGACTGGGTCATGCATAGACCACTGGTGAGAGTGTGCCACAAATTAAGGAATTATGAGCCATCCAAATCCGTATGCCTGAGGTCCATAGACGAGAGAAGACAAAATGTGTATCTACGTGGACTTTGCCAAAATTTGTACAGAGAGCAGCTCTGGGAGGTGAGTCTTGGGTAGAGTTAGCCTCTGATTGCCCTGACCTAGAAAATTCCCTCCTCGTGTCTTCTCCTCACCAGTGGTTCTCAAAGTTTAATCCTCAGACCGGCAGCATCAGCATCACTTGGGAACACTTTGGGAATGCAAAGCTCCGGATGTACCCAGGTCCACGGAATCGACCCAGGAGGTCTGCCGAGCAGTCTGTAGTTTAACAAGCCCTCCAGGTGAATTGAATTCACATGCAAATCTGTGAACTGCTATTGATTATCCACTAACTTTAGAGAGGTTTCTAATCTTGCCATTTGCCTGGGGATTTCTAAACTCCTGATTCAGTGGTGAATGGCAAGGTGTTTCTAGGCTTATGCAAAGTCACATTTTTATAAACCAAAGCACATGGCGTTGGGCCATCGGCCATCGGCCACTGGCAGTGGTAGAAGAACAGTAATCGCAGAATCAAGTAAAAATTAGCTTAGATAGGCGGGATTGAGAAAAATTTTCCATATATATTGTTTCTTATGCGTGTATGTATCCTAGACTCACTAATGGTACCCTGAGATGGTCAACAAAAGGACTTTCAAGTCTAAAACTTGGAAGTTAGGGAATTCGTCCTGATGCTTTTAGCAGCACCTACAATGCTCCCCCCAGCCCATGCCTATCCCAGCATTTTGCTGAAGCAGATTTTTGCTTGCCCTTAAGAAGAACTGTTCCTCTGAAGGCTGGTTCAAGTCCAGCTCGTTTCTCTCTATATATTGTATTCTCATATTATAAGCATGAGGGGTAGGAAGAGTTGGTGGTGGACACACACACACAAAGCCCAACTCTTGGCAAATGCCTTACTCGGAGCAGCTTACCTTAGAATCTCAGCTTTGCGCCTTCCATACCCAATGACCTCCCTTTAGAAAATAAGCTCATTTGCAGGTGCTCTCAGAGAACTAGTCCCATCAGGGCATGGGTAACAGCTGTCCACTGCTGTCAATGTGACAGCCTCTGAGCAAGGATGCCTGTTGTGGAAAGGCATCTCCATTAGCTACCTAAGAACAGGAAGCTTTTTGGCCTCTCAAATCACACAGATCCTACCTGGTAGCATAGGTAGTGCCCTGCACATAGTGGATTCAGTGAGTGCTGAAGACTAGAAAAGATTTCTTTGTAAGGTGTTGTTATTAAGCTGTGTTTAATTTGTACCTTGTGCGGTATTACACTGTACACGTGCTAAAGTTATGTGAGTTCAAGTATCCATAATCTATTAAAATAATCATAAGAAGTATTATTATTACTGTCTAAACAGAACAGATGATTCTGTCATTCCCTCGATGGGGGTATGCCCCCACAGTGCGCATGAGATGGTAATCTGGACCTCCGTTCCCTTGGCCAGCCTGCATCTCTCTTAACGATGTAAACATCCCTCTGCTCTGAGTGTGATTCTGGTATTGAAGGGGATGCTTTTCTCTACCATGTAGCTGCTAAAACAAACTGACTGCTGATTTTGGTGTTAAAAGGAACACCGTTGTGCCCGTGCTGGGGGAAAACCTGACCCATACTGGGCTTTTGAGAGACTGTAGTGTCTTCCTGAGGAATTTCAGAGGCATCTTGAATAGACAACGTATCGTCTTACACCACGTAGGATTTGACCTATTGTCATCTTAATAATAGCGAATATTTATCTAGCCCTACCCTGCACCAGATACTGTGCTGGACACCTTCTGTACACAAGCTCATTTAGTTAAAACACATCCTATCTGCTTCTGCTGGGCTTCCAGCCCTTGAAAAATGCATCTTTGCTTTCAGTTGATGTGGGAAAAGAAAATTATATTTTATAATGTTTATTTTGATGGAGTGAAGAAAACTGACCCCAAGACAGGAAATAGGGTGCTTGAAATACTTCTAATTTGCTGAGGCTATGAAAAAGTCGTGTCTCCACTGAGAGACTCCAGTTTTGGCTGCACCTCTCCTTCCTTCTTCCTCTCGTCCCCATTTAGTTCCCTTCCTTACGCTGACCTTTCAAAGCAACAGCGAACCCTGCCAAGACTCGGAGGCGGGGATGGGACCATGAAAGTGCAGTCATTACTGTACCTTTCGGTGCCAGATGGGATGTATTGGAGACCAAAGAACACTGTGCTGGAATTGAATTGTAACTGCGGCTTCATTCATTGGAAGCATAACCTGTTACCAGATAATTCCACAAGCAGTGGCTTTGGAGCAAGCTTTGCATATGGCTTTCTAGGAACTTTCCCTGGGAGGGTGCATCTGAGGGTCAGCAGGTGCTGCTGTGCACATATTGGCTGTGGCTAGCACTCAGGTGGCCTTAAATATGTTGGATTCAGTCCTAACTGAACAGATAGATTCTTTCCAACTTTGGATACATGATAATGTGGCAGGCAGCCTTCAGTGGTCCCCAGCCCCTGGGGTTCATGCCCTGGTATAATCCCATCCCTTTGCATGTGATCTGGACCTTGGAACTAACTTTTTTTTTCAATTGTGGCAAACTACACTTAACATAAAATTTACCATAGTAACCATTTTTTAAGTATATGGTTCAACAGTGTTAAGTGCATTCACCTTATTGTGCACCCAGTCTCCAGAAGATTTCCATTTTGCAAAACTAAAATTTTTTGTTTGTAATTCCATTAAACAACAACTCCCCATTCCCCCTCCCCAACCCCTGGCAACTGGTGTTCTCCTTTGCTTCTATGAATTTGACTATTCTAGATACCTCATATAAATGGAATAATACAGTATTTGTCTTTTTGTGCCTGGCTTGGTTCACTTCTGGAATGTCTTCGGAGTTCATCCATGCTGTAGCGTATGTCAGAATTTCCTTCCTTTTTAGTTAAGGCTGAAAAGTACTCCATTGTACATTGGTACCACATTTTGTGTATCCATTCATCTGTTGGTAGACACTTGAGTTGCCTCTACCTTTTGGGTTTTGTGAGCCACGCTGCTGTGAACATAGGTGTACAAATTGTGACTCGCTTTCTACAAAGAAAATAGCAGCAGAAGTGATAGGATGTCAATTCCAAGATAAGATTACAAAAGACTGCACGTGTGTTTTGCTTATCTGTCTTGCTCACTCTGATGTCAGCAGCTGCCACGTTGTGGGCTGCACCATGGATAGGCCCATGCGGCAAGGAACTGGGGAGGGCTCCGACCAAATGCCAGCAGGGAATGGAGGCCTCCAGGAGCTACAGGAGTGAGCTCAGAGGTGGCCTCTCCCTTCGTCCAACCTTGAGCTGTCTGCAGCCCCAGGAGTCACCTCAACTGCAGCCTTGTAAGAGGCTTGAACCAGAGCTCAGCCACTCCTGGATTTCTGAGCCACAGAAATGGTGAGATAATAAATGTTTGGTTCTTTAAGCCTGTAGGTTTTGGAGTAATTTGTTATGGCATAATAGAGAACCGACACCATGAATACCTCTTAAGTGGGCCCCACTTCTGATCGTTCTAGTAACAGAGAGCTTATGAAGACTCAGGTGATGGTGAGTCAGTCCTTTGGAAGGTCAAGCAGGTGTTTATAAGAATAGCCATCATGTTAAGCGCTGTCAGGCACCATTCCAAGCATTTTACTTATATGTTCCTACTCAGTCCTCACAAAATCCCTGTGAGAGGAGGACCCTCTCACAGAAAATGACCCCCACTTTTCCAGATGAAGAACCCAAGGAACAGAGAGGTTCCGTAGTTGTGCCATGTCCACGCAGCGAGTAAGTGGTGAAGCCAGGGATAGGAACTCAGGTCCTCTGATGTACGAGCTAACATCCTCCATCACCCCGTGATGTAGCCGTCTGGTTATTACTGTCCTGGGACCAGGAACAGCAGACATTGCCCGGCCTTGGTCCTGTGAGCTCAGAGGGGAGGTTGTGTATGAGGCTGGCATATTCCCTCTTTGTACTCAAGGTTTCCTGTCAGTCAGAAAGACTAAAGATGCCTATGCACCTTCCCCCCTCCTGAGGAATGCCAGGGAGATAAGCTCTTCTGAAGAAGCCACCAATGCCAGGATAGTTAATTGAGTATATTGGCAATTGGGTTGCCGTTTCTTTATCTTGCTTGCTGTATACTGGATAATGTTTAGAGGAGAATTTGGAAAGCTGGCCATGAGGTTTGGCAACTCACCAGAAGCTAACAGGGACAGTTTTGTCCTGTTTCTTCTGTAGAGTTGTGTGTGTGTGTGTGTCTGTGTGTGTGTGTGTGTGTGTGAGAGAGAGAGAGAGAGAGAGTGAGAGAGAGAGAGGGCAAGAGAGCACATGAGCTGTCCTTTCCGGCATTTTTGTTAGGGGGCACGTAACGGGGTGCCCCCGTGTGCCGGGCCCTGAGCTGCATGCAGGGGATACAAAAATGGTCTTGGTGTCTCTTAAATTGTGTTCTCCCCTATAATTCATATGTTGATGTCCTAAACCCCAGGATGTGACCTTGCTTGGAAATTGGGTCATTGCACTGTAGTTAGTTAAGATGAGGTCACACCGCATGAGGGTGGGCCGCTAATCCCATATGACTGGTGTCCTTATCAAAAGGGCATGTTTGGACACAGATACACAGAGGGAGGCGGCCATGGGAACATGAAGGTAGAACTCGGGTGATGTGTCTATGAGCCAAGGAATGCCAGCGAATGCCAGCAAACCACCAGAGGCCGGGAAGAGGCACTTCCAGTCTCCAGACCCGTGAGACGGCAAATTTCTGTTGTTGAAGCTGTCTAGTTGGTGGTGCTTGGTTACAGCAGCCCTAGCAAAGCCATACGGCTCCCCAGAAGTCACACTCAGGCAGAGCACAGCCCTACGCCAAGTGCCACAGCAGAAATACAAACAAAGAGACACAGGACTGCTGGAAAGTGACCAACGTGCAAAAGCAAAGGGAGATGAGGGCGTAAGGGAGCCGTGAAAGCACTCGGTGCCTTCATGGAATCGGGACAGTTGAGGGTGCATCCTCCTGCTGGGGAGAGGTGCTGGCTAGAGCTGTGCTTGGTTAATGGGGCATCTCCCAGGTTGCATTTTGAGATGTTCATTTTCTGTACCTGGTGTGCAGGCCTCATTAACTGTCTCCACAACAGCCCTGGGACTGAAATCAGGGCACCAGAACTCCTCCAAGTTTCCTTAAAGTCCTGACCAAGACCATCAACACTTCTGTTGTCCAGTCACCTTAGGACAGTTGGACTTGGGTCTTTCACCCTCTGGTCCTAATGCCCCAGCTGAGCTAAATTAGCCAGTCACCCTGGCGGTTGCCAAGGGGGAAGGGGTTAGGGGAGGGTGGGAGGGTGGAGAGGGAGGTGGGGTTAGCAGATGTAAGCTTTTATATAGAGAATGGGCAAATGACAAGGTCCTACTGCACAGCACAGAGAACTATATTCAATATCCTGTGATAAACCATAATGGAAAAGAATATTAAAAAAATATGAAGACACAGACCTACTAGAGAATGGACTTGAGGATATGGGGAGGGGGAAGGGTGAGCTGTGACAAAGCGAGAGAGTGGCATGGACATATATACACTACCAAACATAAAATAGATAGCTAGTGGGAAGCAGCCGCATAGCACAGGGAGATCAGCTCAGTGCTTTGTGACCGCCTGGAGGCGTGGGATAGGGAGGGAGGGAGGGAGGAAGACACAAGAGGGAAGAGATATGGGGACATATGTGTATGTATAGTTGATTCACTTTGTTGTAAAGCAGAAACTAACACACCATTGTAAAGCAATTATACTCTAATAAAGATGTAAAAAAAAAAGAATATATATATACATATGTGTATAACTGAGTCACTTTGCTGTACAGCAGTAATTAACACAACATTGTAAATCAACTGTGTTTCAATTTAAGAAAAATTTTTTTAATAAATAGCCAACCACCCACTCAGATTAGGACCTGGAGCCGAGGCTTACAATGGTTAAATAATCAGCTGCAGAAAGAAAGAATTAGGGATGGTGACTGCTTCTTACTCTCTCCTCTCAAATAAATACCTCAGATAAAGCCTGAGGGCCGAGGGAACCAAGGAGGAGGGTCCTGGTACCTGCTGGGCAGAGGGCTGCTGACCAGGTCAGACCACCACTGCTAACCCAGGGGCTTTCACCTGTGGTGACCAGGGCCATGTTCTGTATGGTCCATTAAGGGAGCTGTCCTTCACTGCTGTGGAAATGGGAGGTCGGTGTCCCTGCACGGACCTCTCCTCCATATGGGGCCTATGGTGGGTGGATTCTTACTCTCAGGTCTTTACTCCCCACCTCTATCCTGTGACAGTAGCCAGAGGAAGTGTCCGTACCTGTGGATGCCAGGCTTGCTCTGGCCGTGGAATGTTGGTAGACGGACAAGAAGGGAGATTGGAATGTGCTGTGCCCCTGTGCTTGGTCTCTTTCATTCCAGTGATCTGCTACGAGACAAATATACTACTGGTCCGTGGAAAAGTGTCCCATGGGTCAGCCCTGAACCCAACCCACGGCCTGGGGTCAGTCCCAGCTGAGGCCACAAAGATACAGCCAACCGGCAGACCCCTGGCAAGATAATACATCTCTAATGTGGTCAGTCACTGAGATTTTAAGGTGTATTTGTGATGTAGGAAAACCCGACTAATATCAGATCTTCGGGAAATGTGTGTGTGTGTCAGTATGTATTTATCAGGTATTTATTGGTGGCTGCCGTTGTGCCAGGCACTGTGCCCATTAGATACAGGGACATACCTTATTTTGACAAACACCAAGATGCCATCAAGTGTAAGACCCACTATTATTTTATGTTATGCTGAGAAAGAGAAAATGGTGACAAATTATGACGGACTATTGATTTTAAGATGCATCCCAGTTTTGGAATGTTAAAATGGGAGGAAAAAAATGTGGCTTTTCGAATGGAAGGTGGGAATAGGTGGGAATAGGGAACAGGATAAGTGTGATCTCTACTCTGATGGCACCTACATCCTAGTAGGAAAAACAGGCATTGAGTTGGTTACTGGTGTGAGGAGTGTGTGGAAAAGGCAAAGACAGGATGCTTTGGAAGCGAGTGACGGGACTCTGTAGGGTGCTGAGACCTGCTTGAGAAAGTGAAGCTGAAATGGGAAGGATACGGAGGAATTAACTGGATAAGAGGAGGGCAGGGTGGGGGCAGAAGGAACCTTCTCGGCAGAAGGAACTGTAGGGTAGAAGATCGAGGATGGAGCATTTGAACAGCGGGGTGCACTTAAAGGGCCGAAAATCCACGTGACACCCTCTCCCTCTGGTGGACAGGAGGAGAATAACCTGGAAGGAAGCTGGAGCGGTCAGCAGTGGCCTGGGGACTGGTGGCCTGGGGAGCCACACGAAGGACCTTAGACTTTCTCCATGGGCAATGGGAAGTCATGGACCAGATGTGTGAAGGTGATGACAGTGGGATGGATGGGCCGATGGCTTCGAGAAGTGTTTGGGGCTGGCGTCGTCAAGATTTGATGGTAAACTGCATGGGGGTGGCCAGGGGTAGAAATGGCCTGCGGCAGGTCACCGTGGGGATGCTAATCTTGTGGGACCGGAGAACCTGCCGGAGCATCTTCCAGTTGTGCCTGCTCTTTGCCCTTCCTCTCCAAGCCCCCCACTGGATAATTGAGAGGAAAAGGAGCTTATGCTTTTGGAGGAGACCTTTGCTTTCTGTCGCAAGATAAAACCAAGTGACTGCGCAGCCAAAGATTTGTAGAGAAACCATGGAGGGCATGAGATGGGAGAAGTGCTAGTTTTTTGTTTCATTTTCAAGTATGAATGGAAAAGAGCTTTACATATTTTTAAAAATAGTAGTCTGGGGTTTAGGGGATCCAACCCAAAATGTCACAACCTAGAATCTTGGGTGGTCAGTACTTACCACAAAGCTTGTGCCGCCAGACAATGTCAAGAGCATCATTAGAGGGGTCCTTGGAGCGAGTCGTCACCCTGAAAGAATTTATATGGCTTTACCTAGAATAAAACTGCTGGAGGTACAGTTAACAGGAGGAATGCGGAAGCCGTTTCTTCACTTTTCATTTGAGAGTTTGAAAGCCCAGCTGGGCCGGGAGAGGCAGAAACGCTGACTTCATTGGAAGAGGCAAAAGGAGGTTGAGAGAGGTTGATTGTGCCTTTCTGTGTCTTTGGGGCTCTCTTCTTAGTAACTGAGTGTTTGCATCACGAAAGCCTCCATTTCTTTAACCACCACAGCAGGCATCTGAGGATCTCTAACGTGTCCCTCGTTTAGAAGCAAGTCAGGATGATTCTCCATTCACGACAGTAACTGCTTTCTGATCTGGTGATCACCATGCTCATCTGCAGAGCTGTTTCTGCGGTCTCCCCCGCTCCCCACCTACGTTCCCCTTCTCTCCCCCGTCCTGGCTTCTGCCCCCATCGGTCCCTCCCTCTCCCTGGCGTGTGGTAGATCCCGCCTGGACACACGGCAGAGCGGGCCTCTTGCTGAGGCAGGTGGACTAGGTTTCGGGGGAGGGGGACCGAGTATGGGGCTTACCGTCTCTCTGCAAGTTTTCTGAGCTGGAGGACAAGCCGTGTTGTGCTGTTTGATTGTGCAGGGGACATTTGTCTGTCCGTGGACAGCTTGTGGCCCTCAGCTCCCCACCCAGTACCCTTTCACTGTCTTGACTCTTCCTTCAGACACAGATCATTTGCACAGTGCCTGCTACTGCCTAGCCCACCTGGGTTCTGGAAGAAACACAAAGCTCAGTCCCATCACAGTTGCTCATAGTTGACAAGGGAGAAGCAGAGCGCCCCAGGGATAATTACCCCGAAATGTGATAAATGCTGTAATAGAGGAAGGAACAGCACGCCGTGGGGGACACGAGGACACGACCGGGACAGTGGGGAATGACTGTTTTTCCTAGGGGATGTGGGAAGCCTTCAGAGGAGTGAAATCTCTGCCCAGACGTTAAGCATAAATAAAAATGGACCCAGCAACAAGCACGAGGGTGGGCATCTAGCCAGAGGGAAGAGCATATTCAGAGACAGAGATTCCAAACGGCCAGAGCAAAGTGTGCTTGGGGGGGGGGCGGTGCGTGGAGGGACGTGAAGCTGTCAGGGGGGTTGAGGCTAGCTTGCCAGGCCCCCTCCCTGGGTGCTTCCGTTGGAAGGTGGAGCCCAAGGAGGAAAATCAGGAGAAATGAGATGCTCTGCTCTGGTAAAGGAATTCACAGGAGGGGCTGGTTATCATTGCCTGCAGTGAGAATTTTGATTCTCCATGGGTCTTAATAGAGCTTTGCTATCCCATTGGCAGGGGAGATCTAATTGCAACTTGGGGATACTGTAAATGAGACCGCAGAATAATAGATTCTGTGAATTCTCCAGGATGAGAATAGCTTGGGCGGTTAGATGGCCACATGCTGGGTATTTCCATCCGCCACCCTCGACTAGAGGCTTGAAAATCTCCCTGGGGTCATGCAATCCAGTAAATATCTTTCTTTTTTTGGCCCCGGTTTGGCTACCTGAGAGCTCTGTGACCTGTGGGAAATGAAAATGTGCTCTGATGTTGCAGATATCTTGTCATATCCCCCAATGCTCCCAGCACCTCTCTCTTGCTCCCTCCTTGTTTCTCTCTGGAAATTCAGCAGGTTATGTCGGGTTAGTCTTTGGTTCTGAATGCCACAAAATGACACTTACGCACGTTTCCCTTCCGTGAGTTCTCTTCCCTGAGATCTTGTACCCTATGTAATGTGTGCGCTGCTCAAATTACCGTCAGTGGGTCAGCTTTTATTGAAGGTCTTCTTTTGCAGAGCGCACTGCTAGGTGCTATGAGAAATCAAGAGACTTCCTAGCAGCAGCTCTATTTCCTAGTAACTTATTTTTCAGTTGGAGACGAAGACCAGGAATACATAACCACTCCTTTGATCAACACTACTCACTTGAGAAATGTCCCATTAAGCCCTTGCGTTTGACAACATGTACACATTAATGCTCCATATATTCTGGGTGCCAAAGTATACTGAATATGTCGTGTTAGCTGCCCTGTCCTCAGCTCCTTCCAGACTGTCTGCTCCACTCGTGACCTTTGGAAGGGCAAAGGTCACTTTCCAAGACAGTTCCCCGCCACCTCAGCCACTGTTGACCCAACTAGGCTTAGACACCTGACCCACGACCAGTCAGTTCATGGGCTGGCCAGCAGCAAATCAGAATGACTGTCTCAAACTCAGACACCCAGGGTTGAATCAGCCTTAGGAGGCTGAGCAAACACTGTGTAGAGGTAGGACCCAGCAACGTGGCAGCCACAGTTGGGAAGGGCAGAATTCACAGTTGAGAGTGCTGGTCTGCTTAGAGGGGACATCTGAGAGGCCAGAGGTGGCAGCCCCCAGAGAGGGATGGAGAGGCTATTTGCTTTATCCTGGATGGCTTCCCAATTCCCAGCTCTAGCTCCCATGAGGCCCAATGTCTCTACCTTTCACTGAGGCCTCTGGGACCTAGAGCAAAACTTTGTCTTCATTTGAACTGGCTTGAGTGAGTTACAAGTGATAATCTACTGAAAGAGTGGTCAGTGTCAGTCATTCATGGAATCATGGAAGACTTATATTATGTACTTCAGACAATTAGGAGGGACTCAGAAGATGGGAGATGTAGAGCAAATTGGGGGGAATCTTTAGGATCTGGTTTCTAGTGTTTCTTCTCTGATTCTTTCTGACATTAGGTTCTTAGTTTAAAAGACTAGAGACAGTCCAGGGACTATGTATTGGTTAGGAAATAGGCTAAGCTGCTGTAACAAAGAGACCCCAATATATAGTGGCTAAAATACGATGGAGGTTATAACTTAAATAAGTGCCTTAAATAAGATGAATTCTCTCACATATAACATCCCAAAGATGAGCAGTCTGGGCCAATAGGGAGCTTTGCCCTCCCCCAAGGTCGCTGCAAAGGTCACTATTTCCCAGATATCAGGAAGGAGGAAAGAAGGGGAAACCAGGATATCTGCTTCATTTTTAAGGCAATGAACTGAAAGTTGCACACATCACTTTTATTTCTAATCCAGAGACCTGAACTTAGTCACATGACCATAACTAGCCGCAAGAGAGGCTGAGAAAGGTATTCTTAATCATTTGGGTATTTATATGCTCAACTAAAACCCAGGAGTATATATCTGAAAAGACAGAAAGGGAGAATGGATAGATACTAGGGAATAATTGGCCACACTCTCTGCCACGGTCTCTTTTAATCTGAGCTGATATTTCAAAGGTTGGTATATGCCAGCAGCATGTCTTGTAGGTTTCCTGCATGGACCACCACCAGACCACAGACTTCTATCTGAGTGGCATTCGTTCCCACAGCCTGAGAGAGAACACTCCGAGGTGTGTGCTTTGCCTCCTTGGGCTCTGAAACAGGTCTGAGCTGGAGTGCTGTGCAGTGCCAACTGGGGAGACTCAGGTACACACCCAGTGCGGGCAGCCCCTCTGCATCCCCAGATGTATAGTTGAAAAGGCACTTCTCGTATTTCTTTGTTCCTTCATGGTCTCATTTATTGTAAGCCTGTTGTGACCCTCTGTAAGCTTTTACCTTGATTTTGGAGTGCGATCAAGGTGATAGTTATTCTTTAGATGGCAGGAACACGACTTTGATTTTGCTTTTTTCACAGAAGTCAGTGGGCCACAGATTTGGGTCAGTTTGCATCTGAAGGAAATCTCCAAGGACAGGTGCTTTGTCCTCATTAGCCGATTTGTTAGGCAGTCTTGCCCTGTGGCTCAGAACCTTTTATAGATTTTTCCCTCAAACGCTTTTGGTCTACCTGTGCCTGTCTGCTTACCTTCTGGAAATGTGTATTTGGGGAAAGTGACTCTCTGGTGTGTCCCTCCCCGCTGTCCACATCCCCATGCTATCCACAGTTCAGTTACTTCTCTCTTTCTCCCAATCTCAGTGTGACAGTTTTAAAATATGTCCACATATTCTTTGTCATCCTTCCATCAAGAAGTGGAGCCTTCCCCTGGAAACTGGCCTGGCTTTTGTGACTATTTTGATCACTAGAGTAAGATAGAAGTGATGCTATGTGATTTCTACGACTATAAAAGGCCATGCAGCTTCCTTCTTGCTCTTGGGATACTCCCTGTTGAAAGCTTCAGAAGCCATGTAAGCAGTCCAGCTGCCCTGAGGCTGCCATGTTGTAAGGAAGCCCAATCTAGTCTATACAGAGGGGCCTTGGAGAGGCCCTTGAGGAGAGAGATGCCTGGGCGGCCCCTGGCTGCCTCCGCCACTGTCTGATTACAACAGTATGTGAGACCCCCAAGCCAGAAGTGCCGCTCCTTTCCTGAATTCCTGAACCACAGAAACTGCGAGAGATAATGAAGTGTCATCCTTTTGAGCCATTTGAGGATGATTTGTTATGCAGTTGTTGCTAATTGGAACCTCAGTCAATAGAAAGGCATCTCCCTTTGCCATTAATCTGCTCCTTGAAAGAAAGAAGCTGATTGGCTCAAACCCTTCACTGGGCCTCTCATTTCCCAAGAGGGCTTTCATGTGGTCCTTATGTTCCTGAGCTCTCACGAAGAGGGTGTTGCACACATAGACTGGAAAGGCTGGTGACCAGCAGGCTCTGCTGTGTCATGTCTCAGTCACACAGAGCTACTCCTGGTCACCTCACAGTCACCCCATAATTCACGGGGGCTGCGTAAGGTGCTTCTGATGGAAGCTGAGCCCACATCCCTAACCCACCACTTCCTCAGTGTGAGACAGTTACCTGGGGGGCTTTGATTTTCTCTGCCAGCCCTGTGTAGGCACGGAGGATACAGAGAACATTCGATGTGAGAAAGTTAAAAAAAAAAAAAAATCAGGCTTTAGGTATAAATTTCGGAGCCAGCTGCTTTCCAAGACCTCCCATCACCTTGCAGCGGTATCAGCCATATTCGTGATACAACACGTTCAGACCTCAGACTTTGCATAGGGTCAGGCGGAAGCTCTGCCATTTGGTAGCTCTGTGACTTTGGGCAAGTTGCTTAACCACTCTGAGCCTCTTCAACACCAAGGTGACAAGGCCTGCCTGCAGGATTGCTGGAAGGAAAAGTGAGAGAAGGTTGCAGAGCATGCAGCTCAGAGCAGGTACTCCTGAGTGTGGGTTCCGTTCCCCAGGGGTTAGCGTTCCTCTCTATAACCAGCAACCACCATAGCTGCTGGCCGGAGCCTTTTCCTCTTTGGAGAAACACTAAATGTAACAGAATCAGGTGAGCTCTCCAGGGTGCTCTGTCTCTGACAGCTAACAAGGTTTTCTCCTTCCTGCCTACCAGCAAGGAGCCAGGCCCCAGGCTTGGTTTCATTTGGCATCTTGCTTTCTGGCCTACACAAGTGGAAAAAGCAGTGGAACATTCCAGATGGTGAATTCAGATAGAGGTTGGGTGGAGCAGACCCTCTGCCAAGGAATCAGGGGTGTGGGATGCTCAGGAGGGGCTTCTGTTGTCTGAGTGTCTCAATAATAACTTCCCTGGTTATGTCCTTGGAGAAGCTCTCTTATTGGTAAGTAACAGAGGTGAATTCATATTAGCCTTTGTTCGTTCAGCAGATATTGTGTTGGGCATTGGGGATGCATCATTGAATAAGCAGGCCCCCTACATTATGTGGTTTTCTCCATTTCTAAGGACCAGCACCAGTTTAAAAGACATGTGTAAGTCTTGATTAGTTTGGAAGAAATTACTTTGATGATTTATCAGGAGGAACAAAGATTAGTCTTCTGATTGCAGGGTCATCTTCTAGAGCAAAAACTGTAAGGTAGAATCTGGAAGAAAAGAGGGAAAAAAGTCTCTGGAGTGACTGATCATCTATGCTACACAATCACACTTTGAGATGTGCAGAAAAGACGAGTCCCCTCAAACTAATTTATGGCGTGTTTTCTATTAGAATTGCAAAATTTGCACAGAGGGTGTTAAAATATGACTTCACATCATATTTAATACATGCTCTATTTAAAACTGGAATAAGAACTGAAACGTGAAGCAAAAACCAGAAGGGTTTTGCTGGGTTCTAAACTCATCTTCGTTCTGCTGTTGTCTTTTTTTGTTTCCATTGTTGTCCCTTATTGTTTTTCATTAGAAGTATTTTGAATCAGAACCACACCATGAATTTTCAAACTTAATCAAATAGAATGAATCTGAAACGTCGCAGCGCCCCAGCTGAAACTGGACCGGTAGTTGTCTGAGTCCCCGGCTCCCCATGCAGTCTGACAGTGTGACAGGCAGCATGACGGCCGTGGCTGCAGCGATGTCCACACGACGGAGGTCCACGTGGGCTCTGCCAGTTCAGAAATGCCTTACACGGCACTGTTCTCTGCTTGGTCAACCCTTTAGCTCCCAATCTGGTAGTAAACTTCAGATGATTCTGTAAGATGTTTATATCCACCGAGGAAAGACCCGGAACGTGGAAATGAGTGTGATCAGGGTTCTCTGGAGGCAGAAATTACTAAAGAGGAAGGCAGTATGGCCAGTGGCAAGGACTGTTTGGAGCTAAAAGAGTTACCCTGGAGAAATGTAGGTGAGAGAGAGGGTATTTGGAAATGTTGATGGTGAATTTCAAAATGATGGGGCAGGAGGTGGAGACATGATTGGCATTTAGTGCATGGGGTCAGGGAAATTTAACGCCCTTCATCGTGGGGTGCAGTCTCACAAAGAATTGGGCCCCCCTCCCCCAGATACCATTAATGGTATTCTCTCTCTGCTTGAGAAACATTAGATAAACTCTATGATTTTTTTAAAAGATAAAATGGAGGCCCAGAAAGTGACTTGTCCAAGGTCACACAGCTTGGAAATGACAAGACTGGACAGGAATCCAATTCTTCAGACCCTGAAACTCAGGTCTTTTCCCATTATGCTCTTTGTGAGGGGGTAAAAGAACTTAGGAGTTAGTAATTAGAGGGAAAAACATCTGCATGATATTGTAAATGGTATTGGCACATTATACACTGTGTCATTTGACACATACACAACTCCCAACAACAGAAGCAAGAAAATAAGAATGTGTGTCTGAAATACCTCACTTTCTGCCAATCGAAGGCTCTAAACTGAACTCAATTTGGGAGTCCTGAACACCAATACAGGAGGTATTAATTGAAAGTATATTAGATTGTTTTGGGATTTTTCAAACAGCTTTACTGAGATGTAATTTACATACCATACAAGTCACCCATCCAAAGGGCTCAATTCCGTGTTTTTTAGTATATGCACACAGTTGGACCACTGTCTAATTTTAGAACATTTTTATTACTCCAAAAAGAAATCCTGTCCCCATGAGCAGTCATCTGCACTAACCCCATGCACTCCTCCCTCCACCCTTTCATTCTCTATAGATTTGCCTGTTCTAGACATTTCATATAAATAGAATTCTATAATATGTGCTCTTTTGTGACTGGCTTGTTTCACTTAGCATGTTCCCAAGGTTCATCCAGGTTGTAGCATGTGTCAGTACTTCATTCCTTTTTATTGGCAAATATTATTCTGTTGTGTGGATATATGACATTTGATTTACCTATGCATCAGTTGACGGGCACTTGAGTTTTTTGCACTTTTTGGCTCTTAAAAATAATCCTGCTGTGGACATCTATGTGCAAATTTTGTATGGACCTATGTTTTCATTTCTCTTGGGTATATACCTAGAATTGGCATTGCTGGGTCATGTGATAACTTTATGTTTAATGCTTTGAGGAACTGCCAGACAGTTTTTGAAAGTGGCTGCACCATTTTACATTACCATCAGCAGGATTCTGATTTTTCCAGATCCTCAACAACACTTGTAATTGTCTTATTATTATTATTATTATTATAGCCATCCTTATGGTGTGAAACAGAATTACACTGTGATTTTGATTTGCATTTTCCTAATGACTAATGATATTGAGCATCTTCTCATGTGCTTATTGACCATTTTTTAATCATCTTTGGAGAAATGTCTATTCAAATCCTTTGCCCATTGTTAAGTTGAGTTATTTGTCTTTTTATTGTTGAGTTGCAAGGGTTTTTTATAGCTTCTTCTAACAAGTCTATATCAGATATATGATTTCCAGATATTTTCTCCCATTCTGTGAGCTGCCTTTTCACTTTCTTGACAGTATCATTTGCAGCACAAAAGTTTTTAATTTTGATGAAGTCCAATTCATCTATTTTTTTCTTTTGTTTGTACTTTTGGTTTCATATCTAATAAACCATTGCCTACCCCAAGGTGCCAAAGATTTATTCCTATGTTTTTTCCAAGAGTTTTATAGTTTTAGCCATTACATTTAGGTTATGATCCGTTTTGAGTTCATTTTTATATATGGTGTGAGTCAGGAGTTCAGATTCATTCCTTTGCCTGTGGATATCCAGTTGTCCCAGCCTCTTTTGTTGAAAGGCTGTTCTTTCCCCTTTGAATTGTCTTAGCACCCTTGTCTGCTTTGTTTTTTAATAAATACACTACCTAGACTCCCTCAGCTATATTTCTGGTCTGGGGACAAGTTCACAAGTAGTGCGTGACAGTCCTTTCTTTCTCGAGATTTATATTCAGTTAGTAGGAGCTGAGAAACACACGTGAAATAAGACAAAACTGTGTGATGATGTAGCAAGCTTTTTTAAAAAAGTGGTCAGATCCCTTCCTCATTGGATGACTTCATCATACTATGTACCTTCCCTT
The DNA here is from genome assembly GCF_949774975.1 of Lagenorhynchus albirostris. Taxonomy (NCBI): domain Eukaryota; kingdom Metazoa; phylum Chordata; class Mammalia; order Artiodactyla; family Delphinidae; genus Lagenorhynchus; species Lagenorhynchus albirostris. Next base: position 22,499,628 of record NC_083103.1, on the reverse strand, counting down.
CATCAAGCCCGTGGCAGTCTCTTTCACCTGAATAATAATATTTTTACTCTGCAGGTAGTGGTAGTAGCAGCCCTAGTTGTACGAAGTGGAAAATAGTTGTACTTAGTTGTACTAAGTCATGTGCGTGTTTACTATGTGCTGGGCACTTCTCCGAGCATTTCGTACATGTCAATCATTTAAACCTTGCAAGAACCCCATGAGGCAATAACTATTATCCACATTTTATCAATGAAAAAAAATGAAACCCCAAAACTGTATTTGCAGATGACATGATTTTATATAGAGAAAACCCTGAAAACATCACCAAAAATGTACTAGAAACAATAAACGAATACAGTAAAGTTGCAGGGAACAAAATCAGCATACAAAAATATGCTGTGTTTCTGTGTACTAATGATGAGCTAGCAGAAAGGGAAATTAAGAAAACAATCTCATTTACAATTGTAACAAAAAGAATAAAATACCTAGGAATAAATTTAACCAAGGAAGTGAAACTCCTGTACACTGAAAACTGTAAGACATTGCTGAACAAAATTGAAGAGGACATAAATAAATGGAAAGATATTCTGTGCTCATGGATTGGAAGAATTAACATTGTGAAAATGTCCATATTACCTAAAGCAATCTACAGCTTCACTGCAGTCCCTATTAAAACCCCAAGGATATTTTTCACAGAAATAGAAGAGAAAAATTCTAAAACTTGAATGGAACCACAAAAGACCCCAAATAGCCAAAGCAATCCTGAGAAAAAAAGATGAAAGCTGGAGATATAATACTCCCTGATTTCAAACTATACTACAGAGTTACAGTAATTGGGACTTTCTGGTGGTCCAGTGGTTAAGAATCCACCTTCCAGTGCAGGGGATGTGAGTTCAGTCCCTGGTTGGGGAACTAAGATCCCACATGCTGCGGGGCAACCAAGACTGCGTGCTCTAGAGCCCATGCGCCACAATGAAGAGCCCGCATGCCACAGCGAAAGATCCCACATGCCACAACAAAGAACCCACGTGCCGCAACTAAGACCCCAGGCAGCCAAATAAATAAATAAACAAACCACAAAGTTACAGTAATCAAAACAGGATGGTACTGGCAGAAAAATAGATACATAGACCAATGGAACAGAATTGAGAACTCGGATATAAATCCACACATATATGGACAATTAATTTACTACAAAGGAGCAAAGAACATACAATGGAGAAAGGATAGTCTCTTCAATAAATGGTGCTGGGAAAACTGGACAGCCACATGGAAAAATATGAGTAGACAACTATGAAAGTAGACAACTATCTCACACCATACACAAAAATCTACTGGAAATAGGTTAAAGACTTGAATGTAAGACCTGAAACCATAAAACTCCTAGAAGAAAACATAGGCAGTATGCTTTTTGACATCAGTCTTAGCAATATCTTTCTAGATGTGCCTTCTCAGAGAAGTGAGACAAATACAAAAACAAACAAATGGGACTACGTCAAACTAAAAAGTTTATGCACAGCAAAAGAAACCGTCAACAAAATGACAAGTCAGCCTACCAAATGGGAGAAAATATTTGCAAGTAATATATTCGATAAGGGGTTAATACCCAAAATATATGAAGAACTCATACAGCTCAACAACAGAAAAACAAACAAACCAATTTAAAAATGGGCAGAGGATCTGAATAGACATTCTTTCAAAGAAGACATGCTGATGGCCAACAGGCACATGAAAAGATGTTCATCATCACTGATTATTAGGGAAATGCAAATCAAAACCACAATGAGATATCACCTCACATCTGTTAGAATGGCTGTTAACAAAAAAAGCAAGAAATAACAAGTACTGGCAAGGATGTGGAGATAAGGGAACCCTTGTGCGCTGTTGGTAGGAATGTAAATTGGTGCAGCCACTATGGAGAACAGTATGGAGGTTCCTCAAAAACTAAAAATAGAACTGCCATGTTTCAGCTATCCCACTTCCGAGTATTTATCCAAAGAATACAAAAACACTAATTTGAAAAGGTATATGCAACCCAAAGTTCATCTTGGCATTATTTACAATAGTCAATACATGGAAACAACCTAAGTGTCCATCAACACATGAATGGATAAAGAAGATGTGGTATGTGTGTGTATATATATGTGTGTGTGTGTATATATATGTATATACACACACACACATATATATCTATGTATATGTAAACACACATTATATATGTTATATAATGGGATGGAATATACTATAATATAATGAAATATTCCATATATATATATATATATATGGAATCTATATGTGATGGAATACTACTCAGCCACAAAAAGGATGAAATCTTGCCATTTGCAACAACATAGATGGCCCTTCAGGGTATTATACTAAGTGAAATAAGTTAGATGGAGAAAGAAAAATACCATATGATTTCACCCATATGTGGAATATAAAAAACAAATAAAATCCTCCAAATAAATGAATAAACCAAACCAAGCAAAAACAAACTTGCAGATCACGAGAGAGAGTTATTGGAGGGTAAGTGTGGTGGAGAGGGTGAGATGGGTGAAGAGGGTTAACTGTATGGTGACAGATGGAAACTGAATTTTTGGTGGTGAGCAGCACACCATAGTATATACAGAAGTCCAATATAATGTTGTACACATGAAACTTACCTCAATAAAAAATAAATTAAAAAGAACAACTGTAGGGCTTCCCTGGTGGCGCAGTGGTTGAGAGTCCACCTGCCGATGCAGGGGACACGGGTTCGTGCCCCGGTCTGGGAAGATCCCACATGCCATGGAGCGGCTGGGCCTGTGAGCCATGGCCGCTGAGCCTGCCCGTCCGGAGCCCATGCTCCGCAACGGGAGAGGCCACGACAGTGAGAGGCCTGCGTACTGCAAAAAAATTAATTAATTAATTAATTTTAAAAAATAAATAAAAAGAAAAACTGTATAAGGACATAGTATTAAAATGTTGAATTTATTACTTGAAAAAAAACCACCTAAATTGAGATCTAAGAGACCCAGACTGCAGCTTAGAAGGGGGGCATGTCATTATGTCACCACAAGTGTGAACAAAATCCTGCAGAGACCAGGTGTGGGGTCTTTGGAAGGATCCAGAGGAGGAGATAGGACCACAGGGTAATCTGTGTGGAGATTGCTTGGACATCACCATTTCCTTTTGCTCTTAATAAATATTTGAAGAATTAATTTCAAAAACGAAACTGAGGCCCAGAGAGGTTGGTTAATTTGCTTTGGGTCACACAGCTAATAGGTGAAGAGGCCAGATTTGAACCCTGCAACCCAGCTCCAGATAGCAGTCTGCACTTTCCACGTTTCGGCAATGTGGCTGAACTGCCTCTCCCTTTCACACTTCTGTCCCTGGTCCCCAGCACACACTTGGCACTCGGTAACCATCTGTTGAATATACAATTGGATGAAATGAACGAACATCTAGAGGAGCAACTGAGACAGAACAGCAGTGGCCATGGGAAGGGAGAACTGATTTATGGGAGAAAATTAGGCCGAAATCCACAGACAGAGTCTGCCTCCGTCAAAGTGATGCCTGAAGCCAGAAGGCGCCTGGAGGAGAGGAAGCATTTCCGTGGTAGTAACGGGGAGGAGGGATGGGTGGTGGAGCACGGAGACGAGGCTAGAATACAACTGAGGGAGCACCGAGCTTACCTGGCCGCCTGTGGCCATGTAAGAAAAGTATGGCAGTACCGTCAGCATATGCCCCGGGAGCGCCGGACCCCAACATCGAAAGGGGTGCCTGTGCTCTGCGGGGTGCAGGGCAGGCCAGCGAGGGCTCACCTAGGATCAGCAAGACCTCGATGAATTCTGAGAAGATGGTACCGCATGTGTATCAAGTTGTTACCATTCCAGCAAAATATTGCAGGTTGTGGAATTCGGGAGAAGCAGTGTCTCAGGAGAGAGACCTTCACAGAAGTGTTCAGGCGGGAAGAGCTGGTTTCTGTGAAGGAGGAAAGCGTGATGGGCTATCTGAGGTGATTGACGCTAGGAATTCTTGGCTGCTTTGCTTGTCTCACGGTCTGTGAGCCAAAAGGTCACTTCCAGCTTGGAAGGGTAAGGCTGTACCATCATGGGACCACAGGCCAAGGTGTGAGACGATCTTCTTTGCAAAGGCAGTGCCCGCCATCTGGGGACCCTGGAGAGAGCAGCCGTCAGCAGTAGTATTGCCCACACTCTGCCAGGCAGCGGGCATTTGCTTTACACTGCACTGGATCTTTGGAAGCAGTTTCTTCTATTACTATGATCCCCTTTTTACAGGGGAGGATGTGAGGTGAGGGAGGTTATGGAACTGGCATGAGGTCACTGTGATGGTTCATTTTATGTGACCCCTTGGCTGGTCATCCCTTAGGATGACCAGAGAGCTGGTAAAGCGTTTCTCGGTGTATCTGTGAGGATGTTTCTGGAAGAGATCAGCATTTGAATCATGGACTGAGTAAAGCAGGGGGCCCTTCCCAGTGTGGGTGGGCCTCATCTAATCCATTGAGGACAGAAAGGTGGAGGACGGGTAAATTCACTCTCTCTGCGGGACCATCCATCATCTCCTCCCCTCAGATGTCTGGATGTTGGTTCTCCCGCTCCTGGGGTTTCAGATTCAGACAGAGGCTTAAACACTGTTCGCTCCCTGGTTCTCAGGCTTTTGGATTTGGACTAGAGCTACACCCCTGGCTTCCCTGGGCCTCCAGTCTGCAGAGGGCAGACCGTGGGGCTTCTCAGCCTCCATGATTGCTTGAACCAATCCCTCACGGTAGATCAGTCAGTCTGTGTGTGTCTATTGATCCCGTCTCCCATCGGTTCTGTCCTTCTGGAGAACCCTGACTGTACAGTCATCCAGTAAATGGCAGTGCCAGGATTTGAACCCACACTCTTGTGACCTCAGAGGCAAAGCTCTTAACTACCACATTCTAAAGACGTGATCCCTGCCCCCTAGGACCTTACAGTTTGGTTTGGGTGACCAGGTGCACAGACAGAAAACAGCAAGTAAGGCCTGTGCTGTGTACCCACGAGAGCAAGTGAGGGGATCTAGATGAACACCTCGGAGACTATCTGAGGTAGAGCTGTGGTCAAGAAAATCGAGGCTCAGGGTGAGGGAGGACATAGAAAGGGCTTGCTCTGCACATTTGAGGGTTAAGAACCGATGGAATAACCCCTCCAAGACTCAGTTTTTCCCTCTGAAAAATGGGGACAAGTCCATCTCCTCATTTACTATGATTAGCAGATGAAATAATGTTGGTAAAGGGTTAGCGCAGTGCTTGGCACGTGGGAAGCGCATAGCAGATAGTAGCTGCTGTGATTCACTGTTGCTATGGCTGTTGCGATGATGATTATTATTATGCAGACACTGTCTGGGGCGCTGGGAGACCAACAGGAATAAGACCCAGACCCAGACCTTGAGGAGCTTAGAGTCCAGAGAAGGAGAGAAGCACAGAGAGTACTGGAGCAGATACCGTCACATGAGCAACCACCAGTGAATATTTTGAAATGTACATGATGCAGTATGAGAGCTGGACCCAGTCTGTAGTTTGGTAGGCTTCCGCTGATGCAGGCCAGGCTTGGCTTCGTTCTGCAGGTGGGGCTCAGGTGTGCTCTACCTGTTTCTCTTGCTTCTGGGAGAAGACACGGGCTACCCAGGGCCTGTTGTTTTCATGGTAGTGTCAGAAGTGCAGAAGACCACACCCAGCTGCACAAGCATATTTTAAGCCTCTGCTCGTGGCACATACTGTGGTCCTGAGGGCCAGAGTAAGTCACATGCCCACGCCCAAGGTCAGTGGTGCAGGAAGTGTACTGTACCTCTAGTGAGAGAAATGGCATGGTTGCATGGCCAAGGGCGTGAGTGCAGGAAAGAGTGAAGAATTGGGAACAACAATGTTTTCTACACTGAATCTGGAGGGGGAGGCGGACATGGTCACAAATGTCTGCCCCCTGGCCTGGCGGATGCCTTGTTTTCCAGGAGACTTCCCTGGCTGTGGCAAAGCGCCTCCCCGCTTAACTCTCCGTGGCAACCCCCCAGATTCCTGAAGGCCTGCTGCAGTCCTGGAACCAGACTGTGACTCCAGCCAGGGCTGCCTTTTATTGAGTCTGCCTCTGCCTCATTATTTACATAGACAGTAAAATAAAGCTTAACTCAAAATTATTGTAAGTCAGCGCATCCAAGTGAAGCCGGCATCTGGACCTTCACAGTTGAAAGCAGACTAAATAAAAGGGGGAGGGAATAAAAAGAAGGGAATGCTTAATTATATAAAGGTTATGCGTCTGCCTGCGTAATTGTCTAAAGTGGCTGATGGCAACAGCTGGCCAAGGAGGCTGTCTTCAGTGCTGTTTATGTGTTTATCTGGTGCCTGTCACCATAATGGCTACAAGCAGTATTGGGTGCAAGTTAATTTTGCCTCATTCCTTCTCTTTCTTGGCTCTACCCTTACCACTGCCTCCCCTACTAAAAGAGGAAACTTATTGAATACGTGGCAAAAACTTGGAAGTTTTGGTGGATGGGAGTGGGGGTGGGCAGAGTCCACCAAGTAACACATAAACAAGCTCTTATTATGTGCCCAGCACTAGCCTAGGTGTTTTTTTTACATGTGTAACTGACCTTTCTAATACTCACAACAACCCTATGAAGTAGGTATTATTATAATTCCTGTTTTACAGATGAGGATACTGATGCCCAGAGAGGTTAAGTAACTTGAAAAAAGCCACACAGCTTGGGTGTGGCCTAGCAATTCACTTAACCATGGCCCTCCTGATTGTGTCCTGCAAGGTGGTATTTTGGGAGTTCTTTCACGTATCAACACTTGGAGTGAGATTGAACTCTTCGCCAAAGACTGCAGTGCCCGTATGTTCCAGCTCCCAGCTGGTCTCCATATGCAGTTTTTCCTGATATTCTCCACCTTGTCCAGTTGGCTCTGGCCCCATGGTCTCCTTTCCCTTTCTTAGATGTGCTAAGCTCTTTCCTGTCTAAGGGCCTTTGCAGGTGCTGTTACCTCTGCCTAGAACACCACCCCTGCAAGGATCACAGCTCCCCTGGTCACTCTCTTTAAGCAGGCTGTCCTCCCTTTGCTCTTCATATTCTTGATCACAGCGTCCTATGTGTTTCTCCTGGGTGGTTATTAAGTGTTTATCCATTATTGCAAGTCTCCCCTCGGGACTGTACATTCCATGCAAGCAGGGGTCATACTTGTTTGTTCACCCATGTGTTCCCAGACCCTGGAACACAGAGGCAGTAGAGTGCTTTAGAGCCTGGGCTCTGGAAGCAACTGCCTGGTTCAAATCCCAGCTCTGCCACTTACTGTGGACTATGTGGCCAACAACTGTATCTTTCTGTCCTCTGTTTCTCCATCTGTAAAATGGGGGTAATGACAGGGTTATCATATAGAGTGAATTAATTAACCCATAGAAATGCTTATAGTATAGAGCCTGGTACACAGTAAGCATCCAGTAAATGTTAACTGCTATGACTATCATCATTCATGTTATTCATATTTTAATTATTATTATTATTAGTGGCACATATTACATTAGAATGGACGAACGAATGAATTTTTATTTATAGAAAGGGAAACGGAGGCCTCAGTAGGTCAACGGGATTGTCCATGAGCTGGGCACCCTGATCCAGCCCTCCTTATACCACGTTGCTCCGCGTGAGACGGCCCCTCTGAAGGGACACAGCGATGGCAGGGTTATTCTTAAGTTCTGTGCTGCCTTCCACTACTGAGCACCCAACTGTTCAAAGTCAGTCTTGCTCTTCAAAGTAAATAGGTTTGGGAGACCATTTGTGCAAAGTTCTGTAAATCCTTTGGGGCATCGGACAGGTAATTTTGTTGGTGGAGAATGATGTGTTCCTGCTCAAAGAAGGAGCACGTTTGTCCCAAGCCACGTGGAAGGCGCAACTGCTGTGCCCCATGGTCCTGTTCCATCCCTCCAACACCCCCCCACCCCCCCACCCCCGTCCAGGCTATTATGCCAGGCCAGCCACTCCTCTTGGGAGGCATCTGATGGAAGAAGCTGTCGGCTTATCTGGGCCCCAGCCAGTGACAAACAAGGCCAGTTTGGAGCTGTGTGCGTGGTGATCTGTGCATGCCATGCGTCTCCCCACCTTTCATTTGCAGAGTCTAGTTCTGTCTTCCCCTCTCTTCCTTGCCTTGTGCCCCTCTAGGCTTCAGCAGGCTCCCTGCAGGAAGCCTTAGCACTCTCCCACTGCTCTCCATCCCTTGTTTCTCCTCCCTTCTGTTGGTCTCTGCTACCTGCTCTTTCCACCCACCTCTACTGACTTCTCTATAAAGCATCACCTGTCACCCCTCAGTTTCCAGACATGGGCCTGCTCTTCTTGGCAGCCTTTGCAACTCCCATCCTGCACCATGTTCCTAAATAGAGGCTGATACCCACTAAGAGCAGGGTTTCCTTTATCCCAGTGTCATCGCTCATCCTTCCCAAAATGCTCAGATCTCTTATTAAAGAGAGTTATCACAGAGACCCTGCCAGCCTCATTTTAGCCACGCCCAGCTTTCAGAGAAGTGAGGGGAGTCTGACCCTTGGTCACAAATGGAATACTGGTCCCCAGAAGCAGCCAGCTGGCTGTTGGCTGTGGCTTTGGGGTAAGGAAGTCTGGAGGCTGCCTGGGTCATCCACTGGGGCTGTCAGCCTTGTTTGGGTTTTCTAGTGGGAGCTCGTTAACATATCCAGTGACAGGATGCTGGGTGGTCTGAATTGCCCTTTGGTTTTTAGTCTCCAGGAGTTCCAGTGTTCCTGGTGTTATGTGGCATGCCTGTGACTTTTTAAATTTCTGTTTAAAGGAAGAAAGAACTCTGTGAAGCTAAGATCGACAAAGAACCTATGTTGTAAGACCAGTGGGTGTCTTGAATGGTTAATTTGAACATGTGTAGCCACCCAGTGTGAAAGCCACTGCTGAGTGCATCCTGTGAGCTCGATTCTGTAAACGAAACTATGCAGGATCAGCCTGGAGGACAAGTCACCAAATGTAAGCAGTGGTCATCTCTGGTGGTGGCTCGGTGGGTACTTTTATGTCTAGTTTTAAGCATTTCCCATTTTTTTTACACTGAGTACATTACTTTCATGTTTTAAGAGAAAGATACACATTAAAAAATAAATAACACCCATACTTCTGGACACTTGATCTTGTGATCTTAATAAAGAAGACTGGAGAGAGATAAATTAGGAGTTCGGAATTAACATATACACACTACTATATATAAAATAGGTAAACAGCAAGGACCTGCTGTGTAGCACAGGGAACTATACTCAGTATCTTGTAATAACCTATAATGGAAGAGAATCTGAAAAAGAATGTATGTGTGTGTGCATGTGTGTGTGTATAACTGAATCACTTTGCTGTACACTTGAAACTAACACAACATTGTAAACTAACTGTACTTCCATTTGAAAGAAGAAGACTGGAAATACGATTGGTAAAAGCTAAATACACAGATTGTAAAGACTATATTTTATTATTTTTTTGTGTTAAGGAAATATTAATATAATAATACTGCAGGTTTGTATTGGAGTTGGGGATTGGCTGAACAGGGGTTTGAAAGAATATCAGTTACGAATAATTTATTGTGAAAAGTTAGAATCAGAAAATAAAACAGTGCTAGAGAGGAAGGGGTTTTGCACTTATATTTTTGAACTCAGATAGGAGTGCTGTTTAATCCTGGGCTGGTTCCTTGATGTCTCTGTGCCTTAATTTTCCCATCTATAAGATGGCATAAAATCATCCTGGCCCATAAGGTTATTCTTAGAATGAAATGAATTGATGCTTGTGAAACTCATAGAACAGGACTGGAACATAGCAATTACTCAATAAATGTTTGCAGCTGTTGGGTCACTCTTGTGGTATTTAGGCTTTTGACTACAGCTTCTACCTCCCTGTGAGAAGTAGCAACCCCGATAAAGTTACAACGGCAAATCAGCGAACATAGGTAGAGTTCTGACCACGTCTGAACCACCATGCACAGTTTTTAATTTAGATTACCTCATTTGCTCCTCATACCTACTTTGTACCATTTGTCCTGTTACTATCTTCACATTATAGGTTAGGGTGCAGGGGGCTCAGAGAGGTTAAGTAACCTGCCCAAGATCACACAGCTTGTAAGGATTTGACCCTGACTCCAAAGCTCACTCTCTAAATCACTATGTTCCCTTATGTGCCCGAGATATGCAGTTATCTTTGCTTTCCCTGGAATTCGTTCTGTGGGTCAAAGATCCTCTAGTTGAGGTGTTTTAAGGCCCTTCCAAAGGGGTATGTCAGGAATATCTCCAACTGTGTCCCCAAAGCAGAGCCTAAGCCACCTCCTGGTGGATATGCGTCAGGGGAGGCAGGAGCCAGCCCACACCCGCTGATCTCAGGCATCAGGCAGCAGCAGGACGTTCATAACTTAAATGCTGCACATTGATGGCGGAGGGTTTTTAGAAATGTAAAGCAATTATGCAGCTTGCAATTAAACTCAGAATGGGACTTCAAAGTTGGATAATTAATTTCCTGTTTATTTGTAGTATGGTGTCTAAGCAAACAGTTCATCAGCATCTGTATAAATACCCACCCCGTAGGGGGCCTGGACCCAGTGAGGGGGGGCTTCTCTGCCTTTTGTTAGCTGGAGAGCTGTCGGTCCATCTCACGCATTTAAAGGTGACTTACCCTACCTGCCTGTGTGCCGGGTGCTTCGACAGCTAAAGATGACTCAACCGTCAAGCGCATGGATGCTGCCCTGGGGCCCTTGGATAGAGAGGCCAGAGGGTTCTAATGAAGGTCTGCAGAAGCTGTGGGCCATGGAAATTGGACTTCATTCCAAGAGCAGGGGGAGTCCCAAGGGCACGATCAGACTTGCGCTTGGAAAAAACCACTGTGTTTGCAGGGTGGAGCAGCGATGATCAGAGGCCAAGATTCACAGAGAGAGACCACGGCTGGGAGGCCATCTCTGTAATCCAGATGCAGGCTCTTGGTGGTCTGCCATGTAGACGGAGGGAGTGCATAGACTCCAGAGAGGTGAGGGAGGGAGATGTAATAGTAGCTGTGATGCTTGTGGGGAGGAGAGGGAATTGGTCCCTGTATCCAGCTTGAGAGATTTAATGGGCTTTCGCAGACATGAGTGTGCAGGTCGTGATGTGGGGTGAGAGAAGGGTTAATTTAGAAGAGTGTATGGCATTAGTTCTCTGCCTACTTCAAGCAGAAAGGTCACAGCCTCTCTTTCTCTCTTCCTTCTTCCTTTTCTCTCTCTCTTTTCTTGCTTCCTCTCTCTCTCTTTTTCCTTCTATCTTTGTCTGTCTCTCTTTCTAACTGTATTGTTCACTGCTGTAGCCGAAGCCCCCAGAACAGTGCGGGGAACACAAAAGGCACTCAGGAAATATTTGAACAGATAATAATACTACTGGCTAACTTTTATCAGCTGAGATCCTGTGCGCACGGTTCCTCGTGTAGTGGGAAGACAGGCATTGAACAAGCAACTTCAAATGTGACGACTCGTGTATGGAAATGTGCAGGGCACGGTATGAACAAGGCTGGCTTCCCTGAGGGAGAGGCATTCAGGTGAGGCCTGAAGGGGGAGTAGGAATCTGAGCAGAGAGGAGTTTTCTAGGCAGAGGGAACAGCGAGTGTGAGGCCTAAGGTGAAGAGACTGTGGCCCACAGTAGCACCCAGATGTGAAGACCCGAGTGTGGAGAGACCGGTCTTGGAAGGTCTCCTGGGACTGGGTGAGTCTGGATGGGGCTGGCCTTAGACCTTGGTCCTCGGGGTTGTAAGAGGCTATTAGAGGGTTTATTTTAAAGGCCAGTTTAAGACAGAGGAACCCCGAAGGCTGGGGGCAGTGTGCCCTTGCTCTCGAGCAGTTTTATCCTCTCAGCCAGGGATGCCCCTGAGCCCAGACAGTGATGCACCCGAGCCTCCCCTTCAGGTGCCTCGAGCTCCGCCGTCGTTCTCAGCGTTTCAGCCCGTCTGAGCGCCCGCTTGGGGCCCGACCCTGCGCTGTGTCCTTCGCGCAGCAGCTGGTTCTGGAGCCGCCCTCATTGTCATCCCCGACGTGCAGTGGTGGAAGCTGAGCCTTAAGAGACTCGCCAGGTCCTCTCTGCTAGACAGTGTCAGAGCTGATCCCAAGTCCAGTGCCCCTGACCTCTGTCCCTTTCATGGACCGGCTCTCCTACTCCCAGGATCCCAGGGTCCTCACCCTGCCCTGTGCTGGCCCCAGACCTCTGCCTGGTGCCCTCCTGTTCCTGGCCCCTCTCAGGATGCACTCGCTGGACTTCCTCTGGAATCCAAACTGAGCCTTGCAGGTCCCAGCTTGCTGGAATAGTAGACGACCAGAGGAGCAGCCCTTCCCACACTAGAGGAACTCAGGAGGCTCTCTGAGACATGCCCATCTCCCCCAGCTCTCGCCCACTACCATTAATCCCCGTTTCAGTGTGGGTCTCTTGCCTTTCAACACAAGTGAAATGCAAATAGTGAGATGTGAAGCAGCAGCAGAAGCATTACAGAGCTAGTTTGGGGCACAGGACCTCTCTCTCTATGAGAATAACCTGCTTCAGAGCCTTCTCAAAGGTGGGAAAGTTGGTATTTACGCGAGGTGAGGTTTTCATAATGAACCGAGGGCCCAGCTGCCCGGTGGTGCCCTGGAGTCCACCAGTTTGTAAACGAGCTACTTTTTTAGTTGCTTTGAGGCTGGAGAGCATTCTACCCAAGCAAGAGATGGCTCCTAACTGCATTTTTGTGATTATTTTTATGAGTGAAAATGCTTTTCCTATTCGTGGAGATGATTTGCCTTTTTTTTCTAGTTCTTTCTTTAAATTGCGGTAAACATACATAACATAAAATTTACCACCTTAATCATTTTTAAGTGTACAGTTCAGTAGGAAGTATATTTACATTGTTGTGATGATTTGCCTTTTGAAATTCAGAAAAGAATGCCTGGGTATATTTTGTCCAGGGAGGTAAAAGCAAGCATAGAATATTCCTTCCTTGACTACTGCTAACACTGGATAGTTCATTCCAATTTGCACCGTTTCTGTCCCACATCTTGCCTCGGTGAACCCATCGGCAGAGCGGGGTGGGGTGGGAGGAGGGCTCAAAGAGGCCGAGGCTTCAAGCGTGTTCTAGTGCCATCTAGTGTCTGCGGTGCCTTGTGCCTGCTGGGCTAAGGCTGTTGGGTTTCTTCCTGGCTTAGGGCGGTAGCTCTATAAACCCAGATGGATTTAAAAGAGCACCAAGGAGATATTTGTCTTTCTGGATCAGCTGGTATTTTTTCTGCCTCTGGTCTCTTGGAAACTTGCAGCTGAAGTCCGTTTCATTAACAGTCAGAGCAATTTGTCCCTTTGAAGCTCAGACAGGGTGAGATTAATATGAACCCGATATTAAGGCTATTAAGCATCAATTTGGCGAACCTATTTATAAAGGAGTGCTGAGGACAGAAAAAAAAGAAGCTTGCATTACGAAGCTCTGTTGCCAAGTCCACTTTCTCTTTGCAAAATATGACTCTGTCACCAGTTGTGTGTGAGGGAAGGGAAAAAAGTGTGTGTGTGTGTATGTGTGTGTGTGTGTGCGCGCGTGCATGCACATGCATGGGTGAACATGTGTCTTGATGATGTGTGGTTATTCTTAATCACAGTAATAAGAGAAGTAATGCAGTGTAGCCAGACTTATATAATGCTGACTATGGATGTGCCCAATGCTATTCTAAGCACTTTATATTATATTTATTTATTTATTTATATTTTTAAAATTTTTATTTATTTATTTTTAGCTGCATTGGGTCTTCATTGCTGTGAGCGGGCTTTCTCTCTAGTCGCGGTGAGCAGGGGCTACTCTTCCATGTGGCACGCGGGCTTCTCATTGCAGTGGCTTCTCTTGTTGCAGAGCACGTGCTCTAGGTGCACGGGCTTCAGTAGCTGTGGCGTGTGGGCTCTAGAGCGCAGGCTTAGTAGTTGTGGCGCACGGGCTTAGTTGCTCCGTGGCATGTGGGATCTTCCCGGACCAGGGCTCGAACCCATGTCCCCTGCATTGGCAGGCGGATTCTTAACCCCTACGCCACCAGGGAAGCCCTACTTTATATTTTAAATTATTTAATCCTCATGACAACCCAAAAGGAGGAGGAGTGATTATCTCCTCATTTTACAGATGAGGAAACTGAGGCGCGGAATGGTTAAGTAATTTGGCAAAGGTCACAAAGTCCCAGTGAGTGTCTTGTGATGGAGAAATTGCTGAGGACTTAGAGACTCCCGGATTTTAGTTAGGGTTCCAGGTGATGGTGAGTTGCCCTTGCTCCCTGTGTTCCTCAGGCAGCTTCTGGCCATGGCTGTTGCTCTCATGTCCATGTGTCACTGCTAGTCCTGAGGACCTCACAGAGTCCACACAGAGGGCCCTGGTGTGCTTGTGTAATGAATGGAGGGTTCGGGCTTGTTTGTTTTAATTGGCTCCCACTGCCCAGGCTGGGAGAGGCTGCGTGCGGAGGGCACACCCCAGCTTGGAGCTGGCAGGTCTGAGTCCTATCGCCAGTCCTGCCGTGACTTACCTCACCTGCCCCGTGACTGCAGGCAGTCGATTGTCCTTCCCACACCTGGTTCCTCCATATGGGGAAGAATAAGTTTTAGAGTATGTTGGGGTTTTTTTTAAGGATACATCAGGTAATGATTATGATAGCACCTTGCCCATTAAAAAGTTACTTCGTGGGCTTCCCTGGTGGCGCAGTGGTTGAGAGTCCACCTGCCGATGCAGGGGACACGGGTTCGTGCCCCGGTCCGGGAAGATCCCACATGCCGCGGGGCGGCTAGGCCCGTGAGCCATGGCCGCTGAGCCTGCACGTCCGGAGCCTGTGCTCCGCAACGGGAGAGGCCACAACAGTGAGAGGCCCAAGTACCGCAAAAAAAAAAAAAAAAAAGTTACTTTCTTTACTTTTGGTCCAGAAAGTTAATCTTACTTTAGCTTCCCATCCACGTGCTTCTGGCATCTCCTGCTGTGATGGTACATCTGCCCTGTCACCTGAGAGGGCTGAGTCTGTCTTCTGTTTAAAGGATGGAATGGTCCAGCTCCAAGGGGGCATGATTCTTAAATGTCTCTTTTAGTTGGAAGAACTAAAAGCTGAGAAGGTTGGCTTTATCACCCCCTTCCCTATTTTAGATTTCTTTACACGCATATGCACACATACATGCAATATGTATATACACACATACACGGACACATGTGTCTATGTGTGTTTACATATATGCATGCATATATATATATAACATACACTCGAGTGAATATACACATACACACATGCATATCAACCTGGATAATTTTGCATGAAGTATAACAGGAATGGTGATGAAACCAGGACATGAAACATTTGCATGCCTGGCCGGACTCTGGGAAACAAATTATGTTCGTCTGCATGTTACCTCCTACAATGCAAAATTATAATATCAGCATCTTATGGAAACGGTGAGGAGGGAGATCCTGAGAAATTTCCTGCAAGCAGGGGATAATAAATCATGATGCATTAACAGCCCTCATTATTGCAATTTAGATGTATAAAGTGTCACTGCTTGTCTCCTTGATAAACAGCATGTGTTGTAGTTAGGTGAACTAACACTATTAATAAGCCCTTTCATAGGTCCTTGTAAAAACTGAGTTCTCCTAATCCTGTTTTACCCATCAGGTCTTAGGCTGCTCTATCACAGATTTTCACTCCATGGGGACTGTAATATTTGCATGTCTGGAGGAATTGATTTCTTATCCCAAAGGTATGAGACTCTGAAAGGGACTTTTATGTATTATCTTAATGGCAGTGTGGGAAATGAGATCTTTTTGTTCAGGGGGCTCTTGTGGGTCCCCTTCTCAGATCATGGAGGGGGCAGCCGTTTAGATTTTGCAAGTGTGAGTCCAGGCTTTCAGCTGAATGGTAGGAATTGCCCTGGTAGCCATGACTCAGGGCATCTGCTCCTGACTCTCATGGAGAAATGGAATCATCCATCCAGTCCCTCTTGGGCTCATTCAGTTACGGTTGGAACCTCCCATCTGGCTGGAAAATCTGTCATTTGACCTAGAGCAGGAAGAATAGCTTGGACTTGGCAAGTTTGTGGTGGGTGCCTCGGGTATTCTGGGGGCCCCGGAGAGCATCAGCTTCCCGGCACCATAACGGTATTAAATGGGGTGGAACGCTAATTATTTTTTCCAGTTCTCTCTGCCCCTGGTCCCCTCTCCTCCCCGCTCACCTGGTCCCTTTCACTGACCCAGTCCCCCACTCTCTCGGCATCCTTCTCCTCGATTTTCCCTCTTTCCTCGCTCCCTTCCCTCTCTCTCTTCCTCCCTGTTGTAGATGCAGTAAAATAAGGGTGATGTCTGATGGACACTTGGGATGCCCATGGCTTCCATCTTTTGACTCAGCCCAGGGATGCAGCCTCTGCATTTGTCTGTGCAAATCATTTAAACACGAGGTTTTGCTGTGGCTTGTTCCTGTAACCAGCTCACTCCGGTCGAAGCCAGAAGTCCAGGGAAATACCTGGGGAACGTTGGATTGCACATTCTGGCTCTGTGCCATGTGATCTATGAAAGACTCATCGCCGGCCTTTGTCCTTTCCTGGGTAGAGTCTGGGTGGGTCAGGGACCGTTGCCATTTCTGGCCCTTAAATCTTGAGAGGGTGGCAACAGTTCTGACCTTCCATTCCTCTTGCTGCCTTCTGTTCTCATTCTGAGTCTTTTCATTACCCTGAGTGTCTAACATGAAAACTTTTTCATGCCATCTCCCAACACCCCCCAAAAAAGTTCTGTGATTTAAGAAGTATGGGTTAACACTGGGTAAAACCAAATTAAACCGTTTTCTTTGTTTGGGGACTGTTTCAAGCCTTGGGTGCACTTGGGTGCATTAGGAATCCCTAAGTGGAGGAGATGGTAGCTGGCATCTTCTGAAAGTACGCAACCACAGAATCGTGTCTTTGAGTTACGCCTGGATGGGCGCTGCCAAAAGTCTGGTTCCCAAGACCTTCCAACATCATCCCCTCAGGATAAGCTGTTCCTTCCATTACGCAGGCCATCATCTGTGCCTGTGAACCTGTGCTCGTTGAGTCCTGCACTCTGTGGCAGTTTGCCTTTGTGGTTGTATTGCAGTGAGCGAGCCGACTATTTCTGGAAGGATTAAATGGAGGCAGGAAACCTTGAGTGTCTACTATGCACTCGGTATTTCCCATGCTCTCTCTCTTATGTAGACTTCATAAGAACCTTGCAACATAGCAGGCTCATTATCCCTGTGTCACAGACGTGGCCACTTGTGTACAGAGGGGTAACCTAAGTTACCCAAAGCCACACAGCCAGTAAAAGAGCCAGAATTCAGCATAAACATTAGGAAGAGTCCCATGGAGCTGAGCCCTGCTAAGCCTTGATTGTCACTGACCAATGACCTGACCTGAGGTTGACCAGGGAACAGAGATGTGTGATGGGACCGTTCTCATGCTGTGTGTGTGTGTGTGTGTGTGTGTGTGTGTGTGTGTGAGAGAGAGAGAGAGAGAGAGAGAGAGAGAGAGAGAGAGAAAGAAAATGAATAAGGGCTCTTCCCTGCCGCTGCAGCCAGAACACTTAGACCCTTTGGTTACATGAACACCATCTAAAATACAGGACTCATTTCAACACCTACAAGTTCAGTGTTTATCCTCCCGATGTCTAATGACATAACCACGAGAGTTCACTGTACCTATAACTTCTCTTGCCAGAATTAGCATATGCTCTACAATTTGGGGACTCTGGTCAAAAGCAGGGGGAAAGATTCCGAAGGCAGAGCATCCCTTTATAGCAGCCCCAGTGGAAGCGTCATCACAGCAGGCCCTACATCTGCAGTCCGCCCAGATCCCTTAAATTGGTTTCTGGGAGGGTTTATGGTTCGTGAGAACATTTGGCAAAGCTAAGCCCGTATTAATAAGTGCCTTGTGCCCAAGGACAACATTGTAGATCAATACGATATGTGCTCCAAATTCAGATGATAAACGAGTACCATCATGACCTAATTAGCAAGACTTGTATTTTGAATGGATAAATTAACATTCCACCGCATAATCCTAAACCACTTCTTGAAAAATGCTGTTAACCTGCTGCACAGACGAAGGCAAAGGAAGCAGAACCACCATTTACATACTTATTTGCTCCAGAGATGAGTAACTGTTTTGTCTGTATTCACTGGCCTGTCTAGCTCAGCTGGGCTCATCATTTTTTAAGGTTAGACAATATTTAAAGCATTCAGACTGGGGGAAAAAAAAGCCAGACTGCCTCTTGAGGGTAGAATTTCCCGGGTCCCGCATGACTTGGGGGCTGCACCGTCATCCTTTAATCTCTTGCATTTGAGCAGCATCTGCTGAGTACTTGACTGAAGGTCACGGCATTGGGTTCAAGGTCAGCAGTGATGCCAGCTGGCTGCCCTCGGTAGAGGACCACCACCTTATGGGCAAGCACATGGGCTCTGGAACCACAGAGACCTGGGTTCAACTCCTGGCTCTTACCTTTCTTAGTCTTTCTGAAAGGCAAGTAAATGAGGATGATAATAGTACCTGCTTCCTTGGGTGGCTGAGAGAATTAGTGGGATATCATGTCCAGTGCTCAGCACAGCGCCTGACGCATGACACGGGCCTAGATCAATGTTAATTTTTCTAAGTAGTTTCTCTAGACCTCAGGTTCATCTTCTGTACAGTGAAGCAATCGGACCACATCATAGGTTCTGAAATGGGGTCCTCAGATTCCTATGCTTCCATAAACATATTCATGGAGGTGGCCCACGTGACACTCTCATTCTGAATTCAGATTGCCCGATTTCTTTGCTCTTGGCTGGACTCATTTCAGCTTCATAGCAACCCCTGTTATCTCATGCAGATCACAGGCTTGTAATTGGCGGGTACATTTGTTCAGGATTAATAAAAAATGGGAATCCGATGACTTATTACTTAACAATTGCGTTGTGGTGATAGATGTGGCAGCCAGATTGCCATCACACATCTTATGTGAAAATGCCTGTCGTCCAGAAGATGGCAGCTGTCAGAACATGCGGTCCTTGGGGGGTGGGGGACGGCTGGACACTAAAGCAGCCACGTGGTGGTGGAAGGTTTGGGACCTTGGTCGGGATGGTATTTCCACTTAGCCTTGTCTGCGTCTGTGGGTCGGGTCTGTCTGGAGAGCACAGCCTTGTGCTGTGGGGAGTCCAGGCAGCTGTCCTCTGACCTCAGGTTATTATTTTAGTAAGAGTTATGACCATTTTTACCTATTCGCACACCTTGCCTGCCCCCTCCACTCCCACCTATTATCCCCCAGCTTGTGGCCTTGGCTTGAGCCAGATACACATCCTTACAATCTCAGGAAAATGCTGCGCTCACTCTCATCTGTTACCTGCCCAAGAGTGCCCTTCTCTCTCCCATGACCTAACGCAGAGCTTCTCAACCTGGGCACTTGACATTCTGAGCTGGCTAGTTCTTCATCGTGGACAGCTGTCCTGTGTATTGTAGGGTGTTCAGCAGCATCCCTGACCTCTACCACTAGATGTCAGTGGCACCTCCATCCTCAAGTTGTGACAATTAAAAATGTCCTCAGGGCTTCCCTGGTGGTGCAGTGGTTGAGAGTCCGCCTGCCGATGCAGGGCACACGGGTTCGTGCGCGGTCCCGGTGCGGGAGGATCCTGCGTGCTGTGGAGTGGCTGGGCCCGTGAGCCATGGCCGCTGGGCCTGTGCATCCGGAGCCTGTGCTCCGCAATGGGAGAGTCCACAGCAGTGAGAGGCCCACGTACCGCCAAAAAAAAAAAAAAAAAAAAAAAAAATGTCCTCAAGTATCCCTGGGGCCCAGACCCAGCTTAACATCCCACGTTCTCCCTGAAGACTTCATTTCCAGCCCACTGAATTCAGCGGTTAATTCTGGATGATCCTGACTTTGGTCTGCGTTTGTCTTCATTGTGTCTCCCCAACCAGGATCTGGACCACATCTTGACCTCTGTGTCTGCACAGAGCTGATCTTTGTTTGATGTATTGATTTTTAACAAGGGCCTCTTGGTTTGCCGTCAGTTACCGTGAAATGAGTGCCTGGTATTTTCCAATCCCTTCACGTGTAGCATATTTTCTCTTGATTCTTACAACCACGCAAACCTTTACTGGGAAGGTTTCTGAGACTCAGAGATGGTAGGTAACATCCCTGTAGTCACACAGCTGATGAGTGCAAGCCTGTGCGCTTTCCACTAAACCTTCCAACCCCGCCAGTTCAGGCGGGCGGTGAGAAGGCAGCCAGCATCTCTGCCTGTCTGGGGGTCAGGAGATCCTCTGTGGCCAGTGTTTGAATTGCCTCTAGGAGATGACAGTGAGATCTGGGAGTGCCCTTTCAGATGGACGTGGGGAGGAGCTAGTGTGGAGAGAACGGGTGACAACCTCTGAAGCACCAGCGTGCCCTCTAATTGTAGAGGTGGGCACTGGGTGGTTATTGGTGCTGCGGTCCTGAAGGCT
The DNA here is from genome assembly GCF_949774975.1 of Lagenorhynchus albirostris. Taxonomy (NCBI): domain Eukaryota; kingdom Metazoa; phylum Chordata; class Mammalia; order Artiodactyla; family Delphinidae; genus Lagenorhynchus; species Lagenorhynchus albirostris. The sequence goes on along the minus strand of NC_083103.1, from coordinate 22,479,199 downwards.
GTGTTAGGATTGGGGTCAGTCTGCCATCCTTGGGGATGCCCTGGAAAGCGACATATCTCTCATTGGACTAAGCGCCACGCCAAGGAAAAGTAAAGATTCCCTCTGGCAGCCATGAAAAGAAGGGTCAGTAGTGGCAAGCAGCAGAAGCGGGGTGATTTGCTTTGCCTTGGACAGCTGTGTTTGTTACCTCTGAATGTGGCTTGTTTGTTCTTAACAAATACTGACCTGGGCAGCTCGCTTCTGAAAGGGGAAGTCGGATGAACTGGCAGCCTAGGAGGAGGTGCTCAGCCGTTTTAGTAGACAGAGCGAAGCAAATCAGAACAGCAAGGGCCCCTTCTCACACTGGAGAAAATCTTGCCATGTGTATAGAAGGATGTGATTAGGAATTTCTTGTCATCGTTGCTAATAATGAAAAAATTCCAAACAATCTAAATGTCCATCAGTAGGAGATTAGACAAATCATATGATGGAATACCATGCAGCCCTTGAGTTTTTAAAAAGAGCAAATCTGATTGATAGTATGGTAATAATACAACTTGTGTATACTTTAAAAACATGCAAACCAATACTACGTATTGGTTATAGATGCAAATATGTATATGAAAGTATTTAAAAATGGACTTTAAAGTTGCAAACAAACTCAAGAAAATGATTACCCAGAGTCAGTGGGGTGGATGGCAGGAAGACATGCAGTCAAGAGGGGCTGGATAAGGAGACCTTTGCTTTCTCTGAAAGTTTTTTTTTGTTTTTTTTTTTTACGGTATGCGGGCCTCTCACTGTTGTGGCCTCTCCTGTCGCGGAGCGCAGGCTCAGCGGCCATGGCTCACGGGCCCAGCCGCTCCGCGGCATGTGGGATCTTCCCGGACCAGGGCATGAACCCGTGTCCCCTGCATCGGCAGGCGGACTCTCAACCACTGCGCCACCAGGGAAGCCCTGCTGGAAGATTTTTAATCATAGTCTCAATTTCAGTGCTTGTGATTGGTCTGTTTATATTTTCTATTTCTTCCTGGTTCAGTTTTGGGAGGTTGTGCTTTTCTAAGAATTTGTCCATTTCTTCCAGGTTGCCCATTTTATTGGCATAGAGTTGCTTGTAGTAATCTCTCATGATCCTTTGTATTTCTGCAATGTCAGTTGTTACTTCTCCTTTTTCTTTTCTAATTTTATTGATTTGAGTCTTCTCCCTCTTTTGCTTGATGAGTCTGGCTAATGGTTTATCAATTTTGTTTATCTTCTCAAAGAACCAGCTTTTAGTTTTATTGATCTTTGCTATTGTTTCCTTCATTTCTTTTTCATTTATTTCTGATCTGATCTTTATGATTTCTTTCCTTCTGCTAACTTTGGAGTTTTTTGTTCTTCTTTCTCTAATTGCTTTAGGTGTAATGTTAGGTTGTTTATTTGAGATTTTTCTTGTTTCTTGAGGTAGGATTGTATTGATATAAACTTCCCTCTTAGAACTGCTTTTGCTGCATCCCATAGGTTTTGGGTCATCGTGTTTTCATTGTCATTTGTCTCTAGGTATTTTTTGATTTCCTCTTTGATTTCTTCCGTGATCTCTTGGTTATTAAGTAATGTATTGTTTAGCCTCCATGTGTTGTATTTTTTACAGTTTTTTTTCCCTGTAATTTATATCTAGTCTCATAGCGTTGCGGTCAGAAAAGATACTTGATACAACTTCAATTTTCTTAAATTTACCAAGGCTTGATTTGTGACCCAAGATATGGTCTATCCTGGAGAATGTTCCATGAGCACTTGAGAAGAAAGTGTATTCTATTGTTTTGGGATGGAATGTCCTATAAATATCAATTAAGTCCACCTTGTTTAATGTGTCATTTAAAGCTTGTGTTTCCTTATTTATTTTCATTTTGGATGATCTGTCCATTGGTGAAAGTGGGGTGTTAAAGTCCCCTGCTATTATTGTGTTACTGTCGATTTCCCCTTTTATGACTGTTAGCATTTGCCTTATGTATTGAGGTGCTCCTATGTTGAGTGCGTAAATATTTACAATTGTTATATATTCTTCTTGGGTTGATCCCTTGATCATTATGTAGTGTCCTTCTTTGTCTCTTGTAACAGTCTTTATTTTAAAGTCTACTAGCTCTGAAGTGGGTCTCTTGTAGACAGCATACATACAGGTCTTGTTTTGTATCCATTCAGCCAGTCTATGTCTTTTGGTGGGAGCATTTAATCCATTTGCATTTAAGGTAATTATCGACGTGTGTGTTCCTATTACCATTTTCTTAGTTGTTTTGGGTTGGTTTTTGTAGGTCTTTTCTTTCTCTTGTGTTTCCTGCCTAGAGAATTTCCTTTAGAATTTGTTGTAAAGCTGGTTTGGTGGTGCTGAATTCTCTTAACTTTTGCTTATCTGTAAAGGTTTTAATTTCTCCATTGAATCTGAATGAGATCCTTGCTGGGTAGAGTAATCTTGGTTGTAGGTTTTTCCCTTTCATCACTTTAAATATGTCCTCCCACTCCCTTCTGGCTTGTAGAGTTTCTGCTGAGAGATCAGCTGTTAACCTTATGGGGATTCCCTTGTATGTTATTTGTTGTCTTTCCCTTGCTGCTTTTAATATTTTTTCTTTGTATTTAAGTTTTGATAGTTTGATTAATATGTGGCTCGATGTGTTTCTCTTTGGGTTTATCCTGTATTGGACTCTCTGTGCTTCCTGGAGTTGATTGACTATTTCCTTTCCCATGTTAGGGAAGTTTTCAACTATAATCTCTTCAAATATTTTCTCAGACCTTTTCTTTTTCTCTTCTTCTTCTGGGACCCATATAATTCTGTTGTTGGTGCATTTAATGTTGTCCCCGAGGTCTCTGAGGCTGTCCTTGATTCTTTTCATTCTTTTTTTTTTTTTTATTCTGCTCCTTGGCAGTTATTTCCACCATTTTATCTTCCAGCTCACTTATCCGTTCTTCTGCCTCAGTTATTCTGTTATTGATTCCTTCTAGAGTATTTTTAATTTCAGTAATTGTGTTGTTCATCGCTGTTTGTTTGCTCTTTTATTCTTGTAGATCCTTGTTAAATGTTTCTTGTATTTTCTCCATTCTGTTTCTGAGATTTTGGATCATCTCTACTATCATTACTCTGAATTCTTTTTCAGGTAGGTTGCCTATTTCATCTTCATTTATTTGGTCTTGTAGGTTTTTACCTTGTTCCTTCATCTGTAGCATATTTTTTGTCGTTTCATTTTTTTTTTTTTTTTTTTTGGTGGGTGATGCTGTATTCCTGTCTTACTGGTTGTTTGACCTGAGACGTCCGGCACTGGAGCTTGCAGGCAGTTGTATAGAGCTGGGTCTTGGTGCTGAGATGAGGACCTCCGGGAGACCTCACTCCGATTGATATTCCCTGGGGTCTGAGGTTATCTCTTAGTCCAGTGGTTTGGACTCGGAGCTCCCACCACAGGAGCTCGGGCCCGACCTCTGGCCTGGGAACCAAGATCCCGCAAGCTTCATAGCATGGTATAAAAAAATAAAAAAAGGAAGAAAGAAAAAAAGGAGCAGTACAATACCAAATAATAAAATACAAAATCAGAAAGATAAAAATATATTAGGAAAAATAAAACTATAATTCAAACAACCGGTTGCTGGGGGTTCCTCCCATCCCCTTAGGTGTCCACAGTCCCCCACCAGTGCCTGGTAAGTGCCCTAGTTGTGAGGAGACGCAAATTCCGCATCCTCCTAGTATGCCACCTTGACTCCGCCCCTCTCCACAGCAGCCAAGTATTCCAGGTGGGGGATTTAGGCATCTGGGTGAAGAACAGAAACATTGAAGAAGGTTGGAAAAAAGGGAACACAGCCCCTTGCCCCTCCCCCCAGCCGGGGCCACCCAGCACCCTGTGTGTAATTTTTTTTTTAATTTTTATTGGAGTACAGTAGATTTACAATGTTGTGTTAGTTTCAGGTGTACAGCAAAGTGAATCAGTTATACATATACATATATCCACTCTTTTATATCAATAGATTCTTTTCCCATATAGGCCATTACAGAGTACTGAGTAGAATTCCCTGTGCTATACAGTAGGTCCTTATTAGTTATCTATTTTATATATAGTAGTGTGTATACGTTAATCCCAATCTCCCAATTTATCCCTCCTCCCCTTACCCCCTGTTAACCATAAGTTTGTTTTCTACATCTGTGACTCTACTTCTGTTTTGTAAATAAGTTCATTTGTACCCTTTTTTAGATCCGACATATAAGCGATATCATGTGATATTTGTCTTTCTCTGTTTGACTTACTTCACTCAATATGACAAGCTCTAGGTCCATCCATGTTGCTGCAAATATTATTATTTTGTTCTTTTTTATGGCTGAGTAAATTCCATTATGTGTATGTACCATGTATTCTTTGTCCAGTCCTCTGCTGATGGACATTTATGTTGCTTCCATGTCCTGACTATTGTAAATAGTGCTGCAGTGAACATCGGGGTGCATGTATCTTTTTGAATTATGGTTTTCTCCAGGTATACGCCTAGGAGTGGGATTGCTGCGTCATATGGTAGTTCTATTTTTAGATTTTAAGGAACCTCTATACTGTCCTTTGTAGTGGCCGTACCAATTTATGTGTGTGTGATTTTTTTTCAGTCTTTTTCTATAAATTTTTTAAAAGTCTCCACCCTTAATGGAGATTTGTATGTTACTAGCCCTGCCTCACGCGTGGGGCTGTCACGAGGATCTGATCGCGTTAATAGATGTGAAAATGCTCTGTCAACCAGGATGCAAGGGACGAGTAGGTAGTGTTTATTTAATAAGAATAATCACCTCTTGGGCTTTTCTTTGGTCGTTGGCTAAGTAGTGTTTGTAGCTTTTGGAGGCCTGGGGGGATTTGCAGTGATTTACACTCTTCGTACCTTGAAGTTCATGTTCGTTTGTTTTGTAAAAACTCCTCAGAGCACACAGCAGGGATAAAAGTAAAAAGAAAACAGGGATTGGATTTTTATGTGCATCTTGGAAGGCTGGGGAGGATGTGGGAGCGGATGCTTCCCTTCAGGAAAACGGAGACAGCTGTCTTGGGGTCTGGGGTTTGATCTCCCCAACAGGCATATCCTCTGGAGCAGATCCAGTAGACTCTGTTGCATGCTTGCTGGGCCGCGGTGCACACCACGCCCAGAATTCAAGGGAGAGTGGAGTTTGGTGGGGTCGGGGGTAGGGAGTCAGTCAATAAAGGGAGACAGGTTAGCGGGAGGAAGGGATGTTGGCTAACCAATATAGATGAAGGGCAAGATGCTCATATAGTGGTTTCTATGACAACACGTGGACCGAGCTGGGTGTCCCCAGACGGAGGAGACAGACATGCTCTGCAGAGAACTCCTGCCCTCACCTGAAAAGGTAGCCAGCTGGAGTCAGCTGGGCCATGGGAAGTCAGCAGAATTGCTGGTGGGGGGCAGGCTGAATCAGAGTGTAGCCTCATCTGCATTTCTGAAGGCAATAAATTCTCATTTCAGCTGCAATATTGGTCTGCTCTGGGAAACTGCAGCATCAGTGATTTTTTTTAAGCCATACAATTGGGACCTTTTCCTGAATCTGAGATAGGATCTGCAGGGGCTAATTTGCTCCATTTTCTGATAAAAAGGCATCTCAATTGCTTGCTCCTAACCCCTAACCCCTTCTTCGTCCTGGGGGACGCCATCACGCAGCATGTGGGGGGTTTGAGGGCAGACGGTGCCCAAAACCCCGCCTTGGCCTTCCGTCAGGGCCGCTCTGAGTGCAGGGACACCCTGAGGTCCACTCCCTGTCTGTGGCCTCTCTCTGATGGTTTTCCTCTGGTGAAGGGTAGACTACAGTCTAGACCTCATTCAGACATCCCCGCTGGATTTGCTAAGTGAGCTGCAGAAGAGGTTGACAGAGAAAATCCATCTGTCTGTGCCTGCTCTGCAAGTCTGTTGTCTGGCTGTGATTGGAATCACCTTGGGTGTAGCAGCTACTGGTGAAATTTTAAGATGGAATTCTTAATAGTACAACCTGTCCACCTGCCCGCTTTAAATGTGGCGCGTCATGAACTGAACGTTGGTTACACAGCCATTAGTCAAAGCTGATGAGGATTCAGTGCCTTGACCCACGGTTCCCGCTGAACCCACTGCCTGGTCCCCGCCCCCTTCGCTCTCCTCCCTGAGCTCTGCGTACAGATATCCACAAGAGCCCGGCAGGTGGCAGTGGGGTAGCTGTTCAGGTCACCCCCATGCACACCAGAGGGCACACACTCCATGAAGGGGGCACCCCTGCTCAACACCAGCCAGGCACTGCCACAGAGGAGGGCGCTTTGTATAGCTGCATCTTCCAGGTTACCAGAAGGACTCAGAGGTTGGAAATTTTATGGGAAAGCTCTTGATTTTTAAAGGCTGGGAATGAATATTCAAAATCTTTTACCACACTGTGCAGTCACACCAAAGCCCAGGCGCTCCCGGGAGCATGTAACCATAGGAGGAAAAAGACAGAACTACCCCCATGGGATTTAGGTACCTTTGAAAAGGGAGCCAAGTTTGGGCACCCTTTTCGTTAATACGCGTAAGAGACATTTATTAAGCACCTCCTGTGTGGTGGGCACAATGCTAAGTGCTTGACATTGCAGATTCATCCCCCGCAGTGGGGCTGGGTGGTGTTGGCTTCACTTGACAGTGAGGAAACTGAGTCTCAGCCTGGGGAAGCAGGTTGCGTGGGGACACACAGGAGGGACTGGAAGCGGGCTCTGAAGCCAGTTCCCTTCCAGAGCCAGTGACGCGGCCACCACACCCTGCTTCCTACAGCCTTGCTTCCCCTGTCTAAAAGTCACAAAGCACCCCTGGCCCGAAGGGAAACCCAAGCCTTCATCCCCTGCCCCCGCCCCTCCCCCACTCACACTGGCGGCCTGCGGCTGTAGGTGAGCAGCCGGAGAGGCTAGCGAATGTGGCTTTGACCACGCCACCCGCCCAGCGGGCTTGGCGGACCTTCTGCAGAAGATGGATTTGCCCGAAGTCTTGGCTTTTGTTGCTAGCCCGGAAATAACCTCACTGGGCAGGAGAGACCTGTAGCTGGGAATTATATATTTCCCTGCTTCCTGTTTCAGCCCAGGGAGGATACCGCAGGAAGAGGAGAAACCGGCATAAAGATTCTGCCTTCCAGCCTTCCTAAGCATCTTAGCTTGGGCTGCTGTAACACATTACCCAGACTGCATGGCTTCACAACAGAAACTTACACATTCAGTTCTGGGGCCTAGCAGCCCAAGATCAAGGTCAGGGTTCTTCTGAGACCTCTCTCCTTGGCTTGCAGATGGTGGCTTCTCCCTGTGTCCTGACATGGTCTTTCCTCTGGGCATGCCTGCACATGTCTGATGTCTCTTTTTCTGTGTGTCCGGATTTCACCTTTATGAGAACACCTGTTGAACTGGATTAGGCCCACCCCTAAAGACCTCCTGTTAATTTAATCGCCTCTTTAAAAGACCTTGCCTCAAGTATGGCTGTATTAGAAGTGCTGGGGGTTGGGACTTGAACATGAATTTGGGGGTGGGAGGGACGCAATTTAGCCCCAGCACTAAATAAATAGCCAGACGCGACTGGAGCTGCTGAGAAGCACCCAGAGACCCAAGTTATTCAAACTCAGCCACCGGCTGCACCTTCTGGAATAATGTTCCCCTGCTCTCACCTCCCCAAGTTATTTTGAAGATCAAATGTCTGGTGAGTAAGAACTGTATCATGGGAGCAAGGTTTGGCTCTTAGCTAATATCGTTGGTAAGATGGCAAGTTGCTTGTGCATTTTTTTTTTTTTTTTTTTTTTTTTTTTGCGGTACGCGGGCCTCTCACTGTTGTGGCCTCTCCCGTTACGGAGCACAGGCTCCGGACGCGCAGGCTCAGCGGCCATGGCTCACGGGCCCAGCCGCCCCGCGGCATGTGGGATCTTCGCGGACCGGGGCACGAACCCGTGTCCCCTGCATCGGCAGGCGGACTCTCAACCACTGCGCCACCAGGGAAGCCCTGTGCATTTTTAATAACTTTTTCGTTCTTTATCAGAAGAATACACACTCATTGTCCATCTGTTTTACATAACCGAAACCATCCTGTAAATAGTTCTATAAGCTGCTTCTGCGTATCACTGTACATTAGTTTCCTAGGGCTGCCATAAATGACCACAGACTTGGTGGCTTCAAACAACAGAAATTTATTCTCTCACAGTTCTGGAGGACAGATGTCCAAAGTCAAGGTGTTGGCTCCTACTGGAGGCTCTGAAGAATCCATTCCATGCCTCTGTTCTAGCTTCTGGTGGCTTCCAGCAAGCCTTGGCATTTCTTGGCTCCTGGGGCATCCCTTTAATCTTTACTTCCGTCTTCATCCGGCCTTCTCCCCTGTGTGTCTCTGTGTCTCAGATCTCCCTCTCTTTACTCCTTGGATTTAGGGTCATCTAAAGATTCTTAACTCAATTACGTCTGCAAAGACCCTGTTTCCAAATAAGGTGATATTCACAGGTACCAAGGCTTAGGACTTGGACGCATCTTTTGTGGGGAACACAATTCAACCCACTGCACGTAGTACCATGTGCCTTTTCTCAAATTGTTAAAAGTTCCTAAAACAGTAAGTGTTTCAGAATATCCCATCATATGGTGACGGTATCATTTGTTTAACATGGCAGTTTACTTCATGCCAGGCTCCTGGGATTCTGACCTCTTAGTCAATGCAAAGCTGTACCTGGCTGTCCATGTGCCCTACCGTGTTGCAAGAGCGAGCTACCAGTTTGAGTCTGTAGTACCTGTTCTTTTATTTCTTTTCCTTTTTCCCGTCGAGAGTTTTTACTGCTTCTTTTTTCTTATTCCATAAATGGTACATGTAGGGATTTTAGAAAATATAGAAAAGCAAAAAGAAAACTATGCAGTGGGGTTCCAGGGGTGGTGCTTTCCTTGTTTTTCACCCCTGTGTTGTTCGTGTTTTAACATCTCCCAGTCATTTCAGGGGCTCAGAAGCAGAAATGAAATGTCTGTGGAAGCTCGGCCCACCCTCCTGATGCACTCCGGAGACGTTCTTTCTGAATTCCTATGGTGACTCTGGTTGGGGGGTGGGGACGGGCGTCTCGGTTCATTTAGTGGCAGATCCAGCTTTTCTGTTCCCTCACTGGGACATTGCTGCCTTTATTGTTCTCCTCTCACTGCCTGCTTTGGGGAAATTACTCTGACAGCTATGTTTACCAGTGGGCTCAGAAGGGAAAGGATCAGTCTGAGAGCAGTTGTGCGGGGCAGCATGTGGAATCGGGGGTTGGAATTTAGTTGGGGGTCTGAGGGATGGCCAAGAACAGGAAGGAGAAAGGGTCGTCTTGGGGTGTGCGCTGTCTCAGACTCTCGGTCTTGGTGACCCTTTTGGGCACATGCAGCAGCTGGGGACCTGAGCCAGGGCTGCTCCGTCCCAGGAAGACTCCCAAACCATATCTTAGAAGTTCTGAGGGACATGGAGAATTCAGTTGTCTTCTCCCTCCACAGATCACCAACCCTGTGAAGAATGTGCTCCCCTGGCTCGGATAGGCAGAAAATGTTGGTAATGAATTCAAATAACATTTTGCCTGGAAGCTTTTGTGATAGACTGTGGTGGCAGAAGCTCTAGAAAGGGCAAATGAAGTGCGAAATGGACCCTCATTTATCCCTTCATCCATCCATCCATCCATCCATGCAGCTAACATTGTTGGTACCCCCTCTGAACCGGCCCCCATGTTGTGCACTGGGATTGTAAAGGGAAGTAAGATCTGGGCCTTCAAGAAGCTCAGGATCTAAGAAGAGCAACAGACTCAAGGCCAACTGGTGAGTTCTGTCGAGTACCAAGGAGGCACATAAAGGGTGTGTGTAACTCCATTTGGGGGCCCAGGGAAGGAGACCTTTCTGCTGGATTCTAGGGGACCAGCAGGCACGTAGGACTGGGTGGGGAGAAGACATGAACTATCAAGGGCCTGTCTTCAGAAGTAAGGAAGGAGTTGAAATCTGCCACCTCGAATCCGTGAAGGAATAGAGGGAAGCAAATGCAGACACTATCTTGGATAAAATTCAGTTGGCAGAAAGCAAGAGGGAAAATGGAAAGAAGGTAGCAGCATGTAGTCCATCAAAAGGAAAGGACAAAATATCCCAATTTGGAAGGCCCTAGAAAGACAGATGATTCAAGAGACACCACCGTCTTTGGCTGAGACGCTGACCTTGCACAGCAGTGTCTGCCAGCTGGTGAGAGATGAGGACGGAAGGGAGTTTGAGCCTGAGCCCTGCTCCTGTTCACTTCTTGTTAAAAGCAGAGCCTCCTGTCTGCTTCTGTGCTGGTGGTCAGGGGTCCATGCCTCACAGCACCCCACCGTCCTGCCTCGTTCATCTCAGGAATCGGGAAGCAAACCATTGCCTGGAGTCAGTGATGGGGGGTGGGGGAGGGCACACAGCACCAAACCCGAACCTCCTTGGGGCGGGAGTGTGGAGGCAAGTGCAGTCCTTGCCAGGGGCAGGGACAACCTCCTTGAGGCTCTGCACCTGTTTCCACGTGTCCTCCGCGTTGCTGAGTGAGAAGGTAAAGCCCTGCTTCATTCTTACAGCATCACTTTTCCGTACGTAAGGCCCAGGGAAGTGGTGGGCGATGGGGTAGGGTGAGGCGGAAGGAATAGGGGGGGGATCCTTTTCCATCCCCAGCAACAGCTTTCTTGAAGTTACCATCAGGCTACAGGGGGGTGTCATTTACCTGGGTGTGTGGTGTTGCATCCTCTAGGAAAGAGCGGTGTCGCCTCCTAGTGGCCGTGTCTGTCTTGGATACCACCCATCCCTGGCCCAGGAACATTATTTGCTGAATGAATGAGGCATCCATTGTTGCAGCTGAACGCCTGTGCCCTAATTCTGGGCTTCTTTACATCATGCCTTCACATAGCTTCCTGCTAATGAGGCTTCCTGCCCCTCATCCTCCCTCCCTCCAATCCATTTTACTCCAAACCTAGTCCCAGCTGTCTTAAAGTCCCAGCAGCATAAAGCCAAGCTTCTTACTCCACATCGAAGGTTCTGTTCACCATTGCCTGTATGCACTTCTTGGTTAAACACCTTTCACTCACACGTTTCTCTCTTCCTGGAATGCCTCCCTGCTCTCAGCCAGGCAAAAGATTTCCAGTTCAAATTCTCATTCAGATGCTTCCTTTGGTGAGCCGTAATCACATCTGGGAACGCCTTCTGAATTCCCTTACGGCTCAGACAATTAATTCTCTTAGGGTGTTCACCACACAGCAACACCACTGACAATAATAGCACCACTGTTTATGGAGCCCTCACTACATGTAGATGGCAGGGCTGCCAGGTTGCACAGCTTAAGGACTTTGGGGTCCTGTTTACCTGGGTTCCCGTCCTGACTCTGCCGTTTAGTGTGTGTTTGTGCAAGTCATTTCTCTGCTCTGAACCTCAGGGTCCCCGACAAAGGGGATATTGACCCTGGAGGATTCAGCGAGATGCCTGGCGTAGGGGAGATGCCTGACCAGTGTGGCTCCACGAGTGCAGAGCCGTGTTGTCCATGATGCACCCCTGCTTCTGAGAATGGGGTCTCTCGCAGGTAGCTGGTCCACAGTAAATAGTTGTTGAATTCATGCTCCACGACTGGATAAATGCCACCTTACCTTGCTGCAGGAAGCACACGGTCCGGGAGGAACCAGAGGTTATTGTCAAGTGAAGTGAGTGAGTTTCATGAAGTTTCTGCCTGACCGCTAGCTGACATCTGGGTGCTGTTGAGAGAACCTTTAATTGAACACCCCCGGGCTGGGGGTGGGGGATGGAGGGGAGTATCTCCACTTTACCCAGACCTCCTGCCTGGCTGGCTCATCTATCCAGACTTAAGAGCCGGCCCCTTCTTGCTACCTGGGGCACTGAGACTTCTCTCTGGATGACCTTGGTTTATCTGTTTCTGGATCAGTCGGTAAAGTTGTTGTAAATATAGACCCAGTTATCAAGTACATGATCTAATTAGCAAGACTCTCACTTGGAATGGCTAAGTAGGACATCCCCACGTCACAGTCCCAGTGACCCATTTCCCAAATGCTCCCTTTATGCTGTTTTTTTTTTTTCTGCTTCTTGAACAAAGGAGAGGGGAGAGCCACAGCCATTTGCATATTTATTTGCTCAGTGGTGGGCGACCACTTGCACTCCCTGCCGTAGGGAGTTCCTCTCGCTTGCTTGTTTGTTAATGTTTCTCTTACAGGATAAATAATGTAAAAGTGTCATCATAGGCCAAAAAGAGGCAGGCCAGCCACGGGAAGGCGGAATTCACTGCCTCCCCCCAGCCCAAGGACACAGCTCCTCCTGAATTTTTAAACACGGGTTGGAGTTGCACTTTCAGCAGGAGACCAGATGGGAGGGCCGCCAGAGGAGTGGAGGGAGCTCAGACCCTGAGGGTCAGGGACCCTGGGTTCTCATTTCATCTCAGCCACTGAGTTGCCCCTGAGACCTTGGCTGTTCCTCTTCTGTAAGCAGTGAGTTATCCAGAATGTTCCCTTACATCTCTGACATTCTTCCAGAGTGTCAGTCAGTACACAGAATCCCAATTTTGATCTCTGAGAATATCACACCCACTGAAAGTCACATATAAGCACCAGGCAGACTTAACTGCGAAGAAGGTGCCCATTCTGCCACCACCACCAGCGTTGCCAAGTGGGGAGATGGTGACACCTCTAGTGTCCACGAGGGGACCAGACCCCACATGGCACAGTCAAGGGGCCCTTGGGTCCCATCGATTCCTTGTGAACCCAAGTAGCTTTCCTAAGGCACTGCCCTTGGAATCACACATCTACAAGCAGCTCTACCTGTGGTCTCGTGAATTTGGGAGACACCATCCCGCTCTTAGAAATCCCATAAGACATAAGGAGAAATTTTGCTGCAAAGAAGAAACCTGTGTAACAGTGTCTACCTAGTGTGTCCCGAACTTAATTGACCAAAGAATCCATTCTTTTCCCCTTTTCATACCACCTTTCCCCTCCCGTGCAAACCCATTCTGGACACTGTGGCTGCACTCAGCCAGGTAACTTAGTAGGGAATCTGCTCCATGTCTCTGTTAGTTTTCCTGAAGCCTGTGTCAGACTGTTAAGGATTGATTGTTTGTGTCCCTCCCCCAAATTCATAGGTTGAAACCTAATCCCGGTGTGGTGCTATCAGGTGGTGGGTCCTTTCGGAAGTAATTATGTCATGAGGGTGGAGCCCTCATGAATGGGATTAGAGCCCTTGTAAGAACAGGCCAGAGAGCTAGCTTGCTGTCTTTTCTGCCACGTGAAGATACAAGGAGAAATCGGCAGTCTACAGGCCAGCCCCGAAGAGGGCCCTCACCAGAACCTGACCACATGGCACCCTGATTTTGGACTTCCAGCCTCCAGAACTAACTTATAAATAAATTTCTGTTGTTCATAAGCCACCTGGTCTATGGTACTTTATTATAGCAGCGCGAGCTAAGACACAGAGGGATGTCCATGTCCATCCTAATGGCTCGGGGCAAATTTTTCCATTAGGGATGGTTAACCAGCTCACTCTCAGCAGCTGCCCCCTGGCCCCAGTCTTTCTCTGAAGTGCCCATCTCACCGTCAGGCTCAGTCTGTCCGTTTGTGTGCTTCTTTCTCTCCCTTCTTTTCCCCTTCCTTGGACCTACACCTCTTTTTCTCCATTTCAGCATTCTTCATCCTCTCACCTTCCCCTTACTTTGAACTCTGCTAGGAAGGAGATGGCCTTGACCTCAGACCAACAGCTCTTCCAGGTTCGGGCTGGCTTATTTGCCATCATTGGGCTTCTCACTGATCAGGAATTAATTAGTGGCTGAAGGGCTCCTCAGAGTGGATCTCAGCTGTCTAGGAAATCTGCTGATCTAGAAGGATTTTCAGATGTTGTTAGCAGTCCAGAGAGCATGCTGTCAAGTGGTTCTTTTTCCGGCGTGCTCTTGCCACTGTCTGCGTGTGATTCAGCCACTCTGCCCTGTGTCCTTCTGGTGACATTTAGTCTTTATTCAGGGCCTTTGAAACTATGCCTCAAAACGTCATTGAGGATTCTAAATTATTTTATTTTCTTCCTCTTTTGTTTAAAGAACTGTAAGTAAAAACTTTGCTTTGAGACAGCTCGCTTAAGTAGTAGCTAGGTTGACTTCTGCCTCTGCCCTCCGGTTCGTTTTTGCTGCCTGTTTTCTCCCCAGTCTGGTTCTGAGGTTTAGAAAGAGTCAGACTGGCGTCACTTCCTAGCTTTGTGACCTTGGGCAATTGCTTAATGTTTCTGAGCCTCAGTTTCTTCCTCTGTAAAATGGGCTTACTAATACCTCACAGATTGGTGATAAGGATTAAATGAGAGCATGAGAGAATGCAAAGTACTTAGCACAGTTTCAGAGCATAGTTGTCTGTAGGGGAAGACAATGCTCTTAGGTTATTTGCAGGGGCCTGCAAATTAAACTGACAAAAGACAAACTAACAGCAAAAATTTTACTGACGTTAATATTTTTAATTTTATGTCCACAGGGAATTCATGGAAAAGAAATGAAAACCCAAAAAAGTGGTTAGACCCGAGGGCTTACATACCATTTTAACAAAGGGTGATGAATTGTGGAGAAGTGACTAGACAGTGGGAAACGGGTTTGGACCCCTAGGGGTGGTAAATTGTGGGAAGTTAAGTATATGGGGAAACTAATGGTAGGCAGGGTTATTCAGTAAGGTGTGCTTATGCACTCATCTCAGTGCCACCTCTGTCCCTGATAATAAGGTATTCTCCTCCTGGTATTAGACCAGCAGGCACCTTCACAAGGGGCACTTAAGCCACCTTTACAGAGGGAAATGGATGCCCTGCTTTTAGGTAGGTAGAGGGCAGGGAGAGAGCTCCTCCTGTGTCTTCTGTTTCTCACCTAACTTCAGCTCAGAATAATCCTTACGCCAAAGTGGCATATTTTGGAGTGGCATATTTTGATCCCTTTGATATCCATCACTTTAGGGGAAGGAAGAGGCCTCTTGTTCACTTCTATATTTCCAGGGGTATCTGGCTTATAGTAGATGCTCAGGAACATTGGAAAATCTTTACAGTGGACAGTAGAGGAGTGGGATATGCCTGTTGTGAAATCCTCTATCGAAGTCTAGTCTGGGCCCTCAGCAGTCCTGGGCCTGCCTTCTTCCTGGCTTCAAGGTGCTAAACCTGCCACAGTAGCCAGGAGGCCACCTGCAAGATTCTATGGAGGAGAGAGCATTGAGCTGGGAAAATGCATTACTAGATAAGTCATTTTTCTGGCTCTCCATCTCTTTAGCCATTTCATTCCTGGTTGCATATTAGAATCACCCAGGGAGCTTTTTTCACAATATTGATGCCAGGGCCATCCCCAGAGACTGACTCTGCTGGTCTGGGGTGGGGCCTTGCGAGGGTCAGAAAGCCTTGGCTTTAATCCAGGAAAACAGACTGAGTGGAGATTGTAAAACCTCATCGAACGCGAAGCATTTGAAGGGATAACGGAGAACTCCAGTAGGTTGCGTCTTAATTGGGGCTTCAAGATTGAATCAGAAGTGGTTAATTATCTCTATAATAATAATCTCTATAATAATGGGGTGACACCAACTTAGGAGCAGCTTGTATATCTACACTGTCACTGCAGACTCCGGGTTGGCTCCTACAGCCAGCTCTGCCCAGCAGGACCATGGGCAGGGCCAGGTGTCTTGGCAAAACATGAAGCAGGTGGTCCAGGGCCACTTGGAACCACACCACCCATTTGTCATCGTTAGCAGAAGTCGGGTCTTCCCAAGGCAATTGCACCTCATTGAAGTAAACAGCAACTTTCCTACCATCTTTAAAAAGACCCAGCATCTTTAAATAAACACAGATTGGGTTTTGTTTGTTTACCCAGAGGAAGCTTCCTCTTGAGGGGAGGTTAATTGAGGAGCACAGTCTCAACACTCACACTCTGATGTGGCACTACTTGGAAACAGTGACTCATTCTGCCAGCCGCCCCCCTGCTCGGGCCACCCACATGACTAGTGGAGGATGACAAAGGTGGAAGGTCAGCATTCATCATCTTCAGCACGATAACGTTTCAGAGCTGTTTAGTGTTTGATTTGTAATGTTTTCGGAAGGCAACAAAAATCACGTTGGTAATTTTTTTATCGTGTTTAAAAAAAAAAAGGGAAGTGTGAATCCACGTAGGACAGCATGTGTGTCAGTCACAGCCTGTTTGGATCTGGTCGAAAAGCTGCAAATATTTTTTTCCACACAAAGTGTATTCGGGATTTTGTTAATGATGTTGTTGTTAGTACAAATCTCCTCAGGGACTCCGAGTAACTCTAGCGGGGAGGATGGAAAACAAAGCGCAAGGGCTGTAATTTTCAGCCTGGAGTAGAAGCAGCAATTTATAAAGTCTATTAAGGGCAATCTGTTGGTCTCCTTCTGGAAAGAGAGGGCCTTGTTCAGAATGCTCTTGGTGATACTGTAAGGGGCTGATGGGGTCTCCAGATTTTGACAGAGTCTCCCACACCCCCAAAGCCATCAATAGGACCCTGCTCCCCACTTCTGCCCCCTCATGCCTTTAAATGGGAACATTCATAATTTCCTGCTTAATGGAGGGTCTATTGCAAAAACTAGAAATGAGTTGCCCAGATAAAGCGAGATCTCTGGGGGCTGCCCGACAGACTTGGTTTTGTCAGAAAAGAAAAAATTCGGGGAGTTGACTGCAGAGTTTCCCACATTGCAGCCTGTGAGCGGTGTAGTGCTTTTGTTGATTTTTAAAATTTCTTTTTATTAAGTCATCATTTTTTAAAGTCCCTGCTGAGCCAAGAGAACAGATGAACATTGGTTCAGCCATATTTCCCAGCAGGCTGCCCATGAATTGGGCTCCACTCTGTCGAGTGGGGGTCATGATAAGGAAGGAGAGACCCCCCCAAAATTTGTTGTGCGTGTCTCTGTGGGTCTTAAAATCTAATGGAGCATGACCCATCGGGGCCGTTGGGTAAGGACCCACCCTGTGGCCAGGAAGCTGGGTGTCAGTCTTTAGAGAAAATAGCCTCTATTTCATTCATTCCCAAGACAGGTAACATCTGGTGGGTGAGGAAATGTCTTCATATTTCTGCTCTTCATTTTCTGAGCCTGCATTGTAAGGGGTCTGGATTTCTCAGGGGAGATGCTCCCAGGTGCTGGGGACAGAAGACACAGCCACAAGGCGGCAGGTTGGGGCTTAACAGAAGGTAGCCTATGGGCCAGTAGCTTTCAAAATTTTTTTAAGTTATTTTGATTGAAGGATAGTTGGTTTACTATTTTGTGTTAATTTCTGCTGTACAGAAAAGTGCCTCAGTTATGCTCTCAAACTATTTGGACAGCAACCCACAGTAAGAAATACTTTTTATATCACAATCATGTATGCAGATAGGAATGTATTCTATATGTAGCACACTAATGGGTTTAGTAGATCCTATTTCCTTCTGTTAGTTTTATGTCAGCCCTGACCCACTGTGTGAGGTCTACTTAATATTTGGTGGAAATCTGTTGTTTAAAAAATTGCCGCGGGCTTCCCTAGTGGCGCAGTGGTTGAGAGTCCGCCTGCTGATGCAGGGGACACGGGCTTGTGCCCCGGTCCGCGAAGATCCCACATGCCACGGAGCGGCTGGGCCCGTGAGCCATGGCCGCTGAGCCTGCGCGTCCGGAGCCTGTGCTCCGCAACGGGAAAGGCCACAACAGTGAGTGGCCCGCGTACGGCAAAAAAAAAAAAAAAAAAAAAAAAAATTGCCGCAGTAGGGTATTCTACGAGGAGGACCTCGGCACGTGCGTTCTGAGAACCGCCTCAGCTAGACCATTTCCGGGAATGTTGCTGCCCCCTGCTGTTCCTGACCCCAGGATCTTTGCACTTATTCTTCCTTCCACTGAGGACAAGCTTCTTCTACATATCCAAAGGTGTAGCTTCAGTTCTTTATCAGGTGTCACCTTCTGAATAAGTCGCCCCCTGGCTTCCCTCTTTAAAACCACGATGCATCCCCCATGCCGCCCCTGCTCCCTCTTCATTCCACTTCCCACGTTCTGGAGTGTTTGGGTTGTGGTTTGGTTTTTACCACCATGCTTATTACCTCTCAACAAACAATATACTTTATAATTTATTTGTTATATTTACGGTCTTCCTCCCTCTGCTAACTCCTAAGTTCCACAGGAGTTTTTCATTGTCGATCAATGTATCCCAAACAGCTGGAGAAGTTGCTGATACACGATGGCTGCTCACTCAAGACTTTGTTGAATGAATACATCGATGAGTATGTGATTAAAAAGTACAGCCTCTGACTGTGACTATCTTGAATTGAGTAAATTAAAGGAAAGGCTGAGCCTCCACTTGGGTAAGAACAGAAATGAGGAAGAACAGTGAGACCAGGAGATGGGGATGGTGGTAGAGGGCGAACATCCCCGGGATAAAGGAGAGATCAGGGGACCAGCATCAAGGTGACAAGGTGCCCACAGGAGAACCCACCCTCACCCCAGGGGCCCAGGGCTAATTAGGGGGCTGTCTGGCTTCCTCTCCTTCTACCCCAAGCCCAAATCTTCCATTCATTAGGTGCCCAGCGGCAGATTCTCCAGCATCTCATCAGCACCACCCGGCTGTAGGGTCTTTGTTCGGACGCCCATGAAATGCTCGGGCCCACGTTGCTGCAGGTTGCTCATGGTTGATAAGACCACTGCAGGAGAATTTATAAATCCATTGCTTTAGTGGCTGTGACTGAGGCAGATAAGCAGTGGTCTGACACAAATAAAAGCATCTTTCTCCCCCTCCCTTTTCTTGCCTGACACACAAAGAGTCAACCTGAATCTGTGTGGTGAACGAACATTCTGGTGAAACGAAAAATGATAAAATTCCAACTTGCTGCTTTGTGGGGAATATTGCAAGCCACCCATCTTTGTTCTTCAGACCACTGCGTTCTTTGTGTAGGCCAGCCTCCAGGCCCTTTGCCCACCGAAACCTGGAGGAAAATCATACTCACCAAAAGCCAGTGTGATTTTCCAGCCAGAGGAGATAAGGCCGCTGGGGAGCGTGTTTCCATGAAGTGATGCCAGTTGAGCCAAGTCCTCCTTGAAATATTTAATTATAAGATATATGAACGCATATCCCAGCAGTTCTTTTTTCCCTCTTAACCTATATTTAGCCTTGCAGAAAAAAGAAAAATTTCTGGGACTTTACCTTACTTTTAACTAGGATCTCAGAGGTGAATTTTATAATATTTTTATCCCATTGGTCAAGCCCAGAAACTTTCCTTGTCTAAGGTGAGGATATTGGAATAAAATAATGTCGTCTGATCCCCTTTATAGTCATAGCTTACCTTTTATATTGGTTTTCAGTTTAAAAATTATTTTCACATAGAAGAAATAGGGACCGAAAATGCACTCATGACCTGCTCAAAGTTGTACAGTGACTCGGTAAGAGCCCTTTGGAAGCTGAATCTTTGACCTGGAAAGGTGCTGGTCTCTCCATTTCTACCCAGTGAGGGCACCCATGTCTGATTTCTCTTTCCACTAGGAGAGAGGGCAGGATCTTTCTGGGTGTCAGGCCCTGTGAGTAAAGTAGCCTTCATACGTTACCCCACTGGCTCCTCCCAGGGATCTTGGGAAGCAGATCCTAGTACCCCATTTTCTAGTTGACAGAATAGACATTCAGGGTGGTTTTATTGCAAATGGAAATCGAGCTTTGGCCTCTGAGCCCCTGCAAGCAAGGTGGGTTGTGAACTTCTACATATGGCGGAGAGACCACCAATATGTAGATGCATTTATAGATAGAAAAACAAGCAAACCAAAAAACAGGTGAAAATCCCTGCCCTTGTGGAGGCCACCTTCTAAGGATTCCTTTTGGGATGGATGGATAGGCTATAACAGTCCTCAGAGGCCAGCTCCATTTCCTATCCAGGAATAATAATTAGCCCTCTTGTGAAAGGGCTAGCACAGATGCACTTGTAGACATACACAACCTGGGCTCCAGACCAGGGAGGTTTGACTTGGCCAGTAAATTTGGCCCCTGTGGCAACACATCTCATAACTCTTAAGATGACTCAGAAACCCATGCCTTAATGAATTCTGTATGCCCCACATGCTTACTGCTTCCTAGGTGCTTATGGAATGTTTAAATGGACGAACCATGTAAACGAGCTAACGTGAGGCTCTCTGAGAATGAATTAACATCCATCAAGAGTCGTGCAGTCCACAAACTTAGAAACATCCAAAAATAACCACCACCCTCCCAAGAGATCTCTGAGAAGCAGCAATGAAAGAGCTAAGCGGAAACTGTAAATCTTCATGATAGTTTCATACGTTTACAAGTAAGTGGTTTTGGAAACAAGATTGGTGTAGAGCTGCATTTAGCCTTGGTGTGCTAAGCAAATTTGCACCAAATATAAATTCCTGGCATGGTATTTTTAAGCCATGCGGGGCGGCGGGCCTGGAGAAGAAAGAGTATTGGAGGCGCATCAAAGCTATTTTTGAAAGTTTAATCTGCATTTTTAGAAAGCTGCGTTTTTGAAGCATTGGAATATCAATCACCTCCCACTGGCGGGATTCTCAAGGGAGAAATGACAGCACATCCGATCTTCCTTGAGTTTCTTCAGTTCACACTAGGAAAATGGTTTCTGTTGCTGTGCACCACGTGTGAGAAGGAGCCCTTCCTTGGCATGCCGCCCTGTCCTTCGCCTCCTTATTTACAGCCTGAGATAGACTTGTTGAGTGTGAAGGGAGAACCCAGACAGAATGTGAATGCAGAGAAATGACACGTGAGTGCGGGCGCCCTGGGCTGTGCATGCAGGTGAAGGAGGGGAGGCCCGGTCAGGTGTGGCTCTGTTCCTTGAATTAGCTTTGATGAGCTAGACATCGCGTGCAGAATGAATCGAACCTCAGCCAGAAGGCCTTCAGCCAGGAGCCAAGCGATGGCCCTTAAGTCTACAACATCCCACTGAGACTACTTAATTAGCCGGGGTCCTGAGCTTGGCTGGTGGTGGGCCCAGTGAATGCCTGATTTGCAATGGGAATCCACAATTGGGTATGGAGTCTCCCTTTTTTTAAAGTGTTGGCTAACGTTGCCGCTTCCCCCATTCCCTTTTCATGACAGTTTCCCCTTGTGGAATATTTCAAATGTGAGGAATAAAGCAGGTTTGTCACTAGAACTGGATCCTTTCCAGGGGGCTTATTAGTCGTGACATTCAACGGGACAAATATGGACCCAAGAGGCCAAACAGCATCTTCTTCCCCAGGTAGTTAAAACAGAGATCTGCTCGCCGCCTTGCCCGCATGTGTCTGCATGGGTGTCTGATATCAGGGTAATCTAGGAGCTAAAACAGAGGGCAGAAAAAGCAACGCAGATGCATTAGGCAGGAAGCCAGGGTGGATCGGGAAAAGGTCTGGAATTATGGAAGGTTGAAGATAAGCAGTTTTGGTTGGTCTCCAACATGGGCAGTTGCCTGCTTTAATGTCTGGATAAGAACTTGCGTGTAATTGGTAGATGGATTGCCTGGATGTAAATGGAGCCTGAAAAGAATCTATTCCCTTCCAGCAATTAAACATTCCCCTCCTGCTTTCTCCACTCTAGTTATTCAGCAGACCGTTTCTCCTGAATACACTGCACAGAAGTGTGTTATAGCCCAGCCTGTTTTGAATTAGCTTATGGGCTCCACATAATGAAGTTTGGCCTTACTTGTGACTAGATATAATACAGTGACCAGGGTGGAAAAATGGATTTTGGAGAGTGCTGGTATAAGAGACCTGCCGACAAGATGCAGGGCGGGGGGCGTGGCTTTTAAGTATCCCGTCCCTCAACAAGAGAGTAAAGGCAGGAAACCGTTACTTCCTGCCCCTCTGGCTGACCCCATGGCTGCCACACCGTCTGACAACCCACTTCAGTATTTAGAACACTTTTCCAAAGAGGGATGTGTGCAAGGTGAACGCTTTAGGGTTCAAGTCAATATTTTTTACCTTAAAGAAAAAGAAAAGCTTTATATTTGATATATGGATTGACGGAGGATCGTATATATAATAAAAAAGCACTATATGTCTATATTGGGGGGATATGTTAAAAATATATTAATAAAAATGTTTGGAGTCTACTGGTTTGGAGCACTGAATGGGGTACCCAGATTTTGCTCCCTTTTTCACTTTGTCATTAGTGCTGAATGGCTTCACTTTTCGCTACTTTCATCCCTGTCCTGCCTGAATGGGTTACGAGAACAGAGCCCGAGAGCTTCTAGGGAGAAGAGAGGAAGTCAGTGCCATTCCTCCCACTGTCCTCCGTGATCTCTAGGTTTCAACCGAGTCTCGGGGACCTCGGCCATGCACGGTCCACACACTTCTCATACAAGCTTCCCAGACAATTAAAATTGTAAAGATGCTTTAGGTGAAGCTCGGGGTCCACTGGGCTGGCCCATCCCAAGAGGCCCGGTTCTGTGTCCTGCTCTGCCGCGCTGCTACTGCTGCTGCTGCTATTTAGGTCACCCAAGTGTTGCTTTATTTAAAATTGAACAAGATTCAGGTACTTAGAAAATATATCCATAAGCTCATCGCTCAAATGAAGTTGTTCCTGCACCCCTGCACCCTGCATATGGCCTTAGATTGCTTCTCATTCCAGAAACAGATGGCTTGCTTCCAAAAACTTCAAGCAGAGTCAGAAAACTGGTTATGATAGCTTTCAAGTGCACAGATCTGCCAGGAAGGGAGGGTGCTGTGATTGGAGATGCTCTCTGGCAAGGAGAAATGTCCAATCTCATTTACTCCTGTCCATCCGTGCATCTGTTCTCCAGTGCTACACGGTGGATCTCCTTCCAGTGAATGAACTTCGGCAAATGGAGTGTCTAGGACAGCTGTTTGCCTCATCTGGAGTCTAGTAGTTGAAAGCTGGCAGCCCTGACTCTTAGTTTAACTTCTTAAGTGCAGTATTTTAGACAGATATAGCTGCTTTGCAAGCAGGCAGCAGGTCACATTTTTCTCTGCCCCAGATCTGGATGTCAGATTCAAAAATTTGGTATTTACAAATATGTCTCACCTTGAATTAGGTATGACTGAATTATTATTGTTGGTTGAAGGGGGCATCTTTTAAAATCTTACTTAGATAACTGACTTGCTTTTCAAAAACACGATAAAATCATGTTTTCATTGTAAAGGTACACACACTTGTTAAAGAACATTTGGAAAATAGAGAGGAGGGAAAAATTCACCCATATTTTCTCCATCCATAAATAATGATTATTAGCAATTGGTGTATTTCCTTCCATATTTTTTTTCTGTGCCTATAAAATGGAGACTTTTTGGTCTTCCGACGATGGTATTATTCAGTCTTGCATCCGACTTCTTCCCCACTGGTATTGATAAGTATTTTTCCATGTCGTTATAAACTCTTAATAAACATTCTTAATGATTGCATTATGTTCTATCCCATGGATACACCTTATTTTACTCAGCCACACAGCTAGTGGTGAACATTTAGGTTTTACCATTGAATTATTATAGACAAAGCTGTAATGGGCTATAGTAATGGGCTATAAAGCTTTGCTTCATAGTTTGGATTACTTCCTCAGGATAGATTTCCGTAGGATTTATACCAAGTATGAACACTTTTAGGGCTCATTGCCCGTAAATTACTAAATTGTTTTCCAAATGGATTGTCTCTTTTTACACACCCACAAGCAATTGGACGGAACTTTTTTACCACATCCTTGCCAACATAGGATATTATAATTTTTAAAAAATCATTCCTGGGGCTTCCCTGGTGGCGCAGTGGTTGAGAGTCCTCCTGCCGATTCAGGGGACGCGGGTTCGTGCCCCGGTCCGGGAAGATCCCACATGCCGCGGAGCGGCTGGGTCCGTGAGCCATGGCCGCTGAGCCTGCGCGTCTGGAGCCTGTGCTCCGCAACGGGAGACGTCACAACAGTGAGAGGCCCGCGTACCGCAAAAAAAAAAAATCATTCCTGCATTGCTAGGCAAGAAATGCAATCTATTTGGCTTTAATGTAGCAGCTTCCTTTTAAGTGTTGATTGAGGCTTTATTTGAGAAGACCCTGCTGTGTTTTCTATAGTTCATGGAAATTCTAGGAAAAGTGCACTTGAAAAAGGAAATAATTTATTTTCCTTCTGCTTTTTCAAAACTTTCATCTTTTCTCCTTCCGCCCTTTTAAGTTATCTGACATGAAGAAATGTATGAGCAAACCACAGGAGCAGGGAATTCATACTCCAGAGTTTCTGTTGATGGGGATGGCCACCCAGTTTTCAGGCAATAAACAACCTTACGTGAATTTTAATTTTTCTGACTTATACCATTGAGTGCCTACCGTTTACAGTCAGTAACTATTGAGTGTCTACTATTTCCAGTCCTTTCTTCATTCCTCCTTCCCCTTCTTCCTTCCTCCCACCCTCCCTCCCTCCCCCTTCCCTCCTCTGTCCATCCTGTGACAGCTCAGGGGAAGGTCTGGCAGAGGGAAATTAACTGGCTAATCCGTGTGCAGCCGCCCCTACTTCCTGCTCCCCTTTCCTGCTGAGCATGATTTATAGTTGTTTGTCAGAAGGGCAAAATCTGGTTCCTCCGAGTCGGGGTTGGAGGGGGAAGTACTTGATTTCTTTGACACGGTTCATTAAAAATTCATACATATGGATCTGAAGATGAAACATTTCTCCATGTCAACGTGAGTTACGGTGGGAGCCTAGAGCAAGACTTCAGTATTAGAATGAGACAACGTACCCAAGCCATCATATCGCCTTAGCAGGCCTCTCGATGACACAAGAAAGGGGAAAGGTGATCTGGGCTCCGGATGGTGGTAATGAAATTTTTGTCCCTTTTGCCTAAGGGCTTTCCTTGTAAATAGAAGCTGGTTTATTAGAAAACCTCTTTATCTTAAAGAGCCCACTTTATTCATTTATTCTTTTGTCTACTTGTTTGACAAATATTTTATCTAGTCTCAGCTATTGGTAAGGTGCCTCTTAATGAGACATGACCTATTTCAAGATTCCCTGCTACCTCTACTCTCTTTCTTAGTTCCTCTCCCCTGACCCTTTACTTTAAGGTTGTCTGACTTTTACAATGTCTAGACTCCAAACCTTTTATGATAAATACCGTAATGGCTGGAAACACAATCTTCTAGCCCAGAGCTTCTCAAACTGTAATGTGCATACGAATCCTCTGGAGAACTGTGGAAGTCGAGATTCTGAATCACTAGGTCCAGTGAATGGGGATTGGGTAGGAGAGACTGCATTTCTACCAAGCTCCTAGGAGATACCATTGCCACTGACCCAAGCTCTACGCTTTGAATAGTGAGGCCCTAGTCTACATATCTTTACTGGGTTGAAGTGTTTCCCTGAAATTCATGTCCACCCAGGACTCATAGATGTGACCTTCTCTGGAAATAGAGACTTTGCAGATGAAGTCAAGTTAAGACGAGTGTATTAGTCAGGGTTCTCCAGAGACACAGAACCAATATTTACCTATCTATCTATCTATATTTTGAGAGAGAAAGAAAGGGATTGATTAATTGACTTTAAGGAATAAGTTCACTTGTTTGTGAGCACTGGCAAGACCACATCTGCAGGGCAGGCCCACAGGCTGGAGACCCAGGGAAGAGCTGATATTGCAGTATTGAGTCTGAAGCCATCTGGAAGCAGAATTCCTTCTTCCTTGTTGAACGTCAGTCTCTTCTCTTAAGGCCTTCAACTGATTAAATGAGGCCCACCCACATTATGAAGGGTAATCTGCTTTACTCAACGTCTTCTGATTTAAATGTTAATTACATCTAAAGAGATACCTTCACAGCAACATCTAGATTAGAGTTTGGCTCAAAGCTATGTGCGTAGCCTAGCCGACCTCCATAAAACTGACCATCACAGTGAGGTCATATTAGATTATGGTGGGCCCCAAATCCAATATGACCGGTGTCCCTATAAGAAGGCAGTTTGGACACAGACGTACAGGACCATGTGAAGACAGAGGCAGAGACTGGAGTGACACATCTACAGCCCAAGGCATGCCAAAGATCGCCAGCAATCACCAGAAGCTAAGAAGAGTCAAGGAAGGATTCCTTCCTAGAGCTTTAATGTCTGCTCTTTAAGCCACCCCACTTGTGGTCATTTGTTCTGGCAGCCCTGGGAAACGAGTACAGCATCCTAAGGAACAGGCCAACGACAAGCCTAAGAACAGCATCACAAATGCTTGACTTTTCTGGTAATCTGCTACCTTGAAAGATGGACCCAGAGGCTGGAAAGGGCACGAACTAAAGTGTTTCATCATGAAGAGAGGTTCAGAGCTACTGTGGCTGGGAATGAATTGGTCAGGACTCTTCTTTCCCCGACTCGCAAGCTGGCCTGGAAATGCTCATCTGTCTTTTCTTCTGCTCTCTTCTCCCTCTGCCTCAGGTTGCAGGCCAGCTGGGTGACAGGCGAAGAGGAGTTAAGTTTGCTTTTCTTTGAACAAATTATACTAATTAGAATGTCCCCCCCGCTGGGATTGCCATTTGCCATAAGTAATGCATATTTCATTAACATTCGTTTTAAAAACTAACAAGATCATAAAGTTAAGAGTGCTTTAGCCTAAATGCTGTCCAGATTTAATGTACATGGTATAAACTCCCAGCATAGCAGTAAGCTTAAGTAGGCAATTTTTGGTGCCTCGCCGATGCTTATTTTTAACAGGAGGGGAATCGATCCTGGGTGAGGGTTAGACTAACAATGTGAGCTGTCAAGGACCAAAGAAATCATTAAATTATAATATTAACAAAGCAACGTGGTTGGAGGGAACGGAGAGATGATATTATTCTGGGTGCTTTTTCCCCCCTGCCTCAGGCACATTTGTTGGCATTTTAGAAGGAGATAGAATCGGGAGGTATTTGTCTGCTAGGGAACGTTTAAGTAAATGTCAGTTGTGATCAACAGGGTAGCCTCCACAAGGAATACAAAGCTGTAAATATCACTCATTTCACTTTTTAGCAACAGTTGTGTGTGTGTGTGTGTGTGTGTGTGTGCGTGCGTGCGTGTGTGTGTTAGAGCTGAAATCTGAAACCAGTGAATTTGACTTTAGCCAGGAGGTATCAACCAAAATCAGTGGTGAGGAAACAAAATTACCTTGAAAAAGTTGAGTTCCTCATAACAGTGGTAGATAGCAAGGAGAAACCAATCTCCTAGACACTGTGATTTCTCGACTATTTAATTCAGCAAATTAAGATGTCCCTTTGGACTGCCTCAAGGCAGACTTCAGACCGAACACAAGCCCCATCATTCTTTGAGCTTGAAAATGATGCTTTTGAAAGAGTGTGGATATTCAGGTGGTAGCGTAGCTGCAAAGACTGGCACGTCGTGAGTAATTCTGTCCCCATGGTATGACTCACTCTGCGTTTTGACTACTCAGGAAGGGTCTTCTAAATACTGGCTTGGGTTAGTGAAAGCTATTGTTACCCAGCATCGGCTAGACCCTTACTAGTACTAGTACTAGTATTGGGCTGAAGCAGATCCTTCTTATTGATCTCCTATGGGTTGGAGGTCCATCTACTACCACAGTGTTAAACCATCCTCATTCTCAACCTCCAGCGCCATCTTGCCGAAGCTCGTGCTTCCCACTTTACGGAGAAGATGAAGGCCACCCAGTGTGAGTTCCTTCAACTGCTTTTCCACCTCAGGATCTCACTTTGCTCTGCCCCTCCCTCTCCACTGTTGAGGACCCTCTCCTTCTATAAATGGTCGCCTTTCTTTGCCTTCCGTGGTTCACATGCCAACTGGTCTTCCCACCTCCTCACTCTCCATCAGGTCCATCCATCCTGCAGTCAGTGTCAGATCTGTTATCCGCAGTCTTACCTCCAGTATTAACTCTCCCATTCAAACGCCTTCCAAAGACCACCCTCCACCCTCACCACCACTTTGCCTTTTAGATCAAGAGTAATCTCCTCACGCCGGCATTCAGAGCTTCAACTCTAATGGACTTCTTCACACTTAACCCTGTGCCCCAGCAAAACTGGATTGTTTATCATTCCCCAGACGGACCTTGCCATTCCCCATCTTCCACTGGCCAGGGGTTCTTTTCTTCACACGGAATATTCTGTCTCCATCTCCACTTGCTAAAATTGCTTCCATCCTTCAAGACCCATCTCACGTCCCACCTACCTGATGAATCGTGCACGCTTCTCACTTCTAAGCCGGAGACCATCGTCCTGCCTTTGAACATCCATAGCATTTAATTCATACTGCTTTTCCAACACGTACGTTGGAGCACTTATATTCCTGACTTTGTTTCCTTTTATTTTTCCACCTATTTGATTATAAGCCTCTTGAGATCAAGAGAAGTAAAAGAGTGCCATGTCACCTGAAGTACGAACATCTGCCTTAGCTATCATAAGCCGTCCTTAAATGTGAACCGCACTGAACACTCAGCAGGGCAAGTTCTGTCTGTTTGTAGCTTAATTCTTTCTGTGACTTGAATGATGCTGAGGCAGGCAGGCAGCGTGCCCTGGCTGAGAAGGGAATCCCAGGGCATTCACTCAGCACAGATGCTTGGGCTGCATCCCTGCAGATTCTGAATCAAAGGGTAGAGCTTGTCATTTTAATGGGTATCTCAGAAGTTTGTTGCTGCTAAAAGACCTCTTGGGAGCTGTTGGTGCAGTGGATGATACGGAAGTGAGTTTGAATCCAGTTCTGCAGTTTCCTAGCTGTGCAGACCTGGTCAACCTCCCTAACTGTAAAATGGGCTGTTATCATAATACTTGCTTCTTTAGGCTACTGGGAGGGGGGGGTGCGGTTTAAATAAAACAACAGGTGTAAAATGGTCGGCCCAATGCTTAGATCAGAGAAGACACTGAGACTGTCGGTTTCCTTCACAGAGTGTCACATCCGATCCTGCATCCCAGAGGCAGGTCGTTCTTACCAGCCTCGGTTCACTCTCAGTGTCCTCATCTGAGGCGTTATTTGGAGGTCCCTTCCATCATAAGCCAGCAGCTGTTCTCTCCCGGGATTTGTCTATATTTTCACCCCTTTCTGCTGCTTGTGGCCCAGTGGACCTGAGTTGCCAAGGACACAACTTCAGTGCTCCTTTTCCTAGAATATCTTTCTGTTGGTGTCATTTCTTCAACATGTACAGAGTATCTGCCCTGCCAGACCCTGAACATACAGCAGTGAACAAATTGAGCAGAAATCCCTGTCCTCAAGGGGTTTATATTCTAAGCAGACTAGAAACATGATAAGTAAGTAGGAGGCCATGCAGGGAGCCCTGTGAGGGGCGGCGGAGGGAGAGGAGGCTGGAACCAGATGGTGAAGACTTGTGAGGCATAGAAAGGACTTTGACTTCTACTCCAGGTGAGATGGAGCCAGTGGAGGGTTTTGAGTAGGGGAGTGATGTGATCTGGCTCTTGTTTTCAGCGTTATCTCCTTGGCTGCTGTGTTGAAAGTAGACTGTAGGGGGCAGTGGTGCACATGGAGAAGCAGCAGGGCGGAAGCTACTGCAGTAATCCAGACGACATGATGGCAGCTGGTACCAGGTGGTAACAGTGGAGGTGGTGAGAAGCAGTTGGATGGGAAGGGGCTATGTCCTGAAAGTGGAGTCCATTGGAATTGTTTATGGATTTGATGTGGAATGTGAGAAAAAAGTCAAGGATGATGCCAAGGCGCTGGCCTGAGGATATGGAAGGATAGAGGCACCGAGAACAGAAATGGGGGTCGTAGGACTTCCCTGGTGGCGCAGTGGTTGAGAGTCCGCCTGCCGATGCAGGGAACACGGGTTCGTGCCCCGGTCCGGGAAGATGCCACATGCCGCAGAGCGGCTGGGCCCATGAGCCATGGCCGCTGAGCCTGTGCGTCCGGAGCCTGTGCTCCGCAACGGGAGAGGCCACAACAGTGAGAGGCCCGCATACCGCAAAAAAAAAAAAAAAAGAAAGAAATGGGGGTCGCATTGCAAGAGGAACGATCAGGAACTCAGCTGGAGACATGCCACCTCTTGAGGTTAAGCGCGGCCTTAGTTCAGGTAGCTGATCTCTGGGACAGACTGGAAACAACACCACCTGTGACCCAACATTAACTTTTTAAGAATATAGGACTCAAGTGGAAAAATAAGTTTTCCTCAATACCACTGCTCCCCTGGGATAATAATTGTTGAATTTTTGCTGTTGTTTTGCAGGTAACATTTTTCTACGTGTCCTTCAGAGCAGGCCCTAGGCTAATTAAGTGCTTGAAAAGCATCACCTCACAGTAACCCTCTTATTTATTTATTGCCTGAATATTACGGATGAGGAAATGGAATCAGGTAGAGTAACTTTCCTAAGACCAGGAGGCTGGTGAGGGCAGGAGTTCATGGTAGGTCTTCAGACTCAAAAGCCTCAGCTCTTAATCACCGTCCTGGGAGCAAGTGGTCCAGGCTTTTGTGAAGGACCCTTCTGAAACTTCTCTAGCATCTCCTGCTATGGGGTTGGATGTGAGCTGTTTTGTGTTGACTGTACCTAAATTGAATTAAAATGGGCTAATTAAATGTGGCCTGTTTCAACAGACTGCTCTATTTTTCCAATTACAGCTTTCCTTCTCTCCTGAGAAGGGGTGGGGGGGATGGGAGTCAATTTAGCCTGCCTGCGTTCCTCTCCCCCTCCTTCCCTCCCTCCCTCCCTCCCTCCCTCCCTCCCTCCCTCCCTCTCTCTGTCTCATACAAACACACACACATTCTTAGTTCACAGTTGACCCAAAACATTAGAAATAAAAAGTCAGACTGACTGACCTTAGCTGTTAGTTAACATCTTATCTTGCCTTCCCTGCCTTTGGCCCTGAGACTTTGATCTGAGCCTGCAGGTCACAGAAAGGAGCGGGTTATCTAGACAGGACCCATGGAAATAGCTGGGAACGAATCGTCACCATGAGGAGGAGAACTAAGGAAGAGAAATTGACCAGCTTTAAACAGGAGGTGGCTCCCCATGCCTCTGGCTTGGTAATGGTCCCTGGGCTGGAATTATGTCCCACGTATGAAGTTGTTGCTTGTGATCCAGTCCTTTCCAGAGAGAATAAATGAGGTTTGAAACTGTATAACGCTGATCACGAAGAGGTGTGCAAGTTTGTGGGTTTCAGAGCTGGAAGATGGAAGAAAATGTTGAAAGAGGCAAAAGGAAGTAAGTGGGGAAATGTAGGAAGCAGGGTAATGGCCTTGAGTGACCTCAGAATTTGGTGGCCCAGGTTCATCTCAACATTATTTTTGCTCCCCTATTCACGTCCATCACAGCCTGCCCTCTGTTCAGAAGACAAAGAGTGGGTTCCAGTCTTGCCAAGGTCTGCTGTTTATCAGTGCATTTGCACTCCTGCGAGCCTTGCTCCCAGTGGAAAGTTGCCAGTCCCCTTCAGTGCCCTGTCGAGGCTCTTGCAGACCCCTGACTGTGCAGGACACCATTCTGAAGGCAAGAACATGATGACAAGCCATGAGGCTTTCATCTGGCATTTTCTGCATCTTTGGGAAGGCATGCCGGGAATTACCAGGGTCCATGTGTCTCAGTTTCATAATGCCAGCTTTTAATATGTGTTAGACATTTAATATTTGTTAGACATATGTTTGTTGAGCCTGATATTAAGCAATTAGGCAAAAGATCCAGGCTAAGACAGTGGTGCCAAGAAGGGGCTGTCTTTGAAGAAGCACAAGAAATTTGGAGAGAAAACAAGGAGGAGTCTGAAAGGTTAGGGCTACAGTTCAAGAAATGGACGTATCATTTATTAATCATGGCTTCCAGTGTTTGAGCTCTAGCCGTGTGCCAGGCCCTGTGCTGATCGTTTCGTGCATGTTGCTGGGGATATAGATGGTGGGATGCCCATGTTACAGGTGGGGAAGGTGAGACGCAGAGAAGTTAAGTGAGCCAGACACGCAGTGGTGGTTAGCTAACTTTTGAGAGATGCTTTTCACAGGCTGGAGTGAGTAAAAGACAAGCAACATGTACTTTTACTAAACCCCAATGAAAGCAAAGATGATAAATTCACACACACTAAATTTGCAAAAAATTTTAAATGTCACTTGCTTTGGAAATACAGAATTACTGGATTTCAAAACATGTTTTGATTTTCCTGTCTAAACCTCAATTGAATTAAAATAAAGCACATTTACCATAATCCACAGAGGAACATTACATAGTTTGCCCAACTGTTCTGAGTGGGAAGGGTACAGTCAGTGAGAGATGAAAAACTTAATCTAGTTTGGAAAAAAGGAAAAAAAATAACTTCGGAAGTCTGCCATCCAGAAGTAACCGTTCCAATACTTCTTAAAGTATGGGTGGCCTCCACACCTAGTACTGTGTATTCCTGGGACCCAGCCTAGTATTGAAGAATAAAAATAATGGGAGAGGGCCCCAGCTTCTATGTTTTAACAAGCTCCAAAGGTGATGCTATTGCACCGTAGTTTGAATTTCCTTTAGACCACCTCACTCTAAGTCTGTTAGCCTCTTGTCCGTATTTTCCATCTTTTTGTATGTCTCTGCTGTGTTCTGAATGGTTCCTCCTGAGCCATTTCTCAGTTCATTTATTATCTTTTCACCTGTGTACTGTTAAAGTGGTCCATTGAGTTTTACATTTGAGTTACAGTGTGCTTTACTTCTAGATGTTCTGTTGGTTCTTTGTTCAAATGTATTTGGTCATTTTTTAATAGCTTACTATTCCCTGCAGATGGATATATTCAAGCTTTTATTTCTTTGAACATAGTAAGCGCCTTTATGATCTGGTCTGATCATTTTAATATCTGAAGTCTTTGTGTCTGTTTCTGACGTCCATTGTTTCTACTGGTCTATTCATGGTGCCTTGGTTCTTCAAGTACTTGGTATTTGGGGCTGCATACTGCTCACTGTATCTGAAAAATTATTTGTGGGGATTCATTAAGGGGTATGAGATGCCTTTCTTCAGAGAGATTTAGCTTGGCTTCTGCTAGGTGCCTGGGAGGAATACAGTTCAATAACATTCCAAACCACGTTTATGAAGTTCCCTAGACCATCTACGTAATGCAAACTCAAGGTACACAATCCGTGAGAGGGCCACCCACGGCGACAAATTCCTCCGCATCTCCCTTGTTGCACCTGTTGCAAAGATAACCTTCCCTGAAGTCCCCTCAGCAAAGGGGAGGAGGTTTACCTCTGGTTCATTCTTACCCTAAGAGGAGCCCCAAATCCTGACTTCAGTTGTTGGCAACAACCCAAGTTGTTCCAGATCACCATTGCTCTTGGGAAAAAAAGTTACTTATTTTTCCAGATGCCTACCTTTTACTCTTTATCATGTCTTCAATGATATTAAGATTTTTTAAAAAAAATATTTTATTCCAGCCTTGTAAGTTACTTTTTTCCAGTGGGAGAGTTGGTTGGAGGAGATAGCCCACCATATTCCCAGAACTGGCAGTCTCTAGGCTAGAGTTTAAGAACCATGCTTCTGTCCACTTTAGTTCACACTGGCAGTGATAGAATAAAAAGCTCTACTTCTTGCTTCACTTGCCTTTGCCCAAAACTTTCACTTTTATTCTCCCTAGGGTATCTCCAGATATCTCAAATGAGATGGCCCGAGGCTCAAACACAACAGTTCCTTTAATGCAATAAAACAATCAAACCATGCTTTTAGAAGGAGATCAGCGGGATGCCATCAGGTTGAGAATCTTTAGTCTCTAGGAATTCAGGGAGTAGGGAGCACAGCTGCTGAGATGAACCTGGGCTAATCGTCCCTGTCCGATCACCGTGTGCCCCTAGAGGGAACACGCAGGGCGACTCATGCAGTGGCACAAGATGGCTCGTGTTCACCGCAGAGACTGATAGATGTGAACTGGAGTGAGTACTCCAGTTTCCATCATTGAAAATGGGTGGACAGTCAGTACCCGGGCTCTGCCACTCTCGTTTTCATTATCCCTGAAAATGGATGAATTGGCCTCTTGAGGTGCAGTTGCCACGAATTCTGAAAGATGCCTCTCTTTGCCGCATTACTGCTCGCCCTTCGCTCTGCTCCTGCAAGTCGAAAACACACATTCCACTGCACCCGTGGAGACTGATCTATCAGCCACCTCCTCCAAGAAGAAACAACAAGATACAAAAAAATCCTCCGGCTATAAAACACTGTTCTGCATTATGCTCTGTTGGTTTTGTGTCTAGACAGAGCTAAGAGACCCCTGTGTGGCCCTAGCAATACCTGGAGGTGACTGTATATTTACCTTTTTAGAAGAACAATGGACTTGACTGTTTTATGGATTAGACAGAGTCTGGCAGAGAAAGCTCTAACCAAGAAGTCAGGGAGTGACACTTTCAACCCTGGTTCTGCCGTCCTTCCCAATGAGAGGAAGCATAGCCCTGCAGGGTTCCAGTCTTGACACTATCACTCACTGATTCTGTGACCTTGGGCAAGTCACTCATATCTCTGCCTGAGTTTGTCATCTACAAAGTGGCGATAATGATCAGACCTATCTCATGGTGTTGTTGTAAAGATAAATCATGTAAATTGCTTAGAATATAATGCTTGGCTATAGCAAGCACTCAGTAAATGTGAGCTATTGTGATTATTATGCTAGCCCAGAGCGATTATATGCAGGTACTGTCAACGCCTGTAAAATAGCCCCCTGTTCCAATGAGTCACAGGAGCTAAGAGCTTCCATTTGGAAAGGGGAAATTGCCAGTGGTAGCTGGCTTATTTGAGAGAGCTGGTCTACCTCCAAGGATCTTTTCAGCTCAGTACATCCTTGCCAGACTGATTGCATGTGTGGTCTAGGGTTATCATGTTCATTGCCAAGAGACATGTGAGTTCCTGAGCCAGGAGACACCCACATTAGGAGTCTACAGAATCAGAAAGTGTCTGGGGAACTCAGAGAGAAGACTCCGTAGCACCACCAGGAAGGTGCTGGTTGGGCGTTAGTGAGGTGGATGGGGTATGAATCCCACACACCAGCAACAACCCCTGACCCATCACAGGCTCTTAGGGTTGGGACAGTGATCCACTCCTGCATTTGACCAGGGGTGAGTGAGCCCATCCCCTGCAGGTCCACGCATCTGCATAGAGCTAGGAGATTGTGTTAAAAAATAAATTCCCCTTGTGGGTTACCTGGGTATATGCATTTTTTAAAAGTCACTGAACTGCACACTCAAGGTATGTGCATTTCACTGGTAATGACACGGTTTTTAAAAAATGAGTTTTCCTTCCCCTTAAGTTGGTAGTGGAGCTTGCACAGATGGGCAGGTGTTTGTCATGGCCTGAAGGGGATCCTTCTGTGGTTACCAGCTGGGAGGAGGGACACCTGTTGTGTGTCTCTAGCAGAAGCAGGCGACCTGCCCCAACTCCTGCCAACCCTGGCCTCTTTCTGAGCCTCTTCTGGTCTTTCCCTCACTTCTTGCTACCTTTACTGTTCTTCCGTTTTCTTTTTTACTCTCCTATGTTTAATCTTTTCTTTTTATGATTAGAGATAATATATGCATGTTATGATAAGCATTAAACCGTTGAGAGTGTACGAAGTAAAAAGTGGAAGTCCATCCCCATCCCCAATCCCATTCCCCAGAAGTGACCACCACGAGTGGTTTGGTGAGAATGCAAGCAGATCTTTTCTATGTATATATGGTATGTAGCTATAATTAAATAGATATGTGGCTACATACATACATATATATGCGTATATATACGGTTTTGTTGTTTTATTACAGGGATGGAATCGTTCTCATGGGTCTGCATCTTGTTTTTATTACTTAATAGTGGGTATCTGTTCGTGGCACCGCATACAAAGCTGCCACCTCACTCTTTTCAAATGGCTATAATATATCTATCGTTTGGCTCTGTTTAACCACTCTTTTTCCTGTATTTCTGACCTTAGTCAAGATGGATGTATATATAGCTCAGCTGAAGACAGGCCCACTGTGGAACGGACCCCCAGAAAGAGTCCCGTTTCACTCCCCTCCTAGGTAACACAACCTTGGATGTTTGTCTGGGGGGATGTGGAGCCCAGGTGTCTTTGGCAACTGGTTGGACAGTGTTTGTAGAGTGAGAAACACTGTGCCATGTCGTACGTCTGTGTGACTGAAAGATATTCTTTGGAACAGCAAAAGGGTGATTTATAAGATTATTGGAGACAAACCTCTCTCCCCTGAAGACAGGCCAAGAGAATGTTAGGTTGAATCTCAGGAGATGAAAGTGAGGTTTTAAGGACTAGCAAAGCCTGCGTTTCTGTAGTACTTTATGCTTTTTGAAGCGCTTTCACGCGTCATTATCCCATTTGATCCCATTTAGAACTCTGAACGTGTGTCTGGGGTGGTTATTATCTTGAGACTGCAGATGAGACCAAGGATAACAATGAGTAGGAACCTGAGCTGTGATGAATCCCTTTATTCCAACCCCCAGCCCAGTGTTCTTTCTTCACTGAAAATGCAGCCCAGGAAGAGACACCCAGCACAGACAACCAGGATCCCATTAGCATCACTTACCTGTAAATCCAGGTGGCCTAGATAGTTTTTGTTCAGGGGAGTAAACAGTATGACTGCCTATCTTCAAGACTTCTAGTTTAAAATGGCAACTTGGACACACACATTTACCTCTGCTTCCTCCTGCACATCTGCTCAAATGACATTTTAAAGGGTAAACCCTCAAGGATAAAGGAGAGAAGAAAAATCGGCACCAAAGATAGGGAAGGCAGGGAACAAATGGGTGGGCAGTAACCGACTTGGTGAGCTCAGAAAATGGAATCCTCAGCTGGCATTCAGGAGAACCAAAAAGCAACCAGATTTGCTTCCAGCAGGCCTGGGGATTGGCAGCAAGAGATAACTCTGGAAGCAGAGGTGACGGTGGGGCTCAAAACAGGAAGATTGGTTGGCGTTTCGTTGGGAAGCTGTCAGGCTTCCAGATCTGCTCCCTACCTGACTTAGCCGCACGACTGCCCCTCACACACCCAGCGAGAAGGATAGAGTTTATTCTCTGGTGAGGATAAAGCAGAGGGTCTCAGAAATACCAGGCATCAAGTACAGTTGAGGCTGGAGGTACTTTTCTGAAAACGGATTTAGTGCAAGTTGACATAATGAACGTTGAAACCTCAAGTCATTTCCCAGAGCACAGTCAGCCAGGCTCGGGAACCTTCTAGTCAGAGTTTAGAAGAGTCTTTTGTGTAGGAATCTCACCAGTTTAAGGAATTGGAGATCCCCAGTGAGATGGGCCAAATGAGTCATCTCATGGTGAAGGCTGCAGTCAGCAAACCACAGTCAAGAGCTTTTTAGTGCCCCATGCTTAACAAGGAGTGGTCAGCCGAGAATCACCAGACACTTGGGGAAAGCCTTGAATATGAAGAACACTGACACACATACATGCACACAGGCGAATGGGGGGTGAGAGAGAGAGACAGAGAGAGAGAGAGAGAGAGAGAGAGAGAGAGAGAAAAGTGAAAATCTCCTTAGAAGAAACAGCCTATACAACGAGAAGAAAACTTTAAAAAAAAAGATAACTGAAAATACTGCATTTTTGAAATGAAAACACACCCCACCCCTTTTAAAGAAGCAAACAGGAAAGAACTCGCAAATTGAATATGACAAAGCTGGGGCGTAAATTTAAGGATATATCCCAGAAAGTACAAAAACACAGAGAAATGCAAAATAAGATCGAAAAGATGGGAAATTCGAGGACATGGTTAGATTAATACCCAAATAATAGGAATTCTAAAGAGAAAAGAGAAGTGAAGGAAGTTCCCCCTGAACCCCAGGACAGTTCTCAGATAGGAAAAGGTCCACCTAATGCTCAGATCCATGAATGAAAGTAAACTTCACCAAGCCCTTGGACGTGAAATTTCAGAACACTGGCGCAAAAAGAAGATCCTACCAACTTCCAGAGAGGGCATTAAAAAACTAAATACGTAAATAAAAACAGGTTTTATACAACGGGTCCAGAGTCGAAATGGCATTGGACATCATATTAACATTGGACGTGAGTCAGCAGTTCAGAAGTGAATAATTTCAAATTCTGGACCATAAAGGCCTTTTCAGAAGTGAGAAAAAAAGTGATTTCCAAACAGCTCTTTCAGGAAACTACCAATGAATATGTTTCCAAAATGAAGGGAGTAAACTAAGGAAAAAGAAGACACAGGTTATGGGAAACTAGCAGAAGTGAGAGTGAAAGGGACCCTCCAGAAACTGATAGAATAGTAAATGGATTTGAACGTATCGAGAGGAGATTAACAAAGCTGGGAAGACTTTGTGTTTAGATTAGTGAGAAATATATAGACCCTTAAACCAAAGTAGGGGCTCTAAGGAAAACCAAAAGTTTTTCCAGGAAGAAAAGTGTTTTTAACGAATAATATACTGTGTTGACGCGTCAACTGATAACATTTTCATGGTCAAGATAGCAAAAACACCGATTATCTAAAGTCACTGTCTACCGAGGGGGCTTGAAAGTGGGTCTGCATGTGGTGGCAGCGGAGACAGAGGTATCCTAGAGCTAAATTCTCATCTTCCAGAGTCAGAAGTCAATAGCCAGTTCCTAAAGCTGAAAAATCAAGAAGTAGTACTAGGGGCTTCCCTGGTGGTGCAGTGGCTAAGAATCCACCTGCCAATGCAGGGGACACGGGTTCGAGCCCTGGTCCGGGAAGATCCCACATGCCGCGGAGCAACTAAGCCTGTGCGCCACAACTACTGAGCCTGTGCTCTAGAGCCCACGAGCCACAACTACTGAGCCCACGTGCCACAACTACTGAAGCCCGCACACCTAGAGCCCGTGCTCTGCAACAGGAGAAGCCACCGCAATGAGAAGCCCACGCACCGCAACAAAGAGTAGCCCCCGCTCACCGCAACTAGAGAAAGCCCGCGTGCAGCAACGAAGACCCAATGCAGCCAAGAATTAAAAAAAAAAAAAAAAACCTAAAAAAAAACCCCAAAGAAGTACTAAACGTGTGTTATTTAGAGATATGGAAGTAAACTGCGAAAAGACCCAACCAAAATAGCAGAAAATGATTGCTTCTGGGAGGGGAGAGTCAGAGAATACTGTTTCTTTTATCAAGCCTTATACAGCTATCTGACTCTTTAAATTGTGTACACATGTTCCTTTGACAAAAAATGAAAATGGAATTTAAAGAATGCGCTGGAAGGAACAATTGGTCTGGAGCAGCGCTTGCCCTTTCAAAGTGAACTGTCAGAGGAAAAGCTCTTCCAGGTATCTCCAGCCTTGCTGCAGATGGCCTAGGCATGAAGAACACCTCTGAACCCCGACTTGTCCCCCAATCTGGGGTCCACCTTAATGATGCAAGCACAGATGCAGTGGTGACCTTTCAGGAACCCGTGGCCTGACTTTTTTCTCTGCAGGATAACTGCAGGATGAGTGGTTTATTGAAAAATCCAATTCTGAGCATTTTGGTCTACCACAAACCAGAAGGGGCAGTCGAGGTGCCCTCTCAGTGGGTGTGGAGCACACACAAAGCATCACAAGGTCCCTTTGTGGAGTAAGTTGTAATTCTGCCCTGGTTGTCACAGCAGAACCACATGGCACATATCTGGGAAGCAGGATGAGGATTTATTCCCTTTTCTCCCACCCTCCTAAACATCCTGGATTAGGTACGTTGACTGTGGCACCTTGCTTTACAGGCTCCAAATGCAGAATGTTACTTGATTCATCTTCCCAGCCCCGCTCGGGGTGAATAGCAGAGGCTCCTTTGCTGAGATGGGATTCTGCACCGTGCTACCAGGCACGTAGCCCAGCCGGCCTGGGCCACAGAGACCAAACAACACGTTCTCATGAGTGTAGTGGGTCAGAGCATGAGTTTTGGAGCCAACCCAAAGTGGGTTCAAACCTTGCTTCTTATCAGTTGGGTGTGACTCAGAATAAGTTACTTCACTTCCCAGAGCCTCTGTTTCCTCTTATGTAAAATAGGGATAACTGTAGTACCTCTGGTGTAGAATGAAATAATACGTAAAATGTGTCCTTAGAGCAGCACCTATCACATAGTAGCTATTAACTCAGTATTAGAGTGCCTTTGTCATATCAGGAAAGTCACTGAATCTCTCAGAGCCTCACTTTCCCATTTGCAAAATGGGATAATACCACATCTCCTGAGATTGCTGTGAACATTCTGTGAGCCGATGTGTACAGATTGCTTAGCCCAAAACATGGCAACTAGTGAGAGTTCAGTTCATGAAGGTAATTATTACTTCCCTTCCTGTCCATTTCCACAGCCTCTGTCCTCATTCAAGACTTCCTTGAATACCTTCCTCTTGCCTGGCCACGGAATCGCTTATCTGACTACTCTGAGTCTCTCTCCCTCTCTCTGCTGTAGCTCATCCTCCAGACAGTTGCCAGAACCATTTTTCAGAAACACTGCTTTTATCCCTTCCCACCCCTGCCGAAGAGCCCACTGTGGTTATCAATCGAAACACCCAGCCTGTTATTAAAAGCTTCACACAGCTGCCTCCTTCACTGTTCTCCCACTTTGCATCTTTTCTGTCCAAGTGGCCACACCGTCTTCCTCATCCACTCTCGTGTCTTCTGCTTCTGTGGGCTGCACACTGTCACGTGCCCTCCCCGGCTTCTCTCATAAGAGCATCACTTATTTGAAGAGTTGACTTGAAACTCACTTCCATCAGGAAGTCTTCTCTAATCACTTCGTTATACCTTGTCCGACAGCACTTCTGGCTGAAGCCAGCACTGTCTCTTACAATTTCGGGTAAATTTCCCTGGCCAGGAAAACCGCTGAGTCCATTGGTGAAAAAGAGCGTGAGGTTTTGGAGTCTTGACAGATTTGGATTCAAATCTCAGCTTTGCCGCTTACTAGCTGAGAGACCTCGGGAATATAATTTTATATCTTAGGGTCTCACTTGTAAAATGGGAATTTGTAAACTGGGAACAGTGTCATTATTCCCAGTTTACAAATGAGGACATTGAGAGAGAAAGTAATGCATGAGATCATTATGAAACAACTGCATAAACCCCTTAGTATCCCATCTGGCATTTAGTTGCTTCCATATCAGTTCTCTTCCCTCCGTTGTTTCCTTTGTGTGTGTTTTGTTGCTTCCCTACAGCATCAGCTTCTTAGGTCCAGGGCCTGGATATTTTGTCATGTAACTTACCCCTCTGTATCGGTCAGTATATGCTATCTCGTGCCATGGTAACATACACGCTCAAGTCTCAGCAGTTTAAAACAATGGAGGTTTCTTTCTTGCTCCCCCTGCATGTTCGCTGTGGATCAGTAGGGCAGACTCTTCTCAGTTTAGATACCCAGGGAGCTAAGTTGCTCACATACCACTGACCAAAGCAAGTTGCAAGGCCAAGTCTAACTTCTAAGGGGACAGGGAAGTCTAATCCCACTGAGTGTCTGGAAGGAGAGAAATTCAGGGACATTGGTCAGCTGCTTAAAGGCCACCGTGCCCTCCAGGAGCCCACCCCAGACTTCATACATGGAGATTCCTGTTGGAAAGTCTCTGCTGGGGTGTGTGGTTCTCTGCCAGGCGCTGGGAGTCCTGGTGATTGGGTACAGTCCTGTTCTCTGTGGTCTCATGTTTCCCTCACTGCGATGCACAAGCTTTTCCAGAAACCCAGAACAAATTCAGCTATCTCAAGACTCACCGTTCCTGTCAGCCCTGAGGACACACAAGAAGGAAGCATTCTCCTGTCTGAAATTATGACCAATATTCAAGGACCCCAGTTCTCTGAAGTTCTGTCATTCTTGACTCATTTATTCATTTATTCATTTACTTGACAAATACTGTACTTACTGAGACCTGCTGTGTGCCAAGCACTATTTTATTTACAACGATATAGCAATAACCAAGACAGACACGGTCCCTGCCTACTCAGATTTGACAATTGGGCAGAGAAGGCAGTAGACTACAATGGTGCGGAATGAGCTCTAGAGTCAGACCACGCCCTGGGTTTTCATCACTTACTAGCAACCTTGGGCAAGTTTCTAAACCTCTCTGTGCCTCAGACTTACCATCTGTAAAGTGGGAATGATGACCATACTTACGTTATAGGATTATGATAAAGAACAAAAGAGACAGAATCCAGAAACATTTCATAAAGATGGTGGCATATAGTATAGGAAGCCCTCAGTGAATGTTAGCCACGGCTGCTGTCGTCATCACCATCGTCATTATCATCGCCATCATTAGCAACAACAGTACTTAGGACACACGGTGGTAGGAATGGTAAGATATTGAACCAACAGGGAAGACGTTGCAATTTCCTATAAGAACCATATTTGAAATGGTTGTTTGTTTGGCACATGAGTGCATGAAAGCCTGTTTCACGTGCACCTGAAACCCCCCCGAATGGCATCATTACAGTCACACCTCACCACTGTCTATAGTATTGTGCTGGATCCAGCTAATCCCCTGTGATTGGCCATTTATGCGGTTCCAGTTGATCTGCTGTGGTTGGCCTCTGAAGTCCCACGGTCTAATCCCTTTTGAACCAGTTCAAGTAGCTTTTCACTGTTAAGTTTCAGACATCGGAAAGAACAGCTGAATATAAATTGAACATTTTAAAACAGGGAGAAAACGGCTAATACTTCTGAAAGCCAGGCTAAAGGGCTGCAAAGCAACCGCATGTTACATCAGACATGTGCCTGGGAACACTTCTTCATGGAAAAATACAGCCTAAGTCCTACCCTCAGGTCACCCAGGACACTTGACCAGCAGTGATACGGTGGGTTTGGCAGGAAGGAGAGGAGAGACAGAGAAACACCACTGGTAATTGCCCATACATGCAAACAACTCTGACATTTCTAGGTCTATAACTACTCGTTTTGAGGATGGGCAAGGAAAGGAAGCCTCTGCTGCTCAGTCAGACGTCACCTGAATCAAGGAGGTACCAGGGACTTCCCTGGTGGCACAGTGGCTAAGAATCTGCCTGCCAATGCAGGGGACATGGGTTCGAGCCCTGGTCCGAGAAGATCCCACATGCCACGGAGCAACTAAGCCCATGCGCCACAACTATTGAGCCTACACTCTAGAGCCCGTGGGCCACAACTACCGAGCCCGCGTGCCACAACTGCTGAAGCCTGCGTGCCTAGAGCCCGTGCTCCTCAACAGGAGAAGCCACCGCTATGAGAAGCCCGCGCACCGCAACCAAGGGTAGCCCCTGCTCGCCGCAACTAGAGAAAGCCCACGTGCAGCAATGAAGACCCAATGCAGCCAAAAATAAATAATTTTTTTAAAAAAAAAGGAGGTACCTATTCCATAGTCAGCCCATCCCAACTTTTTGCCAAAATGTCCACGCCCCCCCAAAAAAAGTGTACCCCATCCAGAAAGCTGGCCTAATTAAATCCTGACACATTGCTGCTCTATTTCACAGCTGCCTGGTAGCTGGATCTATTTCTCAGCTCTGGCAGGAATCGGATACATCTGGCTTCACGGAGTTATTTAATATCTTTGGCATGAGCCAAAGAACGGTAGAAATGGTAGAAAACTGTGTTCTTATCTTACTCTAAGACACTAGGGAGTTGGAAAAAAAAAATTCTTTTTTTCCCACTTGATTTTGAAATGGTCAGAACAGGAGGGTGGGAAAGTTCACGGGCAGCCGGTGAGTGTATTCTTGCATTCCATTTACAGGGCCTGCTGTCAGGCTGTGGTGATCACAGCCTGCTGCAGGCTGTGAAATGGGGTGGCAGTTTAACCATACCAAATGCTTAATAAAGTGAGGCCCCATCTCAGTATTCAGGGTGGCACTGACATGACATACACTGATCCTGAAACAATAAGCTATAAGGAGATGCCTCCTTTCTTGGTTCGAAATGAAGAGAGCAGCCTGGATTATTCCAGTTTTATCTCCTGCTTTAACCTGGAATGATGCCAGCATGTTGGGTTTTACCCTGGGGAATTCATATCATATGAAAAATTTAAATCAGGTCTGTCTGCCAGGACACGTGGTCCTAACCCGTTAAATATCTCTAGCTAACAATGCATGTAGGGCCCTCTAGCTCCACAGACGGTCATGTTCTGCTAAGACCACGCAAACATAACTGCTTCTGCCTGCCTTTTTAGGGAGGAATCAATCATTTCCCATGCCTACATGGTTTTACCCGAATCCTTCACCAACAGACAAGGCATTTGTCATGTCGTAACCTTAGCGGTAGTACACTGCCTGTTCTCGAAGCCTGAGTTCTCTTACCGTGAGCCTGGGAAGGTTTCAGATGAAGAATTGGCTTTCTCTTTGATTAGCTACATATGAGGAACCAGAATCCTTGACTTTATCAAGTTATGGGAAGTTGAGTCCAGAGTCCGGCTGTAGAATGTGTAGGGAAAATGACATTGAGCGCTGTCAGTCCCTACTCCCTCCTGGGTTCAGGGAAGTTAAAACACTGGTACTTGTTTTAACGAATGAACCCTGTGTGGAGCATTTTTTTTCCAGAGTCAAGCACTGCTGTCTGAAAAAGAAAATTTCTTTCCTGAAAACTCTGGATTTTCATAACTACCTCTTTCACTCTGCTGGTTCACTCCCAGTGGAGTGGTTTTTTAATTTCCCTTCATCCAAAAAAGGAGATAATGTTTTTGGAATTCTAAAAAGGAATATGCAATTGATCTTTCACTTAACAAACCTTTATCGGGCACCCCTG
Organism: Lagenorhynchus albirostris; assembly: GCF_949774975.1. Classification (NCBI taxonomy): domain Eukaryota; kingdom Metazoa; phylum Chordata; class Mammalia; order Artiodactyla; family Delphinidae; genus Lagenorhynchus; species Lagenorhynchus albirostris. The sequence goes on along the minus strand of NC_083103.1, from coordinate 22,434,812 downwards.
GGTGCTAGATAAAGTGCTGGAGAAAAGGGCAGTGCAATGCAGTTTTTCCGAGCAGGGACCCAGGAGCCCAGTGGCCTGGGTGCAAATCCTGCTTCAACACTTAGTGGCTGTGTGAGGTTGTGCCGGGCACACAGCCTTCCTGTGTCGTGGTTTCCCCATCCATAAAGTGGGGATGTCAGCCATGTTTCCCTCACGCTGAAGTCCTTAGACTAGCACCTGGGATTTAATAAGTGTTGTGTGTTAGCTGCCAATGCCAGATTTGCTGCTGCTGCTATTATAGACATCATCATCATCATTACTATTATTAGATGCTGGGAACAGAGTTGTCCAAAAAACAAAACAAAACAAAAATCCACCATGGTCCCTGTCTTTATGGAGCACAGTTTCCTGGGGGAGGCAGACAGTACATAAAAGACTGTAGTAAAACTATAACTGTAGTAGGTGGTATGATAAAAAGAGAGAGAACTGGGGCTTCCCTGGTGGCGCAGTGGTTGAGAGTCCGCCCGCCGATGCAGGGGACATGGGTTCATGCCCCGGTCCGGGAAGATCCCACATGCCGCGGAGCGGCTGGGCCTGTGAGCCATGGCCGCTGAGCCTGCGCGTCTGGAGCCGGTGCTCCGCAGCGGGAGGCCAGAGCAGTGAGAGGCCCGCATACTGCAAAAAAAAAAAAAAAAAAAAAAAAAAGAGAGAGAACTAGTTCCAGGTGAACACAAATAAGAATTATCCCAATCAGGAAGGTCATCAAAGGCTTCCCTGACAAGGGGGTGATTGACCTGAGATCGAAGGAAGGGGAGGCATTAATTCATTACAAAATATAATTAATTCAGAATATATAGGAAAATACCAAAAAAAATAAAAACCACCCATAATTTATCCATCTAGGGATAACCACTATTAACATTTTACTCTGTAGCCTTCCACGTCTTTTTTTATGAATGAATAGAAATATACACCTACGTTACCTCATCCACAGAAATGACATCCTGCTCTCATAAAATATATACTTTTCACTAACGTGCTTTCTTACACCAAGCAACATACCTCGGACACCTTTTTGTGTCAGCCTTCAGGACAGAATTCCTAAGAGCTGAGAACCACTCTGGACCTTCCGGCTCAGTTGTATACCTGCTTACCTCCCCACCCAACCCCTCCCCTGCCTTCCCATGACCCACCTGACAGCTCTTGTCACACCCTAGTGAACTGGGCTGCCCTCCATCTGCAAGGCTGCATTACAGCACCCACTTAAAGCCTTCAGACAGCCTATAGCATATTATCCTGACGTGCAAATGGTATCCAGAAGCTTCGTGGCTGTATCTGAACACCTAATTTGGGTTTGCAACTAGCATTTATGGGCCTATCTGGAATGGGAGCCTCTGTTTAATATGTGGAGGAAAAAATTATACACATGCACATCATCTTATTTTTAAACAACCTCTCGTATTTTGAGAGCCTGAACTCTAAAGAATCATTGGGAAGGAATTTGCTCCTTTAGTCATAAGCTCCTTTAGGCTCAACCTTATGGGCCTCTTGGAGGATGAATTGTTTGCTGAAATTGCTGAAGGTTCAGGTCACTGAAAGTCACCCATAAAGGAGATAATTTTATGGACTCAAAGAAAAAAAAAAATCAATGGCCCTGTGCTCTGTGGATTGGTTTTCTACCTCTTTTTCCTCCCCATCTACTCAGTGACAAGTTGGTTCATCCTTTTCCTCTGTGGTACAATTGAAGACATGTCTGGTCTCTAGATGAGGACCCCTGTTAGCGTATGTAATACGCATTCTGTCTCATTCCAGGTGGGGTGACAACAGCTCCTTAGCACGTGCTAAGCCTTAGCCTTGGAACTGTAGCCCATCCAGCTTCCTTTGTGTCACAAAGACATGTCTTCTCCCTCTTGACTTGGTTTTCACTTATCTTTTCCTTCATACTCCCACAACTTCACCTTGTATCAGTCCAAAATGTGTAATGTGAGTAACCAGGGTCATTGAACAAAACGATGGAACACTGTCTTACTCTGCTCTGCCTGCCATAACAAAACACCATAGCCTGGGTGACTTAAACAACAGAAATTTACCTCTCATAGTTCTAGAGGCAGGGAAGTCCAAGATCAAAGTGCAGACCAGTTCAGTTCCCGGGGAGAGCTCTCTTCCTGACTTGTAGACGGCCACCTTCTTGCTGTGGCTTCACACGGCAGAGAGGGAGAGAGCAAGCTCTCTGGTGTTCCCTCTTATAAGAACACTTATCCTATGAGAGTGCCACCCTCATGACCTCATCTAACCTTAATGATTTCACAAAGGCCCCATTTCAAATACCATCAAATTGGGGGTTAAGGCTTCAACATATGAATTTGTGGGGGACAGAAATATTCAATCCATAACAAATGAGTTTCAGGACTCAGGGTTAAGAAAAGCAGGTTACCAGGAGACCATGGCTGGCAGAAGATAAAATCTGAACTGTCAGGATGGTAGGGCATCAGGAGAAGGACAGAGAGGCAACGTGACATGGTGTCAGAGAATGGTACCAGGTCCCAGCTCTGCCATTTACTGGTTGTGTGAACTCGAGAGATGTACTTAGTCTCTTGGAATTTGCCTTCACTTCTCTGCACAAGTGATGCTGGCGATGCTCACTCGTGGGCTTGTGGCAACTAGTCTTCATTCAGTCAGTCAGGAAATAACTATGGATTGACTGATTGATTATCTGTGATATGTCACACACTGTGTTAGGAGCTGAAATTAAATGAAGCTCATGCATATGCCTACAACCAAGTGCAGGACAGAGAGGCACCCAGTCAGTGATTCCTTCCTGGTCCCACACAGAACAGATCACGGAAATAGGGTTAATGGGAGTGACTCAAAGCAGCTGGGGATAGCCGAGCAGAACTGTGACAGAATGAATGGGGAGAAAGAGACGTTTTCTTTCGTTAGCATGAAAGGGAAGTATCCTGGATGTCATGTTGCAGTTGGATCCTGAAAATGGGTACCAGCAGAGACATTTGAGGGTAGAAGTGGGATGGGGTGATAATGAAAGCCACATGCCATTCTTCCTTGGAGGCTGGAGATGCAGTTATTGAACGTAAAATGATAAGCCCACAGCCAGAAGATAGCCAGACCATTGGCTGGCCTCTCCACCCATCACGAGTCTTGTCTTTGTTGCTATATTGTAGAGATGTGACTCCAGGGGCAATTATGGGACTGGCCTTTTACTATAGCTTGACATGTACAACCCTGCATCCAGGTTAGCAGTAATTGCTTCACATTTTTAATGCATGTGATAAGTCTTAGTAACCAGGTTTGCCATAATTGCTGGTGGTGGTGTTTATGTCATGTGGTTTTGGGTGGGTTTTTTTGTATCTTTTAAATTAATTTTCCATTAAGTTTTGAAAGGACAAAGTATAAAATTAACTAACTTGCAATTAATTTCAACAGTAATTATGCAGAAATTCTAGGCATGTGAAAGATGGGGAGCATGGAATAATTAGTCGTGGAGTTTTTTCACTACCGTAATTACAGTGATGAATATGTATGAGACCGTTTGGGAAAGGGAGGCACAGGAAGCAATTGTATTTCATTAAGCTTTTAGCTGGCTTAGCTTGGGGAGCCTGCATTAGGTTTTAGTCTCCTCAAGCTATTAGCAAAGTCTCTCCCAAAAGTAGCCCCCAGGCATATAAAGGAGACAGTCACAGGTGCCTCTTTTCTCAACTTTCAATTTTGTAGACTTATGGCTTTCTTGGACCTTTGGCATGGCATACATCCTTGTCCAGGGTGTGGTCTGAAGAATACCTTGGATTCCCATTTTTATGGCAAGTAGGTATAGCCCAACCCTAGTACACAGGCCACCTTGTTTCCGTTCAGCCTGTTGTCTAAGACCCCTCACTGGGCATTTCTTGGGGGCATCCTTTTCTCTAGTGCAAGATACAGGAAGTAGGTTGTAACAAGAATATAAAGGTAACCTCATCTCCTGGGTTGAGCCATTACTGAAGGCTCGTCAATGTGCTGGGCACTTGACACGCATTATTCTCTCCCATCCTCCTGCCGCCAAGGCCTGAGACTCAAGGAACTTGCCCAGGGTCACTTGCCAAGTAAGTGGCAGAGAGAGATTTGAACCCAGCTCTTTCTGAGGCCAAGACCTGTGCTCTCTGCCCCTTACTCACTCTCGTGTTTCTCCAAGTGGGAAAATAAGAAGGAAATCCTTGTAGTCCCTACTTCAGGCTGCATGTGGAATTTATTCATCTCCTCTGTTTCTCCAAGGCCACTCTCCTGCTACAGATAGACGTTCTGGGGGTATCTAAGGCAGTAAGACAGCCCCCCCCCGCCCCCTCGTGAAGAATAACACAGCAGAGGCGGTGGTGATGGTGGTACTAGCAGTAGCAGCAACAGATATTTATTGAGCCCTCAGACTATTCACCGGCCTCTGTGCTATGTACCTTATAATGACTATATCTGATCTTCACAAGCAACCATGAGATAGCTGCTGTTACCCCCATCCTACAGATGAGGAAAACTGAGGCTCCGAAGTTTAAGTAACTTGCCAGGATTGCAAAACTAGTCAATGATAGAGCCAGGATTCAAACCTGGGTTTGTCAGCCTGTGGCGTCTATGGTCTACACTGGACATCAGTGTATCATCTTCTCAACCCCTTTTTAATGTCCGTGGGCAGCCACCCGCCAGGTAGGAAAACATGACCCAGCAAAGGCAGCCTCCAGTTTTGCCCCTGGTGATAAATGCCAGAGTCTTAGTGTTGGAAATCTTAGAAAAATTTCCCCCGGCTGCAAAGAAGGTGATATTTGGATGGTTGTAAAGATCTTTCTAGAATCTCCAGAGCAAAGAATTAGAGAAGGGTAGATTGTGTCTAACTGTAAGCATGACAGGGTCTCGTGTTTATTCAACACAGAGCACGTTTTCTGAGGTTCCATTTCCAAATACATGTAACCCCAAAGAAGGCCTCTTCACCTTTGTCTCTCTCTGTCAGGCTGTCCTCTCTTAGCCGAGACTTTGTTTTGAGTTTTGAAGCACTCTCTTTGAGCTCAGTGGTTACTGTCTGGAAGAGTATGTGATTTCTGAAGGCAGTTACAGCTCACCAGAGGGGCCAGGAGGGCCCCCATGAATGCCGCTTCTACGGCCCTTTTCCAGTTCTCATTAAGCTGGACAGCTTTAGTTTAAAAAAAAAAAAAAAATCCCATCACAGAGGCACATACCAGACTGCCATGAGCAGAACCAGGGAGAACCTTTCACCAAGTGAAGCAATTTCCTCATTCTGTAATTAAAGCAATTTGGGGGCTGAATGTGTTTATGGGCGAACTTGCTGAAGTAAGACAGCAGCGTTTTACAACGTGCATGTCAGAGGAAAATCAGAGGGTCTGGGCAGGACATCCCGGGTACCTCTCCATCATAAATACCGCATTACAGGTGAGTCAGGCCTGAGTCAAATCTCTATGCTGTGTCAAGTGCAGCATTAGAAGATGAGGAAGCTGAGGCATGAAGTCAGGCAGTTTTCCAGAGTCAGAGAGCCCGCTGGCCAGGGGCTGAACTGGTCCAGTCCCACTCCTTCTCCTGTTCCCATGTGTCTCCGGGGATGTACAGTGGAGCTGAACTCACGGCGCTAGTGTTCTTCTCCAGTCATTTTCTAGTTTTCTTGTTGTCATTGGAGTTTCTGTGTTAATGGTTTCAGTTTTCCTCTGGTTATACATTTACGAAGTTTTCCCAAAGTATCATCTCACTGCATAAACTTTCCCGTCTCCCGCCAGGCAGCCCGTTTAGGCTGTTATGTCAGCACTTGCTCTGCAGAAGTCTGTGAAGAGCTAAGGGCCACAGGCTCAGGCTGCCTGTCCTTGTGCACCCCCAGCTCTAATACACAGCCCCATCTTCCTCCCCAGGCTCCCAGATCCTTCCTCCTCTTCATAAATGAGCGACCGGACTTCTCTGGAACTAAGATTTATATTTTCCAAGCTCAGCTGGGACTCAAGATCAATGTTCTGTTCAATATGGGTTTACCTTATTCTTAATGCTAACAAATCCTGTGAATTTAGAATAAGGTCACAAAACTCTGGTCCCTCTTGGTCCCCAGGAGCATGGAGAGTGCTAAGATTCCTGCCATCAGCTGGGCTCACCCACAGGTGACTGTCGTCAGTGTGAAAAGCCAAGGGAAGCTCAGAGCTCGTCTCTACATAGAGTATGAAACCCCAGTGCCCTTTTCCTTCAGCGCCTCTGTTTCCTCCTCTCTGCCTCTTGAAATGTGGCTTTCAAGGAGTAGGGCAGTTCGAGGCTTCACAGGGCCAGCCCTATCACTGTTTTGACCCCCAATCGTGTCCACATTGAAAGGCTGTTTATACAGCATCTTTTAACCACAAAGAGAGCCCGTGATGATGGAAATGCCACAAATGACAGTATCTTTAGCTAAGACTCAGGGTTGAAGGGTCTTCTAACCAAAGGACGCAGGAAGGTCTGCAACATCTTCTCGTATTCCCTCAGAGTCTTCAGAGAGCAAAAAAGGGTTAAGAACTTGTTTATCTGCCATCAGACAAGATGCTTCAGAATAGCGTCAGCTTAAGTCTGGACTGTTGAGACCACAAGAGGAGTTTGTAATCATGACTGATTATGAGGCTTCCTCCTCTGAAACCAATAAGAAGTACAATCAGCCAAGTCTTCCTTTATCTCCCTCATTTGTGTGCTCAATTAGTACAGTTGGACATAGATGCTGTTGCAAGAAGAGCTTCGCTGGGTATGATAGGGTGGCCAGCAAACCCTCAGAAATGAGGAGGATTATTTATTTATTTATTTATTTTTGGCTACATTGGGTCTTCATTGCTGTGCATGGGCTTTTTGTAGTTGCAGTGAGCGGGGGCTACTCTTCATTGCGGTACGCGGGCTTCTCATTGCGGTGGCTTCTCTTGTTGCGGAGCACGGAACCTAGCACGTGCTGGCTTCAGTAGTTGTGACATGCGGACTCAGTAGTTGTGGCTTGCGGGCTCTAGAGAGCAGGCTCAGTAGCTGTGGCGCACGGGCTTAGTGGCTCCAGGGCATGTGGTATCTTCCCGGACCAGGGCTCGAACCCGTGTTCAAGCCCTGCATTGGCAGGCGGATTCTCAACCACTTCGCCACCAGGGAAGCCCTAGGAGTAAAATATTAATTGACGTGAATTTTGTCGATGCTCTTGCCTGGAGATTTCTGCTCCCTGAGTCTTCGGTAAAGGTTCAAGGTTGGCATTAACACCAGTATCCCCTTGTTGCTCTAGGTGGAAACATCCCAGAAGGAGCATTTGATATATAAAAACAGCAGAATTAAGCTAGAGGCCCTTAACTTTCGGTCTGGAGTTATTTTTTATTTCCTCTAAACTTGGAGATTCTGAGATTGGAGAGGAAGATCATGGGGCATCCAGAAAATTCGATCCTTGTTAGAGAAGGGAACGTTCATTCATGAAATATTGAGGGGTGATAATAATGCTCATAATAGCTAATACTGTCTATGGTAAGTGCTGTGACTGCCAGTAGAGCCCAAACCCCTAAATTAAGGCTAATTATTATTTACTGGCTCCACAGATATTATAGAGAACCTACTATATGTGTGCAAAGCTGAATTTAGTGCTTACAAGAGAGAGGGTTAGGTTATAAACATGACTGAGACAGGAATCTAGCCCTCAAGAAATTTAGGGTTGTCTGTATGGGAAAGTAGCTATATCAGTAAGTCTGCAACAAGGGAGGGAAGGAGGAGTGTCATGACATGGACCAGGTGAATTGCAGGGGGAGGCTGAGGCAGAGAAAAGTTATTTCTAGTTGGAGAGCCTCAGGGAGGGGAGAAGTCAGGGAGAAAGTGGCATCAGTGGCCTGGCTGGCTTGGAAGGCCAGCCAGGACGTGGACAGGAGGTCATGTTGGAAAGGACATAGCAGGCCAAGAGAGCTGCAGTTCTAGGAAGGAAGGACTGCTAAAAACATCTACCTGTAGAGCCTTGTAACTAGAAAGACTGCTTTCCACTCTAAGCTCTTCTAAAGCATGATTTGATTTTGCCCTTTGTACACAAGTACCTCTGGCTCAGGGTGTCTCCTGAGGTTGTAGTTATGCTGTTGGCTGGACTGTGGTCTCATCCGAAGGCTCGTCCAGGGGAAGCTCAGACTCATGTAGTTGTCAGCAGGGTTCAGTTCCCTGTGGGCTGCTGGAATGAGGGCCTCAGCTCCCCACTGGTGGGCTGTTGGCTGGAGGCCTCCCTCAGTTCTGTCCCATGTGGTCTTCTCCATAGGGCAGCTCCCATCATGGCCCTCAGAGCAGGTGAGTGAGGGAGTGAGAGAGAGAGAGAGAGCATCTAAGACAGAACAAAGCCACAGTCTTTTTACAATCTAATATTGGAAGTGACAGCTCATCATTTCTGCCATATTCTATTCATTAGAAGTAAGAAGATAAGTCTAACCCCAATTCACAGGAAAGGGATCACACAGAAGCAAGAACCCTAGGAAGGGAGAATCAGAGGGCCCATCTTAAAGGGGCCCACCACCCCGGGTGACGGGGAAGGAACAACAGGACCCAAGGTCAGAGAGAATGTGGGGGGCTGCTCAGGGAGGGCCGCGTAAGTCTTCGTAAAGATTTTAGGTTTTATTTTAACAATTACAGAAGTGTGAAATGACCCATCTATAAGGATTCTTCACTGTAAAAGATTATAATATGAAACGATTGGAAATAGATCCAAATGCTCACCAAATGAGTTTTGGTTAAACAAATGATGGCATATCTCTACAAATAGCACATTACAAAGAGCAGCTATTCATTACAAAAAGTCAGAGCTGATTCCAGGCCTGGGGCTGGGAAATGCAAGATGAGCCTGAAACATCCCCTACCAGAAAGTAAACAAGTAGTCAAACAAACAAACAAACAGAATCATAGCGGTATTTTGAAAGGTTCCAGGAGCCAACCCAAAGAGCTCCCTGTGGCCAAAGTTGAAACGACTAGAACAACAAATTAAATAATAATAGGACTGGAGTCTAGCTCAGGGAATGAAATAAATATTCATGAGTCCATCTGATGTAAATAAATAACCAACTAAATAAATAAGTAGGAGGAAGGGGCAAAGCTTCCTTACAGAAAAATTCCAGTTAATGAATGTAGAAGGAAGGAGAGAAGGAGAAAATCACCATTAGGACAACACAGTAATAATTGCTGCAGGCAAAATCCAGGATGAATGCTAAAATTAGGGGGTGAAAGTTTAAGCAGAAACAGGGTATTTGCATAGTTTCAAAGGATCTCCTCCAAGATATTAATTAACTACAAAAGGAAAAAGTAACTTTACAGCATAGAATCTTGGCAGATCAATAAATACACAGCAGGCATCCCCTGACCAGACACACAGAGAAGGGCCCATTATCTCTGTGATATTCTTCTTAATGTATATAACTACTAGGCCTCTTCAAAAGTGTCAAGGTCATGAAAGATAAGGAAAGACTGAGAAACTGTCACAGGTTCACAGAGTCCAATGCAGCATGGGACTCTGGATTGGATGCTAGGACAGAAAAAGAACATTAGTGAGGAAATCTGGCAAAATCTGAATAAATCCTATCATTTAGTTAATATAATTGTTCCGAGGTTAATTCTTAGTTGTGACAGTCATTCCATGGTTAGTTAAGGTGTTAACATTAGGGAAAGCTGCCTGTGGGGTATGTGGGCGCTCTACTATTTTAGTAACTCTCCTATAAATCTAAACTGATCTCAAAATAAAAAAAATTTTAGGGCTTCCCTGGTGGTGCAGTAGTTAAGAATCCACCTGCCAGTGCAGGGGACATGGGTTCGAGCCTTGGTCCGGGAAGATCCCGCATGCCGCGGAGCAACTAAGCCCGTGTGCCACAACTACTTAGCCTGCGCTCTAGAGCCCACGAGCCACAACTATTGAGCCAGCGAGCCACAACTACTGAAGCCCACGCGCCTAGAGGCCGTACTCGGCAACAAGAGAAGCCACCACGATGAGAAGCCCGCGCACCGCAATGAAGAGTAGACCGACCCCGCTCGCTGCAACTAGAGAAAGTCCGCGCGCAGCAACGAAGACCCAATGCAGTCAAAAATAAATTTTTAAAAATATAAAGTTTAAAAAAGCACATAGTCAGTGCTGTATAGGTAGTTACTAAATGGGCAAAATGTTACTTGGTTTTTTAAAAAAAATTATGTAGTTCATTAAGTGAAAAAATTTTAATTACCATAGTGTCCAAGATAATAGATATTTGCTAATATATGTCTGGAATATTTCTGGAAGCCTACACGTATGTGCTGCACACACACACACTCACTGGTACCAGTGGTTGCGTCTGGGGAGGGGAATGTGGTGTCTAGGAGACAGATGGGGAAACAGACTAACTTTTCTCTACAAACCCTTTTTTACCTGTTGAGTTTGGAACCATGCATAGATTGCCTATTCAAAACATAAATGTTAAAAACCTAAGCAGCCGTGGTAGCCCTGAGGTTCCCAGGGGTCCTTGTCCATTGCCCAATAATTCCCAGTCCATAGCTGTGCCCAGAATCCCCTGGCACCCCGGCTGGCCCCCAGCAGACGTTCAGTAAATGGTTAATGAATAAGCGGGTGTCCTCCACTGTCGGCACATCATAGGATTCATCTTTGTGTCACATCTGTCCTTCTGGGTCCTCTTATTTCTCCTAAGGAGGCCGGCTTGGGCCCTCTGTCAGTGACAGAAGCTTTGATTTCTCCCCTTGCTTGTTTTAACACATCCCCATTAATATTTAAAAATGCTTGCCTGAGCTCTCTAACCTGTCTTTGGTGTCTGGAGAGCATTTGACAGGGATACACGGATTGTAAGATGGCCCTGGGGATACGTGATGATTATTTCCTCTTTAAAGAATCTGGCAGGTCATGGAATCCTCCACTGCCCCAGACCCTGTAAGTTATTCATCTATTATGGAAGAGCCAGGTTCAGAGACCCACTTCCCAGGAGGCCCTCAGGTGTTGGAATGGAGCTTCCAGCACCTCGTCTTGGAGAACATTAAAACGTCCAGCCAACCTTCATCTCAGGAAGCATAGATACGTACCATCCGAGCACCTCTCAGAAGACAGGATTGTAGAGTCAGGCAATATTACCTAACCAGCCAAGGAGGTGGTGGTGGCAGAGAACAGACAGATTTTTAACCATTCAAGGTTTTTCATATCCAAGATTGAGGCCAAATTTGCCGCGTCCTGTAGGAACATTTTAGTCACTTACTTCCATAGACAACAAAAAGTCAGAGCTGGTGAAGGCCGGGCTGGGAAGGGCTGTGCTTGACTTCTTCCTTGATTTCTTGGTTCCACCATTTACTTTCTGTAGTGGTTACAGGCAGCTTGTCATGATTGCCACATTTGGGGTATTAGAGTAACTTCCCACAGGGACTGTACTCTGGATAACAGCAGCCGGTATCCCTCTTAGCTCGTTGCTTATTACAGTGTTCATCTGCTCAAGGATTTAAAATTAGACTTGCGTGGCCAGTCAATATTTTAGGCTTTGTGGGCCCTAGAGTTGCCTGTCAGAACTATGCAAGTATGCAAGTCAGCCTTGCGGCACAAAAGCAGAAACGGACAGTCCATAAATGAAAAAAGCTGTGTTCCAGTAAAACTTTATTTATAAAAACAGGCAGTGGGCCAGACTTCACTGACCTCTGAGCTAAAGCCTGGGGTACCAGATGGTAAATGGCTCAAGATCAGGTTGTGGAAGAGCTGAGGGCCAGATTAGAGAGGCCTCTCCGGGCCGTTGTTAGGAGGTTGGATTTTGAGTACAATGAGCAGCCATCTTGTTTACTTCCTAAAAAGAACTTTCTAGATGCTGTGCAGAAAATCGATTGGCGAGGAGCAAGGGTGGAAATTGGGAGGCCAGCTAGGAACTTCTTGTGCTAATCCATTCCACAGTTTGGAAGCCGAATTAGCAAAACCTGCCTTTGGATGTGAGTTGGCCATGAATGGAAAAGGGTTGGACGTGAATGGAAAAGAAAAGGCGAAGACAGAGCTGATGCTGGGACTTCCGGCTCTAGGGTGGCTCGGGATGCCATTGTGGGGTCGTAATTGATATTTGATGGTATTTGTTTTCTCAGCCCCGTGCTAATGAGATTTTATTTGCTGCAACTGTGGCATGCCTCAGATAGAATTTTCCTCTCCCCAGTTTTTAGGGTTAGCTTTTCCCTGCAGTGCTATCTGTTTATGCTTCTACGGCTCTCACAAACTGATCGAAGCACCCCACTTGAGTTAGCAGTATTCCGCTCTGGCCGCTGACACTACAGGCTCCATTAACCATTGTATTGTAACTCTCCAGAAACCAACTGACCATCGAGTTCAAAGTATGTCTGCTAAGCATTTAATTTTGCAACTTCCACCAACCACGCCAGGTACATAGATACAGTACACCGTAGAAACAGTAATTCTGTACAGCCCTCCTTATTCAGCAAATTCCAGGAGGCACGTTTATCCATTTCAAGCACGTTGCCTGCAGGAGCCGCCAGGATGTCATATGCAGGAGCCTGAGTTGGCTGAAGCCACTCTGTACACAAGAGAGAGGAGCCCCTTTGATGGTTAGAATGATTACAACATTGATCCCAATGTCGCACGCCTCTCCCCTGCCAGCTCCCATTGGCTTTTGCTTTTTGTGGTCTGCAGTAGAAGACGTAGCATAGAACTACAGTACCCCCCCTCACTGCATGCACTGTTCTGTTGATGTTTGTGAAGCCATTACACAATTGAGCAGAGTTCTAAAAATGCCACAGAGGCCCTAGCTCCCAATTACCCTTATCACTGAGTTTTTTTTGTTTGTTTGTTTTTGTTTTTTTTTGCAGTACGCGGGCCTCTCACTGTTGTGGCCTCTCCCGTTGCGGGAGCACAGGCTCCGACGCGCAGGTTCAGCGGCCATGGCTCACGGGCCCAGCCGCTCTGTGGCATGTGGGATCTTCCCGGACCGGGGCACGAACCCGCGTCCCCTGCATTGGCAGGGGGACTCTCAACCACTGCGCCACCAGGGAAGCCCTATCACTGAGTTTTGGCAGCAATCTGAATTTCTATTTTTTTTAAAAAAAAGCCCTTTTCCACCTTAAATAGCCAATTAAGTTCCTTCCCGTCCAGCTAATTGTGTGATACTGCCCTGGGCCAGTGTCTTAGCAGAGGCCATTCATCACCACCTCACTCGCTGGCTGTCATTGGTGCTCTTCCTCATCAGAGCCAGAGAACGAGCTCTGAGCATGTACAGCAGCTCTCGGCAGGCTTCTGAGAGCTCTGGATCACGGGGGGCTCTCCTCCCTACCAAGCTGCCCTCCTCGCGGTGAGCAGCTTGTAAATTAGGGGCTACTGGTAACAGTTGGCTGGCTCAATAGCGTTTATTGAAAATGCAGGACTTTTTAGGGACACTTCCTGTCCCCTTTGCCCAAGGGCGGGCAAATGTGAGAGGTGGGGAGGACAAGAGCCCCTGGGGTCTCTTGGAATAAGAACCACTAGAATTCCCAGGGAGATATCCACTCATTCTATCTCCAGTCTTAGAACTTTCTCTTTTTTTCCCTCTCTCCCGTTTTGAATGTAATCTTAATGTGCTCATCTCTTGGCTCTCAATGGTCTTAGAGCCCTAGTTCCCTCCTGGCAGATGGATCCCCTCTCTAATTTTCCTCTGGCTCCAGGCCAGGATGCCTCCTGCTGTGGGCCGTCTGACTCTGGGCAGGCTGGCAGCAAGGATTTTCCCATCACCCTCCTTTCGGTTAATTTTAGAAACTTGCGTTGCCATGGCAATGGTTCAGTGGGGTTTTTGTGGTTCTCTTTTGATTCAGTCATTTGCCAGTCTGCCCTTTAAATTAAACTTTTTCAATCCACATCTAAATTGGGACAGGAGATGTGCTTGGAATGGAGATCCACAAAGGCACAACAGCCCCGTGGGATGTTTTTTAAAAAACAAGGAAAAGTCCAGGTGGATATAGGGATGCCCTTGGCTTACGATGGCCAAGACAGTTCCTGGACGCTTCCCTGCTTGAGAGGACGTGGCTGCAGGCTGGTAGAGGTGATCCTGGGGGAACCTGGAGAGAAGTGGGGCCCCAGGGCCTGTCCCACATGAGCATCCCCAGGGTCAGGTCTCTGCTGTTTTGGTTCTGGCATCCCCAGCCATAAGCTCAAGGTCCAACCATCTGTCTGGGATCTGAGTGATAAATGAACATGCCCCCAGCCAGATATCCCTCCTTAACTCTCAGCACAAACCTTGGAAGGCCTCAGCCTCCATGACCCTAAAATCCTGGCTATTCTGCCTGCTCCCTCTGGGCATCATTTCCTCTTTCCCGCCAGTCAGCTCAGGCGTGCAGAGATCAGAGTCTTTGCACAGACAAGAGGAAGTCAGAGCATCCAGCTCACAATTGGTTCACTTGGCTTGGATTTAAAACAGTGGTTTTTAATGTTCTTATCAACTCTGTGGTGGGGCAGGTTTTTAATCCTGACATTACAGATGAGGCTTAGAAAGGTCAGGAGGGACTTCCCTGGTGGCGCAGTGGTTACTAATCTGCCTGCCAGTGCGGGGGACACGGGTTCGAGCCCTGGTGCGGGAAGATCCCAGATGCCGCGGAGCAACTAAGCCCGTGCGCCACAACTACTGAGCCTGTGCTCTAGAGGCCGCGAGCCACAACTACTGAGCCCGTGTGCCACAACTGCTGAAGCCCGCGCGCCTAGAGCCTGGGCTCTGCTACAAGCGAAGCTACCACGATAAGAAGCCCACGCACCGCAACGAAGAGTAGCCCCTGCTCACCGCAACTAGAGAAAATCCTCATGCAGCAACAAAGACCCAACACAGCCAAAAATAAAATATATAATAAAAATTTTAAAAAAAGAGAGAGAAAGACCTGGTTCAGATAAATCTTTAAAAAAAAAAGTTGCAGGAAATTGGTCAGCGTCATCTATGGGGTCTGTGGCTGAACCAGAACTCTGAGCCTGTCCATCAAACTTCCAAATGTCACCTGACCATCACACACGCCACCTGTTGTTCGTTGGATGGACCCGTCCTCATTCATACCTACACCTCGCTTCCCTCCAAGAACAGTCAGGTACCTGATGACATTAGCAGACTCGCTGTTCCCAGGCAGGGACTTCACCTGCGTCAGCTCTAAGCTCCACAGAGATGCTACATGCTGGACGTTTATCGCCCTTACTTTACAAATGATGAAAATGAGCAATAGACTGGCCCTGGGCATCAGGGGGACTCAAGCACAAGTGGGATTTGGGCCAGACCTGGGGCCATGGGTTGGATAGTCAGTGAGAAACTGAATATACAGATGGGCAGTGACCAGACCGTGTGTAAAAGCAGAACTCTCACCCCCAACCTCCAACAGCCAGCCCAGGAAGCCAAACAATAACCCCTGTAACAATGGACCCCGAACATCCAAGACTTGATTAGTAACTGACAGCTTCCCCAATTTTTGGCCCCATTTCCAGCTTAGGACCAACCAGAGGAAGCGAAATATGCTCCCCGCCCCCTGCCCAGCCGTTCCCATCAGATGCCCCGCCCGCCGCCGGCTTCCCTGGGCCGGTAGCCTCTGGTCAGAGCACACCCGAATCCCTCCCTTTTGGCCACTGTATGCTCTCCCACTCCTTCCTCGGAGTCTCTGCCAAAATGCAGGTGACGGTGGCTCACTCCCTTGCTACAGTGAGCTCTGCATAGATAGCCTTGGCTTTCTCATTTGGTTGCTTTGGTCCATTAGCAGGTCAGGGTCAGGTGGGCGTGGCTGCCAGCATGGAAGGCAAGTGTTTCCCTGCGTGGGGCGTGAGCACTGCGGTGCGGCGCTGCCCAGCACGGGGCCAGAGGGCAGCGGGTCGTCCCTCTGCCGCCTGCGTGTCGTCAAACGTGGTATAAAGCAAGATGTCACGGGGGTCCAGCAGAGGGGACAGCTTGTGAGGAGAGCACAGGAAGGAACCATTTCATTCCAACAGAGGGGACAGTGGACGGCTTCACGAGACTAGTGGCGTTTGAGTCAGGGCTGGGAGTCTGGTAGGGTTTGCAGGCTGAGACAGGGAAGGAGGGCAAAGGTCGCAGCCGAGGAGCAGGGGGCCCCGCCCTGAATTTTCTCACCAGCCAGTCTCCACACTCCTCCTCCCCTCCCCCTCCCCCACCCCCACCCCCACCCACGTGCACCGCTGACCCTCTGGGCTGCACTGGCTGAACCTCCTTACCCTCTGGCTCTGGGTGGGTTTGGCCAGGAGGAAGCATCAGCAAGAGATTGGAGGGTAGAAAACAAAAGGTCAGAATATCTGTTCCCCCAGCTCCCTGCCTGCAGGCCACAGATTGGCGAAGGGCACATTCCTCCCCCAAAGGCCTCAGCTCCCATCGGGTCCCACCGGATTCCAGAAGCCACATCCTCACCCTCTCAGGCCTGAGGCTGGGAACAGCTTCCCACTGTCCCTTCATTAAACTCTTTCTGTCCCCCCTCTGCGCTGGGACCGGAACACAAGACCTCGGTGTGTGCAGAACGAATAGCCCTTCCCTGGGGTGCAGGGGACCAGGTCATTGTGTTAGATTTTCTGAAATCTCAGAAGCCATGAATTTGTTCATGGTCAATAAAACTCCCCCTCGGGGAGTAATGATTCTATTACCAGCCCTTTCCCCTAAATTATTCAGAAACTTTTCTGCACTCAGAAGCTCCAAGTGTGCACGCTCAGCGTTTCCCCGGGTAATAAGGTTTACCAGACAGATGTAGCACCGAGGAGCTGATTATGCAGGGGCCACAGTGAACTCGAGGATCCGGAGGACAGACCCAGGGCAGCCTTGGGCTCTTGGCGCATTTGAACAGGATCAGCTCCTGCCTGCTGGGTGTTGTCAGGTGTCAGGAAGGCAGGGTGTCGGACAGCCCTCCCGATGGAGGGAATCCCTCATTTCACATGCAGGAGCTGCTGCACAGTCCGAGGCTCCTGGTGCTTGGCCGACTTCAGTCAGTGATGGGGATGCTGGCCCATAACTGGGTGTGGCCTGGGAGGCAAGTGCCTGTGCTGCACAGAGCAGGAGGGGCGCTAGGCAGTCGCCCCTCACCTCCTGCCTCTTAAGTTAGCAGCGACAGCCGCAGAGCTTCCTCCAGCAGCTTACCCAAAGGTCAGGCATGCCCCAGTGACCTATGGAAAGACAACTTCTGGAATATGATGTATGTTCTGTCCATCTCAGCAAAGCACCAGGGCTGGTGGAATAGCCACATCATCTCAGGAGGCATCACAGTATACATTTACCTGGTAAAGGCTCTGAAAAGTCCCGTAATGATAGCTATTAATATCTGGGCTTTGTTGAGTATTTACTATGTGCCAAAGTTCTAAACTCTTGTTTTTCATGTATTTTCCATAAAACAACCCTGTGGGGTGAACTCTACTATTATCCTGTTTCACGGATAAGGATTTTGAGGCACAGGAGGTAGAGTAACTTGTCCTAGGTCACACAGCCAGTAAGTGGCAAAGCCAAGGATTGAATCTAGACAGTTTGGTTCCAGAGCCTGCACTCTGAACAGCTACAAAGAAAGTGGTTTAATTTGTCGAATCCACTTTTTCTCATACCTCTTTGACCAAGGTACGCTTTGTCATGAAATACCTCTTACATCTCACAGAAGACATTTCAGAATATATTGATCAGAGTCATTGGAGTTATTGGAGCAATGATTCCATTGCTTATCATTGCTCATTGCTTCAATAGATAAGCAATGACTTATCGCTTATCCAAGAGAGATAAGGTTGGTGACAACTGGATAGGACAAGCGGGAAAGGGGAAGGGAGGGCATATAGAACTACCTGGGACAGGGTGGTGACTTCTGGCATCAGACTCCTGGGTACAGATACTAGTTGTACCACTTGTTTGCTTTGTGACCTTCAGTAAGTTACTTAACCTCTCTGCGCTTCAGTTTCCCCATCTGTAAAAAAAGGGTTGTCGTAAGGTTGAAGTGAGGTCATACATACAGGATGAAGATTAGCAGTAGGGGGCCCAGTTCTTATGCCTCAGCTTCAAGGTTGCCCTCATCTTATTCAATGTTTGACTCTTTCTGTAAATGGAGAGATTGTGAATTACTGTGTCTCAAAGTCAGTTTACAGATATCTAAAAATACGCGTGGAATACCTACCGTATTTACAAGGCTGCATTTGGCCCTGAGTAGGGCTCCAAGAAGGGGAGAGCCCAGCCTTTGCCCACCAGGAACTCCTCTTCATGGTGGGAGATAGGGGTGAACATGAAAGAAAGTCATACGTGAAGAGCAGGGATCCTGGAACCAGACTGGCTGGGTTTCTCCCTGTTCCCTCTCTAATTAGCTCTAACAAAGCTATTGATCATAACCCAGGTGCACGGAGGACTTGGGCAAGTGACTTAACCTACCTGCTCCCCCATTTCCTCCTCTGTAAAATAATGGTCTACTTCACAGGATGCTGTCTTTGGTTCCCAGGGCCGCCAAAACAAATTGCTACTACCTCAGTGGCTTAAAACAACAGAAATTTATGTTCTCACAATTCTGGAGACCAGAAGTCCAAAGTGCAGGTACTGTCAGGGTTGGTTCTTTGTGGAGGCTCTGAGGGAGAACCACATCTCTCTCCTCGCTTCTGCTGGCTCCCTGCAGTTCTCGGTGTTCCTTGGCTTGGGGGCTGCAAGATTCCAATCTCTGCTTCCATCTCCATATGGCCTTTTCCCTTGTCTGTTTCTGGGTCTTCTCCTTTTCTGTCCCTCATAAGGACACTCTGAGAGTCCACCCTAATTCATCTCAAGATCTTTACCTTAATTATATCTTCAGAGATCCTTATTCCAAATAAGGTCACATTCTGAGGCTCCCAGTAGACATATCTTTTGGGGGGACACCATTCAACTCACTGCAGATGGTTTAAGGATTACAAAATCAGAGGTCATATGTGTAAACACATGAGATATTGCTGATAGGATGAGAGCTGCAATGATATCCATTATGATGATATCATGATGATTATTACTCTGTTTTTGAGTTCACAGCAAACATGGATGGTGGTTGTTAGTATTATTTGTATTATTATTTCTTTCAAATCAGGAGTGGGCAACAGGTCACAAAGCAAATAGCAATGCAACATTCCAACTCTGGACTTCTCTCCCCACATCCTCCAGGGGTTGGTACTGGGAAGCCAAGGTGGGGAAGGCTGCAGAGGCTGAATGCGTGGCTGGGGCGGGTGATGTGAGCCATTCAGGGTCCTGGATCTGAATAATTTTATAAGAATGACACAGCGACAGAGCTGGGTCGTGTTCAATCTGATGAGAGTATTGCAGAAGGGTTAGAGGACAAAGAGACTAAAGATAGTAAGACCACAATGAGGTTTCTCTTCCTGGCCTGGGCCTGATGGAGACCAGAAGTAGAGTCTAGAGAAGCACTGCACAGCAGCAATTGACCACGCTTGGTGGCTCAGTGTGGACAGAGAAAAGGAGAGCGTTCAAGACAGCCCCGGAGACTAGATGGCCACGGAAACGCAGTCCATCCTAAGAAATCGTTGCACCAGTGACCACAGACTAATTTACTCAACCTCTGTGTTGGGCACTGAGTATAGAAGTAGACCAGCAAGCCTGGCCCTCCCCTCATGGCTCTCATGGTCTGGTTGGTCTGCCTGAATGTTGTTGTGGCATTGTTTGTCAGAGCGCCCCCCCAAAAAAAAAAAAAAAGCAACCAAAATGTACATCAGTAAGGAATTGGTGAAATTGTGATGTGCCTATATAATGGGATACTACACAGCTCCTTCTTCACAAAGGTGTGCGTGAGTGAGGAAGATGTCCATTTGTAGAAATGTCTGTACAGCATGAAGAAAGCACGTGTGTACATACACAAAGAAGAGTTTTGAGGGATCTGGACTTAGCAGGTCAGCAAACTATGGCCAGTGGGCTGAATCTGATCTGCTGCCTGTTTTTTGTTTGTTTGTTTGTTTTTTTAACCTTGCATTCTATTTGACACTACAGTTTTTGAAGCAATATCTAAATGATGTTTTAAAATAACTTTTGATCTATGAAAATTATGTATAGTTACATGATTATTCAGGCTTAATGAAGATATTCAGGCATTTTTACACATAAAAAATGTCAAGAAATAAGATCTTCCTGAAACTGAATTAAAAGAACACTTACAGGGCTTCCCTGGTGGCGCAGTGGTTGGGAGTCCGCCTGCCAATGCAGGGGACGCGGGTTCGTGCCCCGGTCCGGGAGGATCCCACATGCCGCGGAGCGGCTGGGCCCGTGAGCCATGGCCGCTGGGCCTATGCATCCGGAGCCTGTGCCCCGCAGCGGGAGAGGCCACAACAGTGAGAGGCCCACATACCGAAAAAAAAAAAAAAAAAAAAGAACACTTACAATAAAATCAATTGTAAAATGTAATAATTGTTTTCTCTGCCTTAGCTGGAAGTTTTAAGAACTATTATCTCTTCCTGAAGGATTATTGATCTGAAGTGAATACATTCCTAAAAATTTTTCCTTGTTAAAATCTTACGCATGGTCACCTACATGCATGTAATACAAACGTAATTCTCAAAATAAGAGAAGATAAACAATGGCTTGGAGAAATCTATGAAATGATAGTTTCTCAGCGGTTGGTCTGGCTGGCTGTCTTTTTTAATCAAGTTTGGGACACAAATACACTCATTCATTGATGTACTATTTGTCATGCTTTTGCACTACAGAGGCAGAGTTGAGTGGTTGTAGCTGAAACTGTATAGCACACAGATCATAAAATATTTACTATCTGACCCTTGACAGAAGATTTGCCAACCCCTAGTCTACACCCAACTGTGAACTATTTTTTTTCTAGTAGGTGTAAGGGGTGAGGGAGAGGTTGTCTGTCATGAACATTTCTATATTACTTTAAATTTTAATTCTAATATATTTGTGTAATCAGAAAAATTCAATTTGGAAGGAAGGAGAGCACGCAGGACGCACACTACCTGATTTTGAGACTTGCCGTAAAGCTGTAGTTCTCAGCACAATTACTGGCATAAGGATTGGCATGTAGCTTAATCAAACAGAATAGATCATTTAGAAGTAGACCCAGCCTTGTATGCACAATTGATTTTCAACAAAGGTGCCAAGGTTATTCAATAAAAAAGGATAGGCTTTTCAACAAATGGTACTGGAACAATTGGATATCCAAAGGGATGGGGGGAAAGGACACTGAACTTCACCTTGTACCATAAACAGAAATTAACTAGCAGTGGGTCATAGTTGTAAATGTAAGAGCTAAAGCTATAAAACGTCTCCTAGGCAAAGATTTCTTGGATAGAATACAAAAAACACAGAACACGAGAGAAATAATTAATACAGCGGACTTCATAAAAAAATTTGAATACTTATCTTCAAAAAGACACAGTAAAGTAGATGAAAAGCCAAGCCACAGTCTGGGAGAAGATATTTGCAAGACACACATCTGGAAAAGAACTTGTCTCCCAGAACATCTAAAGGACTCTTACTACTCAATAATAAGTAGTCAGACATCCCAATTCTAAAATGGGCAAGAGATTTAAATAGGTGTTTCATCAAAGAAGATATACAGATGGCACATCAGCACATGAACAGATACTCGACATCATTAGTCATTGGGAAATGCAACTTAAAACCTCAGTGAGATACCACTATGCACCTGTGAGCATGGCTGAAATTGAAAAGGCTAGCTATGTTACATGCTGGGAGGATGCAGAGCAACTGGGAGAAGGCTAAGTGCTATAGCCACCTTGAAAAACAGTGTGATAGTTTTTTTATAAATTAAGCGTACGCCTGCCCCTAGGTATATACCCACCAAAATAGGAAAATATATGTCAGCACAAAGATAGGCATTCCGGAAACTGCAAACAACCACTTCCCTCCCTTAACTGGTGGACGGATGAACAAATTGTGTTGCATCCAAGCAATGAATACTGCTCAACGGTCTAAAGGAATGAAATAGTAACATTCAGAGAAACCTTGGTGCACCTCAGAAGCGTTATGCCAAGCGAAAGAAGCCACACACAGTAGGCTACTTACTAGATGATTCCCTTACCTGACTTTCTGGAAAAGATGAACCTATCTGGACAGAAAAGAGATCAGTGATTCCCAAGTGGCTGTCAATGACGGGAGGGATGGAAATGTTTGATATCTTGCTTGTGGTGGTACTTCTTGCAACTGTTACATTTGGTTACAACTCATCTAATTGTACATTTTAAAAGGGTAAGTTTTATTGTGTATCGATTATACCTCACTAAACCTAACTTTTAAAAATATTTACTCTGGAGAAAAGTTAATTTTAAAAATAAATTTTTTTAATAAATTTTTTAAAGAGGCAGTTGAGCTTTCAGGAGAATGGTAAGGCGTCGGTTTGAACAGGGCAGTGAACCTTCTTGAACAGGAATTCTGGACTCAGGGAGGGGTCCGAGTGAGTGAGTGGCAGTGAAACTCCCCCAGGAGCCCTCACACTACAGGGAGAGAAGGAGGGAAACCAGTAATGAAACCTCTACTCACATCAGCCTAGGCAAAGCCAGAGGAAGAGACAAGATGCTTATTTTTTGACTGGATAAAACAGTATAAATAATACAAAGTAGAAAAGAGTAAACAATGAAAAATACGTCTCCCTCTTGCCTCTCTTCTCTCCCAGTCGTACCAGATCTGTGTGTCCTTCTAGAAATACTCAGAACATTCTCTACTGGACTTTTTTTGTTGTTGTTCAGCTTGTCACGATATCTTTCAGACTGTTTCACATCAGTCTATGTAGAGCTGCCCTAGTTTCTTAAATAGGTGTGGTACGTCTGGGTGCACCATCATTTATTTAGCCAGGCTGCAGTTGACGGCCATTTAGATCTTTCCTGATATATACGCTATTGCGAACAATGCTTCCATGAATACTTGTATTAATACTTCTCATTTGTGTGAGTATATATATCTGTTAGATTCCTAAGAGTAGAATGGCTGGGTCAAAGGATATGTACTTTTTCTATTTTGATATATATTGTTAATGTATGTTTGTTATTTTGATCTATATTGTTAACCCCATCACCACCCTGGGTTGTACCAATTTACCCTCCCACCAGCCATGCGTGAATAATTATACCTGTTTTCCCAAGTCCTGGCCAGCAAAATGTGAACTCAGACTTCGCCTTTGCCCAGTCTGAGAGGTGAATAATCGTATCCTGTAGGAAATGCAATTTGCATCTGGAGGAGGGAATCTTTTAGAAGCAAAGGAACCCCAAGTCACAGGTGTCAGTTGGTTTAGTCCTTCTGTCAGTCCAGATACCACCTCTGTGTGAATTAGAAGAAGGCCCTCCTCCTCAGGATGTTCCCATCTGCTCAAAAACTGTCGTGATAGGGCTTCCCTGGTGGCGCAGTGGTTGAGAGTCCGCCTGCTGATGCAGGGGACACGGGTTCGTGCCCCGGTCCGGGAAGATCCCACGTGCCGCGGAGCGGCTGGGCCCGTGAGCCATGGCCGCTGAGCCTGCGCGTCCGGAGCCTGTGCTCTGCAACAGGAGAGGCCACAACAGTGAGAGGCCCAAAGTTAAATAACTTGCTTGAGCAGCAGCTAGCAGTGACGGCCCCAGGATTCGACCCTTCAGCTCTGTGCTGGAGATGAAATAAAGAGGCTCTTCTCTTTTAGGCCTGAAATCTGAAACATACACACACACACACACACACACACACACACACACACACACACATACGTGTATATATATATATATATATATATATATATATATATACACCCAGAGGCTCCCACCCAGCTTTTAATTCTCTAAGCTGAGAGCAGACAGCACTCCCTCAGTCCTTTCTCCCGTAGCCGTCTGCAGCACGCTTCTGCCTCCCCTCTGGGATCTTGCTTGCTTCTTTCTATACAGTTCATCGTTGAAACGGTGGCCGACAGGAACTTGGAGAATCTTCTTAGCCTTTAGTCCATGTCTGAGCGTGACTGGAACGAAAATTAACACAGCCTGGAGCTTGAGGGGGAAGGTCTTTCTTTGTGTCAGATTAGGATGATGTGGGGAATCAGGAACTGTTTGTGTCGGGAAAGGAGGGGAGATGGTGTGTTGCACGGCACGTGGACTTTTGAAGGAGAAATATCTGGGTTCTCGTTCTGACTCCCCTGCTTAGTTCTTTTGTGCACTTAGACACCTTAATTCACCTCTGAGTCAATTTGCTCATCTGAAAAACAGGAATAATAAACTAATAATAGCACCTACCTTACCAGGGTGTGTGAATACACAGATTTTTTTTTCGTTGAGTTGGATGCATTTATTGGGTGTCGACTCTGTGCCAGACACCATCCTGCTCACTGGAGATCCATGATGAACAGAGCATGTGCGATCCAGTGATGAGGGGCCCAGGACCCGAGCAGCCAGCGGACGGTGCTGCCGCTTCACGTCTACACGCTGGCCACTGTGAACCCACTAAAACCTCTTCACGGCTTCAGAGGTTGAACGGGCCCAGGGTGTGGTCGCAGACTTGCTCACTTAGGCTGCATTTAGATTATTTTTGCAGCTGGGCCGCAGCTGTGGGTAGTTGTGGCTCTTCCGCAAAGAAGAGGGGTCGCCGACTTTCTACGAGGAGGGGCCACTCTGGTGTCCTGGGCCAGCCTGGGCCTGGCCACCATTGCCAGGTGTGTCCTGCTGACGGGGAAGCCTCTCCCCTGAGTGTTTGAAGTGTAGCTCCTTAGTACACGTGGAGAGGAGGGGACTGGCAGCCTGCAGGGCTGGGGCGTGTACCAGGCCTTCGTCCTAGGGCCTCTGAGGAAATGCGTGCCGGGTGCCTAGCTGGTCTTGGTAGGGGGCTGCAGGGCAGAGTGTCAGAGGCAAGGCTGTGAGTCAGACCACAGGGCTCAAATCAGGCACAGCTCCTTACCTCCTAACCCTGTGACCCTGGTCAGGGGACCCAAGTTCTCCAAGCTTCCCTTTCTTCATCTTAAAAAGAAGGCAGTTACAGCACCTACTTCACGGAGTTGCTGTGAGGCAAGTAGCTGTGATAAAACACATGTTTGTATGTCTTGAACACCCGCAGTGTGTCAGCTGTTGTTCTAAGTGCTTGATAATTATTCACTCATTTCATGCTCAGGGCAGCCCAGTGAGGTGGGGACTAATACCACCCCCATTTCACAGATGAGGAAATTACAGCACAGAGAGGTTGACCACTTCCCAGAGGGCACACAGCCAGTCAGCTGAATAGCTTGAGTTTGAACCTAGTCTGGCTCCAGAGTCCATGATTTCAGCCTGTGCTCTGCTGGCTCTCCATCTTGAAAGCTTGGCAAAGGCCGGGCATTAAATAAATACTTTGCCGACATAAGGAACCCCAGACACACTGGCCAGTGTTCCTCATGTATGTGATATGATAAATTTCCAGAGAAAAACTGATTTCTGTCACTGGAACTATCACTCCTGTTCCCTGGATATTATATTTCCCCGGGCTGATTTTTTTTTAACAACTTTATTGAGGTATAATTTACATGACATAAAATCTGCCCGTTTTAACTGTACAACTCAATGAGTTTTAGTAAATGTATCACTTTGCACAGCCATCACCACATCCAGTTTTAGAACATTTCCATTCCCATCACCCGAGCAAGATCCCTGATGCCCATCACCAGTGAATCCCCATTCCCACCCCCAGCCCCTGGCAACCATTAATCGACTTTTTGTCTCTATAAATTTGCCTTTCCTGGACACATATAAATGGAATCGTACACTATGTGGTCTCTTGTGTCTGGCTTATCTTTTTTTTTTTTTTTTTTTGCGGTACACGAGCCTCTCACTGTCGTGGCCTCTCCCGTTGCGGAGCACAGACTCCGGACACGCAGGCTCA
This sequence comes from Lagenorhynchus albirostris, assembly GCF_949774975.1. Taxonomy (NCBI): domain Eukaryota; kingdom Metazoa; phylum Chordata; class Mammalia; order Artiodactyla; family Delphinidae; genus Lagenorhynchus; species Lagenorhynchus albirostris. Next base: position 22,409,097 of record NC_083103.1, on the reverse strand, counting down.
GCGGCCATGGCTCACAGGCCCAGCCGCTCTGCGGCATGTGGGATCTTCCCGGACCGGGGCACGAACCAGTGTCCCCTGCATGGGCAGGCGGACTCTCAACCACTGCACCACCAGGGAAGCCCTGTCTGGCTTATCTTGCTTAGCACGGTTTTTGTTGTTGTTTTTTTGTTTGTTTTGTTTTTTTTAAACGTACTTTGAATTTTATTTATTTATTTATTTTTGGCTGTGCTGGGTCTTCGTTTCTGTGTGAGGACTTTCTCTAGTTGCAGCGAGCGGGGGCCATTCTTCATCGCGGTGCGCGGGCCTCTCACTATCGCGGCCTCTCTTGTTGCGGAGCACAGGCTCCAGACACGCGGGCTCAGTAGTTGTGCTCACGGACCTAGCTGCTCTGCGGCATGTGGGATCCTCCCAGACCAGGGCTCGAACCCGCGTCCCTGGCATTGGCAGGCAGACTCTCAACCACTGCGCCACCAGGGAAGCCCGCTTAGCACGTTTTTGAGCCTCGTCCACGTTGTAGCATGCACCAGTACTTTTTATGGCCAGATTCTATTCCGTTGTATGGGCAGCCCACATTTTGTTTATCCATTCACCGACCTATGGACATTGGGGTGCTTTCCACTTTGCGGCTATCGTGAACCGTGCTCCTGCGAACGTTTGCATTCCCGTCCTGGGCCTGACTTTGCGGCAGATGGGTGCGCCGACTTGGTAACCTCTCTCCTTTTCTCTCGCCTCTGGGGCTTCTCAGAACCAGGCAGCGGGCAGGTGTTCGTGACCTCAGAGAACCAGCTTGTGTACTATCCCAGCATCACCTATGCCATCATCGGCAGCTCCGTCATCTTTGTGCTGGTCGTGGCCCTGCTGGCTCTGGTCCTGCACCACCAGCGGAAGCGCAACAACCTCATGACGCTGCCAGTACACCGGCTCCAGCACCCCGTGCTGCTCTCCCGCCTGGTGGTCCTGGACCACCCTCACCGCTGCAACGTCACCTACAACGTCAACAATGGCATCCAGTACGTGGCCAGCCAAGCCGAGCAGAACGCGTCTGACGTGGGCTCCCCGCCCTCCTACTCAGAGGCCCTGCTGGACCAAAGGTGCGTGCTGGGAGAGCCTCGGGGAGGGAGGTCATCCCACGCAGGGGCGGGCGTCCATGTGCGCGTGCCTGGGATCCTGGTCTTGCCAGGAGCCTGCATTCAGCTGCAAAGGCGGCGGCAGCTTTTGACTTCTACTGAGTCTTCGCAAAACGATTCACATGTATCATCGCATTCAGTCCTCACAGCCACTCACCGAGGGAGGTTCTATATGTGCCTCAGTTTTATAGACGAGAAAACTGAGATTTTTAAGTTACTCATCTGAAGACATACCGCTAGGATCCTGGCCAGTTCAGATCCCTCCTCCTCCCTGGTAATGCCACACGGACACACGTCCAGGACCCTGACCAGCTCTGGGCACTCACCTGCTACCGCAGAACAGTGCCCAGTATATACTCGAGGTTTGGTTCCTATTTGAATGAATGAAATGGATAAGTGAGTGAGTGAGCGAATGAATGAGTGAATAAGTTCCTTAACTTTGCTTGGCTTCATCTATAAAATAAAGGAGGTGGCGTAGAGAACTCTCAGGCTTTGTTAAGCAGTAGAACCTTCACCACAGGTGGAGCTGTACAAGGAACCCCAAAATATAAAGTTAAAACCCAGAGTTCTGTAGTTGGATCCAGTAGTAGACCTCATTCCTGCCTGCTCAGCCTTCCTCTCTCCTTTGGTGACCTCCAAGGTACCCAAAGAACCCACTTTGAAGTCCCGGGACTACAGCTACCTGAGTCCCCCTTGGTTCTCAGCATCCCCTGCCCTGCAGGGACCCTGTTCAGTGTTCCTCTTCCGCTGAGCCCAGGACTCACCAGGTGTGGCACGAGGCATTTTGCAGGCAGTGTTCCTGGGCTAACTGGGCTCCTCCTTGAACCCTCTCCGGTGGCAGCTCTTGTATTATTTAATCTTCCTTTTCCTTCCTCATAAAAGATAAACAAAGCTCCAAGGAGCGGTGCTTAAGGACATCTTCGCAAATAAGCATAAGAACACAAGACCTCACTCATTTGGACCATCCATTGTAGAGCAAGGTTAAAACTGCTGCATCTGGAGACAGAATTCCTGGGTTCAAATCCTAGCACTGCTGCTTACTAGTTGTGTGTGATCCTGTGCAAGCCATCTAATGCCCCTTTGTCTCAGTTTTCTCCCCAGTACAATGGGCATGAAAGTAATGGCTCTCTCCTAGAATTCTTGTGAGCATTAAATATGGGATGTAAGGTAGGTGGCGCAGTGCCTGACTCGCAGTAAGCCTTCCATAAATGAGAGCTGGAAAATAAAATGTCTTTTAAGTTATTTCACTGCAAGCAAGGTGTCATTATTACTCCCTTATATAGATAGGGAGACTGAGGGTTTGAGAGGATATCCTCTCACCCAAGTCCGCACAGCCAGTAAGAGTGGGCTTTCAGTAAGGACCCCCAGTTCTGTGGACTGTCAGGGGCTCTATTGAAACACCAGGCCAGGTGAATCCCTGCCAGACCACCCAGGATGAGCCGGGGAGTATTTAGAATTCTCCCTACCAAAGGTTGTGGTTTGGGCACTGTCCAGTTGGCACAGGCCAGGCAGAGCACGCTGACCTGTTCCTTTCGTCTTCTTACAAATCACTGGTTTTCCTAGTCCTTGGATTGCCTTTCTCCTTAGAAGGAAAATCTCATCCCCGATGTCAGCATCCGCTCGGAAAAGGGCAGACGTTGGCATTGCCTGCCGTGCCTGGGCTCCTAATGTTTTCTCTTCCCCCTCCTCTCCCCCCCTTCCGCCCACCCCGCCCCATCCTGCTCTCTCCATCGCAGACCCGCATGGTACGACCTCCCTCCACCGCCCTACTCTTCAGACACCGAGTCTCTGAACCAAGCCGACCTGCCCCCTTACCGCTCCCGATCTGGCAGCGCCAACAGCACCAGTTCCCAGGCAGCCAGCAGCCTCCTGAGTATGGAAGACACGGGCCACAGGCCGGGGCAGCCGGGCCCACAGGAAGGCACCACGGAGCCTAGGGACTCTGCACCCAGCCGGGGCGCCGAAGAAGTATAAAATCCAGCTCTTCCAAAGTCCATATGGGCTCATCTGCTCTGACTTGTTACCATCCTAACAGCTTGCGCTCATGGGAAGCTCCTCAGGAGGCCTCAAGGAGTGATGCGGGGTGTCAGCTCTCTCTCCGTTCACCTCCTTCCCCAGATTTCAGGGATGTTCTCCGGAGGGCGACCTGGCACTGTTCTGGCCTCTCAGTTGCCCTGATGTATGTGCATCTTTTCTGGGCAGTTACTCTTCCTTCGGGGCCCAGGATCACAGCCTCACTCTGCACATCATTCTGTTACTGCTGGAACCTTGCTGAGCAGGTGGCCGGAGAGTGCGGTACTTAGGTGGCCCTTGAGAAAGCAGTGTTTGTGCCGTATGGGGTGTTCAGAAGGGCAGAGGACACTGGACCAGATTCTCTGTGGGCTGCTTCCTTAGAGCTCCATTTGGAGATTTGGGTCGGATGGTCCTACCAGGAGGCTGTCATTGGATGGCCACTCTGGAGAGAATCCAGGGGAGCATCAGAACCCGCCTTGCACTAGGCCGTTCATTGCTCTGGGTCGGGGCCAAAGAACCCTGTTGCCGTGAGTCACGCCCTTCAGAAGTCAACAGTGTCATCCTGGTTTTCTGAAGGACTCTGAAACCATCAGGTCTGGATAGAGTCTGGATTTAAAAATTTGTCCGAGAATCCTTGTTTTGAGAGCTTTCTCCAGGATCATATCTCATCGGCCTCATTCCAGAACAGGCAGGGCGCCCCACCATGAGTTTATCTGAGTTCTCAGCTCCTAAAGTACAGGCTGCCAAGATCCTGGGTCTGCTTTGGTCCACAGTCCTTTCCCTGGCTTCTGGATCGTCTCCCTCCCAGCTGTGACCTGCCCGTAGAACAAGGGATGAGTTGCCCAGAAATCTGATCTGGCCCTTTGTCCCTGTAAGCCACACCCAGCCTGCCTTGCCCATTCATGCAGCTTCAGCACTCGCCCCCTAAGTCCCCCTGACACTCAGCAGTCATTTTACCTGTGCATTTGGACTGGAGAACACTGTAAGTTCTAACTCAACGTGAGAACCTAATTCAGTACCTCCCGGGAGAGAGCCTGGATTCCCGGGCTGCACTCACCCCCCTTCCCAAGGCCCAGATTCCTGCGCTGCAGGTTAGGGTTAGGGCTGGAATCAGAGTGAGGCTCAGGCCTGTCCGAGCATCCCATAGTTTCTCCTCTGAGAGACATGGATGATAGTTTGGAGTCGAGATTTGCCATGCGGACTTTTTTTTTTTTTTTAATCTCTTAGAAATGCATTTGAAACAGTGTGTTTGTTTTTTCCCTTCTAGTTAAGGGACTATTTATATGTGTATAGGAAAGCTGTCTCTTGTTTGTTTGTTTTTCCATTAATGAGGTCCAAGCAAGGATGCAGAAGGAGATGATCGTTCCTTTGTCCCGCTGAGCACGCTAGTAACAAGTCCCCCAGACGAACCTGTGTGCCAGGCGTCTGTGCATTGTTGCACTTTGAGTTATTATTTATCGAGGTCTTGAAGGACGCAGAAAGAGGGACGCCTTTCTCCCTCGGCTCATAGGCTCTGTGTTTATGGTAGCTTTCCTCTTTCTCTGTGCCCAGCCAGCCACAGTGCCAACCCCCTCAGGAAGTCATGGGTGGAAACGTAGGTGTTATTCGTCAAGAATCCACACTAATGGCTGTGGGGGAACAAAACTGGAACCAAGTGGAGCCACTCCGGGCAGCTGTCACCCATGCAGGGCTGCTTTCCACGTGGTCAGTAACCTCTTTGATGCTTATTCAAACGGAGCCTGCAGGAGGGGGGATGAAGTGGCATTCAATGATCCTATTCTGTAGGCTTTTTTTTTTTAAACCAAATTCAAAGTGTGTTACAGGAAAGCTAGCCACTTGGTGATTTTTTTTTTTAAGTTAAGAAAAGGAACATAGTTGCCTACATCTTTCATTTTTAAAATAACGTGAGTTATTTTCTGAGTAATCCAGTGAAGAAAGAACTTTTGGTGGCAGCCGAAGTATGTGAGGAACTCTAGCTGAATATTTCATCTCCTGTGAGCCAGAGCGGCTTCCTTTCTCCCTCTGGCGGCCCCTGCTGCTTTCTGGTGCTCTGGAAGTTGTTTAGAGGAAAGGACTCTCATTTTAATTAATCCTGTGATGAATTAGTCTCACGCGCTTTTCAGCTTCCAGGCATCTTAGGAAAGACAGATGGCCTTAGTAGCTTAAGGAGAGCCTATTAATGTTGTTTTTTAAAACAAACACAGGGATGTTTTTATTATAGATTTGATTTTTTTAAATGGCTGTTTTTAAAAAGATATAAATAGGACACCAAAGCTGCAGGGGTTTTTTGTTTTGTTTTTTTCCCCCTACTCAAAATAGCAAATAAGTGGCCAGCATTATTTTTTAACTCATTCCAACGAGGATGTTTTTTTATACATGGCCTAAATCTATGCCGATCAGAAAACCATCCCTGCTCTCTTTTCTCAAATGAGATCAGCGAGTCCTTTTTATTTTAGCATTAAAATCGTTCAGCTATGATCATTATCACCTGCCCTCAACTCCTTCTACTTTGAAATTGACATTTTAAAAAAATGCAAGCAAGTGGTAAATAAATCGTGTGTGACATTCAAAGTCGATGTAAACTGGAAAGGTTGTGCGTGGTTGCTTTTGTTTTTTGATTAGGTTTTTTTTTTAATTTTATACTTTCAAATAAACTTGCAGTTTCATTCTTTCTGTTGGTGTGAATGGTCCTCAACCCCCCTTTCTTCTCTATGGCGATATAAAGAGTGGACAGCCGCTTCTGTCATGGCTTCTGCAATGAATGTATGCCCTAATAAATTGAGAAAAGGTGAGAGAATATTGATGGGACCTCAAAATATGGTGGCCGTTTGAGGATTCCACATTTGGTATGGTTGGAATACAGAGGTAAGTATTCCATGGACACCAGTTCGTATCCAGAACCCTGGGATGTCAGTTCAGAATATGGGCATTAACTATGCCCTCTCTGCCCATAGTGACTTCACTGTGGCACTGCTTGAAGGAAAGGAGCAAGTGGCTGTGATAGCTGGAACAGATTCTGACCACATATTCAGGGGCACATGCTCTAACTCAGGCACAGGTATGTTGGTAATTGGTTTTGAACCACAAATGGCTCCCATTCATCCCACCAGTGATGGGAGCATCTTTGTGCTCTTACAAGTCTCGTTTTACGCTGCAGGTACAGTTGCACAGGAAGTCAGCGTGCGCAGGAGGTCACCACCACCACCACCCATGAACAAAAATAACCTTGGCCTTGACCAAAATTAAAATCTACGTGGGAATCAAAACATAGGACTTACAGAACCAAGATGTTGATCATGTACTTGTACCCAGATATGTCAAAAAGAAGACTAGGCTATCAGATAGTGGTGTCCCAAGTATATACCAGGTCATGTCCTGCCCCAAGTGGTCTAGAGTAGACTTTACCAAACAATATGCCCAAAGGCTTGTCAAGATATTAATTCCTTTTTCTCTCAGAGTACCATTTTCTGTGGTGCTAGGATGAGGAGACAATCAAGAAATGCTAATCTAGAGCAGAGATCAGTAAACTTTTTGTGTAAAGGGTCGGATAATAAATAATTTTTGGCTTTGCAGCCATATGGTTTCTGTAGCAACTACGAAAACCACCATGGACAATACATAAATGCATGGGTGTGCCTGTGTTCCAATAACTACCAATATGGGCTGGATCTGGCTTTGTCATTTGCCAACCCCTGGCCTAAAGGATCATTCCCACATTGTGCTGGTGGGTCCGAAGCTAAGGGCATTGTAGAAAAGAAACGGTGTGTTAATGGCTGGCCTGGAATGTTGGAACCCTTAGAATGGCAGCATCCAAAAAGTTAAAAATGGAAGAACTTAGGAAGCAGGCAGTTCAAGGACCTGTGAAATTCATTTTAATTGACCCTATTAGCTCTTTTCCAGTGAATAAGGAAATACAGGGTTATGATGAGTAGAGGCTTTCCCAGTGAGGTCCTAAACAGTGGGTTGAATGCAAAGGTCTTGTTCAGAAAGCTACTCTCAGTAGGGATTCTCTAAGGTGATAAAGTAACACGACAGTCTGCCTTTTAGAGAAAAGTTCATGGGGATAAATGATCTGGGAGATATTGTTCATCTTCTCCATTTAACTTGCTATCCTCAGGCAAGGCAGTAGATTCAAAGAATGAACTGTATAAGAAAGAAGGAGCTTCTGACGGCTGCAGTGGATGTGTGATACATGTCCATAAGGAAAAGAAATGTATCCAGTGAGATAATATGCAGACTCCCTTCACATCTTATAGTTAAGTGAGTGGGAACATTAATAGCACCCCCAATTGTAAGTGATAGTTGTAAGGAATCGCACTCATACAAGCTGAATGTGTTGAATTTTAGAAGATGTATTGGCTAATGCAACAGCGTTCAAGGGTTTGGAAAACGATTTGGGGCAGGGCTGGATCCAGTTGATCAACAGCTGTCATTAGGAACCTGTTCTTCCCCCTCCAGCTTCTGAGTCCTGCTTTACCTGTGTAAAGCGATGACTTCATGGCTTTACAAAATGTGGTGGAAAAGAGGGTCCCAGAAGATCCAGGTTCATGATCTAAGAAAACGAGATTCTCTCTGAGAACCAGTGGAGGTTGACTATGATTGGTCATCGTTGGTCCTATGACCACTATTGTAGGTGGGAACTCTTGATTGATTGACAGCCCCACCGGAATTACATGGAGTAGGAGAGGGACAGTTCTCATATGGAAGGGTCTGGTAGTATAGAGCCTCACCAAGGAATAGGACCCACAACTGGCTGGCACAATTTCTAATATACATAAGAAGATATCCTGCAACCACAAGCTTTAGGCAACATAGCCAGGTCTGAAAGGAGCAGAGGCAATGTTACACTGAAAACATCAGGAGACTCAACAGCCTTTCCTTAAACCTAGATGGCAAGGGCAGTTTCAAGCTGCAGGCATTTGGGGCTTGGGCTAGGTGTGCTTTTTATGAGATGGTCACTGAGGGTAGGTCACAGTAACATGGATAAAGCCATAGAAGAGGAATTCTACCTTGAAACCTGAATTCACTCGTGGGTTCTAGAACTGTCCCTAAAGCACTGAAAGTATTGAAATGGGTGAATTACCCACCAAGAGTCACCCCCAACCCACATAGGATTTTTAAGTTGATGGATCAGAGATGCATTCCTATCTATCACCCTTGTCAAGCTACCCAAAGACTTAGGTTCATCTACGCATGCTGTTAACTCGGCTTTCCACAATTAATTCTTTTATCTACCCCAAGAGGTAGAATGCATCAGTCCCTTAGACAAACAGCCCTTGGAAATTCTAAGGAAGCTGGGCTCACAAGAGCTGAGGGGCTGATTTCCCTTCAGATGTGGGGCTTAGAGGCATGACCATGGGGGACTAGGATGCAATATTGGGGGAAGCTTATTTATTTTAATATGACTGTTGCCTCAGCTGAGCAGGGCTTGTGTTCTGAATGAGGGTCATTCATGCTAAATTCCATTGCCAGGCAGCATTTGGCTGTACTTGGCTTTCAGGTTCACCCTGGTGAATCATCCCTGTGAGCCAGCAGAGGAGAAGGCAACAAAGGAGCAAAACTGGGCAGTGTTTATGGGCCAGCCATGGAAGTAGCACGCACCCCTCCACTCAGATTCCATTGCCCGTAGCCTGACCAGTCCCATAGCCACACCTACCTTCAGGGGAGTCTGGGCAGGTAAATTGACTATGTGTCCCGGAAGAACCAGAGGTGGGTTTTGGCTCCGCCACCAATCATATGTTTATAATCTTCTTTTCACACATAGGATACCTTCACCCCCTCCTGAAAGAAGAGACCCAACCATCCCATCTAATCAGATTTAAAGTCCAGGATCAGTGACAATTTCTATGTCAGATCTGTGTGGTTCCTCTAGAGACACAATTTCTTAGCCCCACACGGCTCTCATCATCTCTCTTCTAGGTTGCCCCCCTTCAGCCAGTTCTCAGAATGCTTGAGTAACTTTCAAGTCACTCAAGATAAAAGTCAACACCATGGTCTCCTGGATCTCACACCGTTGACTCTCCAGTACATACATAGCCTCATCTTCCGCTCATCTCCCCTCTCCCTCAAGTCTGCTCCAAGTCTGGGCCGCCTTGCTGCCTCTTGAACCCACCAGGCACACTCCCAGCTCAGGACATCTGCTCTTGTCATTCCTTCTGCCTGGAACACCCATCTCCAGATACTCTTCCGTATCAGAGAACCGTCAGGAATTAAAATCCACTTAGAATCTTGATATTGTCGTCTTTGGGACTCAGTTGTAGCCACTGTAGTCAAGACTCCCGGAATTAAGACATACCAGAGCTCTCTCCTGACCAAGATATAGTTACCACCCAAATGACACTGAGGGATTCCTAGACCAAAGAAGCACATAGGACCTTGGGAAGGAGCATTGGGGAATATATTCAAAAAGCATGGTATGAAAACTTAATTTGGACCAAGGCAAATGTTATCCATGAGTCAGGAGGTGAGTCAGTTTAAGAAATAACACACTGGAATGTGCAGAAGAGGACCTAGGGATTGAGGTGGTCCTTGAACACAAGCCCACCATGTGACCCTGCATGAAGTGTGACTCTTTTGCAAAGGAACTTGAGCCAGACCTTCAACTTGGAGTGTGTTCCTCGTGTGCTAGTCTGTGAATCAGCTAAGGGCATGCAGATGTGCCTAGAAGCTCCCTAGGACCACAGATCCTATTTGGAGAGGATGGCAGCCCCAGTTCAGAGATGAGGAACTGACACCTCGTTCAAGCAGGAAAATGAGTTATCGGGGTATTACAGAAAGAGAAGAAGGGGTTGGCTTCCTTGTAAGTGAAAAATAAACTGTTTAAATAACTCATCCCTCCAGTTGGAATCAGTTACCAGGAAATGACTGAATGTGAGTGTCCTGATCCCAGTTGCTGGCTTGCCTTAGATCCGATAAGTGGCTCTTCATGAAAGTGATGCTTGTGTTTGCCCAGTGTATCAGCTGGGATCAGTCAGAGCCACTACTGCTATTGCAGGAATAAAGGTTTGAAGATGGACGTTAGGGCTTACACTGATGTAGGAAGTGATGCCCGGAAGGCTACAGCAGGAGGATCCCAGACACAGTTACCAATGACACCAGCCTGAGCGTAGGGCAAATACAGAACAGAGAGCTTGCAAGGTGACCAGGAAGGCACTACAGTAAGTCAAAGGTGGTACAGTAATGACTTAGCTCATGGAGAGGACTCAAAGTCTTGTGACGGATCACCCCAGTGCAGAGTAATGGCTCTCTGCCTTTCTGCCTTCAAATCTCACGTGATCCTTCATTGACACACTCGCCCCTAGAACCATACAAGGAAGGGGATTCCAGGAAGCATGGTTCCCAGCCTGAGATGAGAGTGGAGACAACAGGCATCCAGCCCACCCGGGGACCGTGATCTTGGTTCATGCAGTGGTTTCCAGAACAGATTCTCCTCCCAGTGAAAGAGTTCTTGTCATGTAGCAAATTAGACTCAATGAGTATTGGACCTTAATTTCTTTGTGCTTAATGAGAAAGGGGAATTTCATCTTTGACCTTTAATTTTTCTAGGTGTATCTGATAATTGGAGTTCATAGTTTTCAAAACTGGAATGATTCCATTATTTAGTATAATCTCTGATAAGCTGGTTGGACAACTTGTGCTGGGAAATAGAAATGCATGGTGTCGGAGTGACTTTTATTGATGATCTGTGTTGACCCTGAACAGAACTTTCTACTGCCCACTTTGGGTCCCAGGGAGACTCACAAAGGGACAGTTGGGGGTGTTGAGTAAGCAACTTCGTGAAGATGGGAATAAGATGCTCATCTCCTGCCCTGAGAGAAACGCCAGTAGGTGGACCACAGATTAGGCTGTCAAACCAAATGAGTTAGAATAGAAAAGATGGAAAAGTGTAAGGCTTCCAGCCCCCTCTCCACGGTTTCCCTCTCTCCTGCTTCCTGACACCCTTCTCACAAGAGCAAATTTACTAGGTAAGAGTCAAACCAAGTAAAAATATCAATTGGGCCACATTAGCCAGAGAACCGATTGCTCCAACTGGGAACCAGCATTTCAGAGATTCCAGAAGGACGAGTCAGCCTTGAGGAAAGGCCGAAAATCCTCTCTCCCTCCTACCCTTTTCCTCTCATCCTCCCCTGTCCTCTATGCCCCTCTCACTCTGTCCTCCCCTCCCCCCCATTCCCTGGTTAATGAGTTTTAGAGGCAGAGCTCGTCCTGCTTCTTGGACAGGCAGGGTGGCTGAGTGCCCGTGGAGTTTAATCTGCAGTCCCAACTCTCCCACTGGAAGATCTGAGGGCTTAGATTGGGAAGTAGAATGTAATACAAGACTCTCATTTTGATTTTAGTTAATAGCTATGTTTTTCTTATCATTCTTTCCTGGGAGCCCTGTACAGTACTTAGAAAGTTTTCTGGGCCTCTACTATTAAGACTGACATCTTGATGTTATCTTTGGCTCTTGCCTCTGGGTTCAAACAGAGTTCGCAAACCAGCAGCCCAAGGGTGGCATCCAACCCAGAGATAGATTTCCACCAGCTTGCAGACTCATATTATTTGAATCTGTTGCCAACGATTAAAGTTCAGGAGATTTCACATAAATATCTGGATGTCTGGCTTCTTTTTTTTTTATTTTTATTTATTTTTTTTTACATCTTTATTGGAGTATAATTGCTTTACAATGGTGTGTTAGTTTCTGCTTTATAATGAAGTGAATCAGTTATACATACACATATGTTCCCAGGCGGTCACAAAGCACTGAGCTGATCTCCCTGTGCTATGCGGCTGCTTCCCACTAGCTATCTATTTTACGTTTGGTAGTGTATATATGTCCATGCCACTCTCTCGCTTTGTCACAGCTTACCCTTCCACCTCCCCATATCCTCAAGTCCGTTCTCTAGTAGGTCTGTGTCTTTATTCCTGTCTTACCCCTAGGTTCTTCATGACATTTTTTTTCCCTAAATTCCCTATATATGTGTTAGCATACGGTATTTGTCTTTCTCCTTCTGACTTACTTCACTCTGTATGACAGACTCTAGGTCCATCCACCTCACTACAAATAGCTCAGCCAGGAGATAGAGCAGCATTGGGCTCCCTGCCCACGTGTCAGATTAGCCAGAGCTGAGGGGCAGCTGCCCTGTTCAGACAGAACCTGTGTTCCTCAGCGCGTCACAGTCACCCCTTCTCCTTGCTGTCTCCCATCCAACCTACTCAACTCCTTGAGTCACTTTCCTGGCCCCCGTCCTATTAGTTAGAACCTGGGGAGCAAGGCTGAGGAGCGGTCACCAGACTTGTAACAGTCACCAACAGTTTCTTTCTGGAAGGAGCAAGTACTTGAGATTGACGATTGCCAACTTTGCCACCAATCAGTCACTTTCTGGGCCTCCTTTGCCCCTTCTCAAAAATGAAATCTTAAGTTCTTAGAGTGGATATCTGTCATGCCCAGCACCTTCCTTTGTGATAAAATATACATAACATACAATTTACCATTTCAATCATTTTGTGTGTGTGTGTGTGTGTGTGTGTGTGCGCGCGCCAGGTCTTAGTTGTGGCGTGTGACCCTTAGTTGCGGCATGTATTTGGGATCCAGTTCCCTGACCAAGAATTGAACCCACGTCCCCTGAATTGAAAGGCAGATTCTTAACCACTGCGCTACCAGGGAAGTCCCGATTTCAACCATTTCTAAGTGTACAGTTTAGTAGCATGAAGTACACTGATGTTGTTTTCCAACCATCACCACCATTCACTCCTAGGACTTTTTCATCTTCCCATACTAAAACTCTGTACCGATTAGACAATAATTCCCCTCCCCCCTGTCCCTGATAACCACCGTTCTACTTTCTGCCTATGTATTTGACTATTCTAGGTACCTCATATGAGTGCAGTCATACCATATTTGTCCTTTTTTTTTTTTTTTTTTTGCGGTACGCGGGCCTCTCACTGTTGTGGCCTCTCCCGTTGCAGAGCACAGGCTCCGGACGCGCAGGCTCAGCGGCCATGGCTCACGGGCCCAGCCGCTCCGTGGCATGTGGGATCTTCCCGGACGGGGGCAAGAACCCGTGTCCCCTGCATCGGCAGGCGGGCTCTCAACCACTGCGCCACCAGGGAAGGCCCATATTTGTCCTTCTGTGTCTGATTTATTTCACTTAGCATAATATCATCAACGTTCATCCGTGTTGTAGCGTGTGTCAATTTCCTTCCTTTTTAAGGCTGCATAATGTTCCATTGTACAGATAGGCCGCATTTCATCTGTCCATTCAGCCGTACACAGACATCTGAGTGGTTTCCACCTTTTCACTATTGTGAATCATGCTGCTCTGAACAGGGGGGAACAGGCATCCCTTTGACTCCTTGCTTCATTTCTGTGAGGTTTAGACCCCAGGGTGGAGTCGGCTCAGCACCTTGGGCACAGCCTTCCTGGGTTTAGGGAATCCCCCTCCTCCTTTGCGCTCTACCCCCACCCCCACCCCGCCAGGAAGCAGTCAGTGACTCATCTGGGAACTAGAGTCCAGACACGTGACGAGGCTCAGGCCAATAGGGCCCTCACTTGAAGACTTGCGTTTGAAAGAGAGTAACGTGTAGAAGGGGGCACCGTGCAGGACTGGTTCTGAGGTGGCAGAGGACTGAACTTCAGGCTGCAGCAGGGGCAGGCATTTAAAGGCACCGAGCGTCGGGCCAGCCGTGGCTCCTGTGTCAGGAGTGTCTGCGGCCGAGCACCAGGCGTTCTCACGGGGCTGTATTTTCCCCTCGACAGCCTCTAGCTCGATTCTCTGCTCCTCCCAGAAATTCTCCAGGCCACTTACTTAGTGAATTCCTTTTCTGTTTAAAACAGCCAGTTTATCATGTGCAGCAAAGATCCTGACTGAGCCAATACTCAGTGCAGACGTGCCATCGGGGCACGAGCCCTGGATTTGGAGTCCACAGACCTGGGATCCAGCATCCGCTCAGCTCCTGATTCTCAGCCTGACTTTACACAAGTCAACCTGTTTTACCAAAGCTCAGTTTTGCCTGCAAAATGGTTGTAATCGCCTTTACTTCTTCAAGCAGCAGTGAGAAATCTGTGCTGTTACACAGGAAATCCCTTGTGAAGGGCAATAGAAACTTCTAACGGGGAGTCATATCCTTGTTACTTCACTGGGGGTCCAAGACGCCCTTGCTTTTAAAGGCTAAGCAATTTGAGAATCTGCATCATGCAGGCGAAATCCTGAATGCACCTGCACCCAGGAATTGAAGGTACCCCTGTAAGTGCCCTTTTTGGAAATTTAACACGTTGGTAAAGGAAGGGAGATGAGTAGAGGTATTTATTAGGCAGCACCTGATGATCCAAATGCAGAGCAGTGATGCCAATAAAGAAGAGGAAGCGGGGCTTCCCTGGTGGCGCAGTGGTTGAGAGTCCGCCTGCCGATGCAGGGGACACGGGTTCATGCCCCGGTCTGGGAGGATCCCACATACCGCGGAGCGGCTGGACCCGTGAGCCATGACCGCTGAGCCTGCGCGTCCGGAGCCTGTGCTCCGCAACGGGAGAGGCCACAACAGTGAGAGGCCCGCGTACCGCAAAAAACAAACAAACAAAAAACAAAAAGAGGGAGCGGTTGAGGATGAGGAAGATGCTAATATTTATTGGTTAGTTTTTGTGCCAAGCACTTTGCTATCGTTTGCACTGTCTCATATAATCCTCTGAATCAGCCGTTGGCAAACTGTGACTCACTCCCAGGCCAAATCAGACCCACCACCTGTTTTGTAAATAAAGCCTTATTGGACACAGCTATGTCCATCCATTTACTATTTCTATGGCTGCTTTCATTCCAACGACTGCAGAGTTGAGTTGCTGCAACAGAGCTCCCATGGCCCCCAAAGCCTAAAATATTTGTTACCCAACTTTTACAGAAAATGTTCCAGACCCTTGCTCTAAATGAAGCATGAGAGATGGGTATTATTGTTCTACCCACTTTCCAGATTGGGAAACCAAGGGCCAGAGATGTAAAAAGATTATTCTAAGAGCTAAATCTCGAAAGCCCTCAATTTCAGATTTGCACTCAGAGACCATGCTCCAACCACTAACTTTTAACTTTTTCCATCACTTTATGACAGTGGTGTCCCCTCCTTTTCATTTCCTTTCGCCTCTGAGGAAATTGGTGTGTGACCCATAGTTTCCACCTTCCAACTTCAAAGGACGGCATCAGCTCTGGACTGAAATGTCCACTTCCTGCCTCCAGGCTCTCCATCTAAACTGGATGTTGCTTCCCTAAGGGTTATTTGCTGCCTTGCTGGTTCCCTGAAGCCACGGTGCTATCTATCTGGTAAATGGTTGGAAATCTCTGCCAGTTTGGGAGCTGAATCCAGGGACCCGGGAGAAATGCAGCTTTGCCAGGCAGGGCTGGCTTTTTTTCTTTTTGGCCGCACAACGGAGCATGTGGGATCTTAGTTCCCCAACCAGGGATCAAACCCATGCCCCTTGCATTGGAAGCGTGGAGTCTTAACCACTGGACCGCCAGGGTAGTCCCAGGGCTGGCTTTGTAGACACTTCCCTCTGGAGCACGTGTGTCCAGGGTTCCAGCTCATGTCACTTTGGTGTCCCTGCACCACATCCTCCCACCAGCCACATTAGGGAGCCCTGAGCCCCAGAGGATGTTTTAGCATTTTGCTCTATTTCTCACCTGAGTCTAAAGCTTACTTGGGATGGATTAGTCTCTGACAGTAAACAGCAGCAGACTGTAGAGAGGGGCTCCCGGGGCCGGGCACCCACTCACTGCCTGTGCGCAGAGCTCAGGAAGTAGGGAGCCAGAGGGCAGCCACTTAGGAGGATGAACACTTCCAGCCGTGCCGCCTTTCTGGTTCAATCGCTTCCTCACCTCTGTGGTTTTCAATCGACTTTGCCATGTTAGTTCGGTTGTCTGTATGATTCATAAAACATTTCAGGGCTGGGGAAAACATGTGGCGGGAGCCAGTCTGCAAGCCCCTGGCAGATCTATCTATTAGGAAGGGGTTGGCACATTGGTACGAAGCCTGAGAGAGCAAGTTTGTGCCTGGGCTCTGTGCAGAAGCCTCTTCCAGGAAAATGAACGCTGAGAGAATGATTCTGATCTTCAAAATGAGATGCCCATGGCCCTTACTACCACTCAGAATGGTCTCATTTGTCATTTCGGGGTGTTCCAGAGAGATGCTTTGTCACATCTAGCTCCCAAAGACAGACAAGCCCACGCCAGTCCTGGCCTCGGTGTCCCCAGGACTATTTCCATGTGTTAGTCCCTCCTCTATGCCTCAGCAAACCTGTCTGTAAAATGGGAAAGCATCTGGCCAGGAGCCCAGCGGGAATCCTCATTCCCGAGAGCCTTGGTCCCAGGAGACAAGCTTGGGACCTGGCAGCACTGACAGCAGAACCGTCCTACCTCCAGAAGGGAAGGCAGGGAGTTCTGCATAGTCTCTCAGTAGGCCTTATATCTTGGATAAATTGCATATTGGAATTTAATTTGGAATCCCTGCTGTTTCCTTGATGAACACAAACCACACTGCAATTAGAGTGATGAAGCAGGCTGCTGTCACTCCTGACAGGAGCGATCTGTCTGAGCAAGGAGGCAGGGGAGAGGCCCTTGGCAGGTGGCCGGTGGACTCATTCTGGGCATGTTCTCTGCCTTGCCCCTGGAGGACAAAGGCCCTCAGGGGAGGAGGGCCGTCTACTCTAACCTCAGCTCCAGGGGCAGGGTGGAGGAAGGGTTTGGGGGACACTTTCTTGGTTTGCATCCCTGGCTCATGGCTCACGCTGATCCCTGCTAGCACTTGGTGGTAACAGCTAATTCAGCCCCTGACTCAGGTCTCAGAATCTCACCTCCTCCTCCATCCCAGTGTGAAAGGGAACAAACATTTATTGAGCACTTGTTATGTGCCAGGCACTGGGCCACATATTCTCAAGGCATGAACGCATTTAATCCACTATGTAAGTTCATGAGATGGGCACACTCATCATCTCCATTTTACGGATGAGAAACCTGGGATGCAGAGATTAAATACTGCACACAAGGTTACACAGCTCATAAGTGATGGCAGTAGGTAGGATGTGAACTCAATGGTAAGGGTCCAAGTTCATTTTCCACCTTACCCATGCACCGCACCCAAGACCCCAGCCTCCACAACTAATCTGGTCTCTCCCTGATCATCTGCTATCTCCTCCTTCCCTGCACCTCCCATCCCCATATCCCCATATTGCCTCATTGACATGGGAATCTGCTCTCTCTCCACCCCCTCACTGGCTCTTCCCCACTGGAGGACGCCTTATCTGACGGATGAGTTCAGGAGAATGGACAGTCCACAGGACCCTGAGAAACAGGTGCAGGGGGCGTGCCCCGCCCTCCCAGTCTTCAGGTGGAAAGCACCCTCTGCAGGGCTGCTTCTGGAAGCCTGAGCCTGGTGTTTGCTCTCCTGCCCCGGCTCCTCCACCCGGAACTAGACAGAACGGTCAGCGTGGCATGTTCTATGGAGGGATAGCAGGTAGAGTTGCTAAAAAGTCTCATTTTGGCCTCAGGTCAGGGCTGTCCATACTCAGAGCTGATGTTTGAGCCCCGTTTTGTTCAGTTCATTGTCTTGATATAGGCCAGAATTCAGGAGAGGAAGAGAGGGACTGGTACCTCAAACCTAACCCCTAACTCCCAGGGACCAGAACTGGATATCCATCAGCATGCAAAATTCATATAGCCAAACTGCTTCAGCCCCCAGGAGGTCTGCCATAGGTATTGTGGACCATGGCTGCCGTCTGAAGACAAACACAGTGTGCGTCTTAGGACGATATACAGAGGGGGCTTGTCCAATACCGGCTCCACTGCTGAGTAGGGTGGCACTGGATCCATTAGGAATGCTTTTGGCTGCAAGCTACTGAAAACCTGACTTAAATAATGTTTTCGATGTTTTTTTTTCTTAGTAGCAAAAGTCTCTAGGTGGCTGGCTGCTGGCATTCATTCCATGGTTCCATGATGTCAGGGCTGGCATCTTTGTGAGTCTCTTGACAGTTACTTAATGTTTTTGCTCCATAATCACTAGGTGTCCTCCCCAGCTCCAGGCATCAGGTCCAAACTCAAGGTGAGGAAGATGGAAAAGATAGCACCAATAACTCCTGTGCCCGTTAGCGGGAAAGCAAGTTTTTCTATCTCATTCGCCTGAAATAGTCATGTTGCCATCCCTAGCAGTGAGGGAGGCTGGAAAAGAAAATATTTGACATTTCTAGTCTATAGTGAAGCTGGGCAATGGAGAAAGACATTAAGTATTGCGTTAATCAAACAGAAGCATCGGTCACCACCTTTCTTGGATTCACTGGGTTGATCGATCCCATTGAATGTGAGCCTGAAATATAGTTGGTTTGGGCGATCATGCGTAGCAGCAACTTTCATCTCACCTTTTCTAACCCCCGTGGCAAAGCTGGCTCTTTGGAAAAGACTGTTCATCCTCGGTGAAACCGGGGCCCTAGCAGCCAGAGCTGGGACACAGGGAACTCACTAGAGCCCCACAGCGTGGATGATGGTGACCAAGGACAGTGGTGGTGGTGATAGAAATAGTCACAGGAGGTAAGTTCTATTATTATTCCCATTTGAAAGATAAGGAGATGGGGGCTTGGAAAATTTGCATGGCCTCTCAAAATGACACCACTACCAAAGTTTTTGGTCACTGTGCTATACCACGTCCTGGAATTCACTTTCCAGGACAAGAAGACCAAAACCAGCAAATCTCCAAGGACTACAAAAGCCAGAGGAGGAGTGTTTCTAGATGAATGATCCAAGTGATGCCACCAGTGTCCAAAATCCGTTGCATGTATAGCAACAGTGGAGGCGAAACGTGATCTGAAGAGGCAGCAGACACACCACACACTTAGCTTTATCCCACAGCTCATTAATCACCCTCAATTCAAAAGCATTTATCATGATTAGATCCAGCCCAGTGTCTGTGATAATGGGTATTTTTTAAAATAATGCAAATATAAAACCACACCTTCCCCATATATCATACAGGTGAAGATCTGGAGGTCAGGATCATTTGTTCATTTAACACATATTTGTCGTGTACCTGTTGGGTACCTACTGTGTACTAGACACTCTTCTAGATGCTGGAAATCCAGCAGGGATCAAAGTGAATAAAAATCTCTGCCCTCCTGGAGTGTATATGTCTCTCTCCTCCAGGGGAGAGACAGGCCATAAACAAAATAAACAGGTAAGATAGAAAGATTGTTACTTGGTGGTCCCACACTCCTAGGAAAGGACTGATTATTCTATAGTCATGGGCACAAGTTTCCACCAGAACTAGTTTTCAACCTGTCTAATCCATCAATGACAATTCTATACTTGATGAATGGACGAGTGACAACTCACTTCAATGAATGCAACTCGGAAAGCCAGGTAGTGAGTGACAGCATCATGATGTGGAAGCCAGCCCACTGCTGGTAGACTGGCTTCTGTGAACACACTTCTAAGGCTCACATCAACCCATCCCTGCCTCTAAAACCAACGCAACCCCAAATACACTCTTCCCAACAACTCAATAAAAGACCAGCACTCTGCTTTGCTCACAGAAATTTGTGTGATCAGCATGGCTCTTCCTTTACTTAAACTTAAGAAATATTTTCGGATTTCAAGTGGTGGTCTCCTCCTTTGATAAGTCTGGAGGTTCCAGTGAAATTATTTTGAAAGTCCTCAGTCCAACAGGTACACTCACCTGGTCCTTTGTGCCCAAGGGTAGTTACTCTATAGATTTCCCTGACATGTTTCATTAAAATGTCTTTGCTGAATTTATTTTATTATCCAAGAATTTGCAACCAGATGATTCTTTGTACAAGGAAATTAGGCCTCAGTCATTGTATAATTAGAACTTTCTTTGGAGCTGTATCATTTGGTGAATATTTTTGCCATTAATTGGCTTATTCTTTTCCTGCTTGCTTTGCTTTTAGTTTTGTTTGACTATTTGTACAAAGTCTTGTCTTGTGTGTCTTTGTTTTGACCTGAATTGTCTTGTGTCTTTTGAATGCATAGAGAATGCTCCACGGGG
Organism: Lagenorhynchus albirostris; assembly: GCF_949774975.1. NCBI lineage: Eukaryota > Metazoa > Chordata > Mammalia > Artiodactyla > Delphinidae > Lagenorhynchus > Lagenorhynchus albirostris. Next base: position 22,388,950 of record NC_083103.1, on the reverse strand, counting down.
AGCATAGGCCCCAATCCAATCCAAACCAGCCCCAAGGACTATAAGCTGGTGATCCAGAGACCAACAAACGATTCATGTAAAAGCGATGGGTCAAATTCTGCTCTGGGTCTCCTTCAAAATGTTATGAGGATACTCCTCGTCTTATCAATTTGTAAAAGAAGTCACTTTGTTCGGTCTGTACCAAGGTCAATAATTGTTGGGTTATTGTTTACCTGACCCCTTCTTAGCCTTTGTTTGGTTGGGGAATCTGAAACACCATTCATAAGCACACAGACTTTTGACCAACTGTAGTGGTTGGTCTTTTTGCCATGGGTTTGGCTATGTCAAAGCCTCAACCTCCTCCTGGCAGAATTCCTGCTTCTCATACGAGTTTGCATTTAACTGGGTAAATGGCAAAATATTGTTTTTACTTGGTGTATTAGTTTATAAGGGCTGCCATAACAAAGTATCACAGACTAGGTTGTTTAAACAACAGAGATTTATTATTTTCTCACAACTCTGGAAGGCTGAAGTCCACAATCAATGTGTCAGCAAGGTTGGTTTCTTCTAAGGCCCCTCTCCTTGGCTTGTAGATAGCTGTCTTCCTCCTAGGTCTTCACGTGGTCTTCCCTCTGGGTCTGTGTTCTCATCTCTTCTTCTTCTTCTTGCCAGTCACACTGGAGTAGGGCCCACCCTAATTATCTCACTTAAACTTAATCACCACTTTAAAGACCATATCTCCAAATACAATCACACTTTGAGGTAGTGAGGCTTAGGACTTCAACAGATGAATTTTAGGGGGACACGATTCAGCCCATAGCATGTGGAATAATTGATTGTTTGGACCAGACATGTCAAAGTGAGGAAATTAATACATTTAACAATAGTTCTAGAAAATTATGAGAAATTATATTAAAAATTCAAGAATCAGTAACTTTGTATGGGGACAGATGGTTGACTAGACTTATTGTGTGATCATTTTATAATGTACGTATATATTATGCAGGATATCTGAAACTCACATAATATTGTACATCAACTATATTTCAATTTTAAAAATTCAATAGTCAGCTTCCTTGATTGATATTCTAAGGACTCAAAACAAAACACTGACTCCAAGAGAGTCTGTCTCCATAACTTTCTATTTCAATCCCATCCAAACTTTCAGGATTATGACGTTTTTGCACTGCTCTCTCTACTTTATTGTCACCACCCACTTAGGTCCCTTTCTTCCTTCTGCTCTTTCTCCCCACTTTCTAAGTGAGTTTGTCTCAGGAAAGGCACAATAGCATCGCAAAATATCCCCTTAAAACTACTAGATCAGAAGGCATATCTATAGCAGCTGAAATTTAACTATAGTCCAGTGCTAAATTGAGGGCTATAATTATAGAATTTTTGTAAACCTCAGGAAGAAAGAAATTTGCTGTAGAATTTAGGATTTTGCTAGACTGATTGTCCTGGGCTATCAGATTTTTACCAACCTAACTTTAGTTCACTTAATTGTTAGTCCCCCTGGTGAGGGACAATGTTAAAAGCAGCAGCGGAGGAGAGAGAGAAACTAAATAACCCAGCTATGCCACAGCTTTTTCAATGGCCCTGAAAGGGCAAGAAAAATAAGAAAGTTACTAAAAACAAGGCCATTTCAGAAGCCTTTTCATTATAGGCAGTGGTATGCTGGTAAATATTTAGCCACCAGCCCTCAATCTGAAAGGGGAGCCATGAATTGTAGGGTTTGCAGATGTCCATGGTGTAAATTTAGCCATGCTGGCCAATTCCAAGCTAACAACATGACATCACTGAACGCAGTATTGAGTAGAGAGGCTCTCGAGAGCCAGTGCAAGCTGGCTCCAGCACACACAGATTCAGGCTAGCTTGGCCAGATTCAGAATTGCAAACAAAATAGGGAATCAACAGTGACTTCAGGAAACTTCCAAAGATATTCTAGGGTAGACCTACAGCCACAGTCAAGGGAATCTATTTTCTTTTTTAATGTCCTCTGACCTGAAATAAGAGAATCGGAAAGCAATAAATGGGAATGAAAAGTTGCCAATTTAGACTCTTCTCAACAGGAAGCCCTGTAGAAATAAATAAGTTAAAAATGGAAACAAACATCTGGCTTAAGCCGCTGGTCCAGAGACCGAAAGGTGCTCTGTGCACTCAGAATGCAGAGCTTGTTGAAAGGATCACCTGCAGGCGTTGCAAACATCGGAAGGACGAATGCCTCACGGTGTGTAGAAACTCAAGGGCAACTTTCCAAAATCTGTCCAGCGGTGCCCCTCAGGCAGACATTAATACCCAACACTCCCTGCCCTTCCTTCCTTCCTCCATCTACAGCAGATAGCTGTTCTTTTTGTCTACCTGGGTACCTCTGGAGTCTTTTCATGTGGTTCAAGTGAAGCTGACCTCAGCTCCATCCCCCTCTTCCTTCAGACTAGCAGGTGATCAGAGTTAGCTGATCAGGAACTCTAGCCCATGGGTTCAATGATGGGCAAATGACCCAACCTGTGTCCTTGATCTCCAGAATTTTTAGGAAGGATGGTATCTCTTCAGTGGAGTTAAGCTGGCTGCCAAGCTAGAAAGCAGAATCCATGTCTCCTTATACCTGGGCTTGCCCTGGGGCGGCTCACCTGTTTTTGTGCCTCTGCTTCTGTTTCCCTGCAATTACTTTTCCCTTCTCCCTCTTCTCACAGCCTCATGGCTGCTACTTTTTCATGGCCACTGATGCTCCCTCATTCTTGCCTTTTGCCTTTGCTCTGTGCATCTCTCCCTTTCTCCCCATTCCACCCCATGATGCAAAGATCATGTCTGTTTTGTGTGCTATTGTATACCCAGTGCCTGGAATACTTTTGATTAAGGAATGATTTTTGCCTTTCTCTGAGTTTTCCATTCAAACTTGCCAAGACATGGCATCTGGTGGGGCTGAGCCCCTTCATGCCTGTCTTTGGTCAGGTATCACCCCGGTCCAGCCCATTATGCAGGACCACCTGCAGGTAATTAAAGGCATCGAGAAAGATGGAAGTAAAACTTGTTCAGTGCAAACAAGCTATGATGGGCAGATTCTGGCTCGGCTCCTGCATCCTGGTATTCCTGCCCTTGTGTAATCCTCTCCCCTTGGGTGTTGGCTGGGCCTGGTGACTCGCTCCTAACCAAGAGAATACAGCAAAAGTGATGGAAGCCATTCCCATGATTAGGTTATCAAAGATTGTGACTTCTGTCTTGCTGGTATTCTCACTCTGGTTCTTCGTATATGCTTGCCCTGTTGGAGAGGACCATGTGTCAAGGGACCATGGGTGACATTCAGCCAACAGCAGAAAACTGAATCCTCCCAACGGTCACGTGAACTGTGAAGTGTACCCATCCCAGCAAAGCTTTCGGATGAGACCAGAGCCTCAGCTGACGCCTGGATTTCAGCCTTGTGAGAGACCCTGAGGCAGAGGACCCAGGTGAGCGGTTCCTGGATTCCTGACCTACACAAATTGTGAGATTATAAATGTTGTTTTAAAGTCACTAAGTTTGGGGATAACTCACTTATGCAGCATTAGATAACTATACTTAAGCCAAATGATATCTGAATATCATTTCTACCATTATTTCTTTTTTTTAATTTATTTTATTTTATTTATTTTTGGCTGCGGCGGGTCTTCGTTGCTGCGCACGGGCTTTTTCTAGTTGTGGTGAGCGGGGGCTACTCTTCGTTGCGGTGCGTGGGCTTCTCATTGCGGTGGCTTCTCTTGTTGCGGAGCACGGGCTCTAGAGCTCAGGATCAGTAGTTGCTCTTTCTAGAGCATTAACTGTGCCTGACATTTACTGTCCCATTTGTTTATTTTTATTTCTATTACTCTAGGAGACGTCTCGGAAAAGATATTTCTGCGATTTATGTCAAAGAGTGCTCTGCCTATGTTTTCCTCTAAGAGTTTTGTAGCATCCAGTCTTACATCTGGGTCTTTAATCCATTTTGAGTTTATTTTTGTGTATGGTGTTAGGGAGTGTTCTAATTTCATTTCTTTAACTGTGCCTGAGTGACCCTGTCACTGAGCGCTCAGGAGGCTTGACCTTAGAACCCTGTGACCCTCAGCCAGAGCCAGCACACAGACTCACCCAGCCAGGGACGGGGCAGAGGCCAAGCATCTTCCTGTTCTTCCCCAGACCTGCTGTCTCCCTGGGGACAGTAAACACCCAGCTGAGGCCTCAAACAGGAGACAAAGAAAGCATCCCTATTGAAAGGGTTCCTCTGTGGCTTCCATCCAGTAGATTGTCTCCTCAGAGAGTAGCCGGGAAACCAAAGACAAAAGAGTCATTGTTTCCATCCTCCGCAGGCTGCTGGGTGAGTGGGTGACAGAGTGGTTATTGCTGCCTCAGAACCTTTAGGAGGCCCCCTCCCCGCTGAAGGGGCCTCCCTTGGGCCTTTCTGATTTGAGAGCTCTTCCCTCTCTTTACCTCCGTGTTGCAGGGCCAGCGCGCCTGGTGGGCCTGCAGAACGTGTGACCACGTCATGCTCATTTGGTAGAGGAGGGTCCTGACGTGGGTTTCTGGCCATCTGCGGTGGGCAGCTCTGAGAGGAGAGCAGTCAGTTTGAGAAGCACAGTCCTGAGGGCTACACGCCTGAGTGACTGAGGAAATGCTCCGGGGGCAGCTTGGAGTGGTGGGAAGAACAGAGGCACTGGGCCAGAGAAGCCTGGTACTGATTCCAGCCCAAGTCACCTGCAGAGTGACCTTGTGTAAATTACACCCCCTCCCTAGCCTCAGCATCCCCATCTGTAATCATGGGGTAATTTATTCAGTGTGTCAGCCCTTACTGTGAAAGGCCCAACAGGACTGGAACTAGGGTTCGAGACAAGTGGGACACTTGCCTTGGGCACGAAATTTCAGAGGGTGTCATTTTGTTTGTGGCTTCCTTTGCTGTGCACAAGCTTTTGAGTTTAATTAGGTCCCATTGGTTTATTTTTATTTCTATTACTCTAGGAGACGTCTTGGAAAAGATATTTCTGCGATTTAGGTCAAAGAGTGCTCTGCCTATGTTTTCCTCTAAGAGTTTTATAGTATCCAGTCTTACATTTGGGTCTTTAATCCATTTTGAGTTTATTTTTGTGTATGGTGTTAGGGAGTGTTCTAATTTCATTTTTTTACATGTATCTGTCTTGTTTTCCCAGCAAGACCCACAGAGTGGGAGGAAACATTTGCAAACGATACAACCAACAAGGGATTAGTCTCTAAAATTTACAAACAGCTCACGCGGCTCAATATCAAAAAAACAAACAACCCAATCAAAAAATGGGCAGAAGACCTAAACAGACATCTCTCCAAAGAAGACATACAGATGGCTAAGAGGCACATGAAAAGATGCTCAGTATCACTAAGTATTAGAGAAATGCAAATCAAAACTACAATGAGATATCACCTCATACCAGTCAGAATGGCCGTCATCAAAATATCTACAAACAATAAATGCTGGAGAGGGTGTGGAGAAAAGCGAACTCTCCTAGACTGTTTGTAGGAATGTAAATTGCTACAGTCAATATGGAGAACGGTATGGAGGTTCCTTAAGAAACTAAAAACAAGCTATGATATGATCTAGCAATCCCACTCCTGGGCATATAGCTGCAGAAAAACATGGTTCGAAAGGATACAGGCACCCCAATGTTCATTGCAACACTGTTTACAATAGCCAAGACATGGAAGCAACCTAAATGTCCATCAACAGATGAATGGATAAAGAAGTTGTGGTACATATATACAATGGAATATTACTCAGCCATAAAAAGAATGAAATAATGCCATTTGCAGCAACATGGATAGACCTGGAGATTATCCTAAGTTGAAGAAAGTCAAGCAGTGAAAGACAAATATCATATGATATCACTTATATGCGGAATCTAAAAGAAAAGATACAAATGAACTTATTTACAAAATAGAAACAGACTCAGAGAATGAACTTATGGTTACAAGGAGGGAAGGGTCAGGGGGAGGGATAGACTGGGATTTGGGGATTGACATGTACGCACTGCTATATTTAAAATACTGTAGATAACCAACAAGGACCTACTGCACAGCACAGGGAATGCTGCTCAGTATTCTGTAATAACCTAAATGGGAAAAGAATTTGAAAAAGAATAGGTACATGTATATGTATAACTGAATCACTTTGCTGTACACCTGAAACTAACACAACATTGTTAATCAACTATGCTTCAATATAAAATAAAAACATTTAAAAAGTTGCCAGAAAGCTCAGTAACCAACATAAATAATATATTAATACAATATTTTTAAAAAATCACATTTAATGCAAAAAAGTCATGGGCAACAAAATATCACAATTTTAAACAAAGATGGGACCTGTGAACATTAGCGGCCTTTGTGAGATGCTCCCAGGAGGCTGGAGAGGTGGGTCGTAGCCACATGAAGAGCTCCTGTCGGCCAGCTCAGTCCTAAGTTCAAGTGCGCCATGCTGGCTTGCTCTGTCTAGAGCAGTGGTTAGACATACAGGAATGGGGGGATCCCACAGACCCGGGTCTGTGTCCTGTCTTTACTACTTACACCTTTGAGGCCTTGGATAATGTTACTTCACCACTCTAAGCCTCAGTTTCTTGACATGTGAAACAGAATAATAACAACACTATCTCCACCAAAGGGCGGTTGGAAAACAGGACGCCTGACAGTAAGTGCTCAGTCTTAGTGGTTGTCATTATGACATCATTTAACATACTTCAGAATCAACACGAACAACTCCCTCGGCTGGGCAGAGGATAAAACACACTGGCATTTTGTGGCTGCCTGTGCGCTGCCTTTGTGAGCCCTGCAGATAAGCTGCCTCTTCTGGGCTCTCTGGTTAATCAGATACACAGGTGGCCTGGGAGCTGCCTGACTGGAGCTGCCTTTACTGCCGCGTCCGCTGCCATCTGGATAGCAGAGGAAGCACAAGAAGGGCCCGGTTGCCAAGGCAGGAACAGCTGGGGTGGATGGCCTGGAGAGTCCTGAGCTGCAATCTGTTTGCTGCACACTCTTTTGGGGATGCGTGGTTTGGGGCAAGGATCAAAATAGCATCTCTGGGATGCAGCCAGCCACCATCTGCCTTGGTATGCAGGGAGCATGGGGCTTTGGCTCAGTTCTGACCAGTGAGGGTTCTAATGGTTGCATTGTCCAGTTTGGGGAGTGGTCAGGGTGCAGGAGACCCCAACAGGACAAAGGAGGGCATTTGCCATTTGGGGTGGATTTTTTTCCTTCTGACGCTTCAGATGCTGGAAGAAAGGCTTTGAACAGGAGTTAGGAGCAGGTGACGGCATTACTTTGTTCACTTAGTGAGCTGCAGGCACTACACTAGGCTCCAGGAAGACTCACTGCAAGGGAGGAGAAGCGACAGACTCTCAGGGTACAGGGCTCTCGAACTTTCAGGTGTATCAGCATCGGTGGAAGAATTCATTGAAAAATAGAGTTTGATTCAGCAGGTCTGGGGTACAGCCCCCAAATTTGCATTCTAACAAGCTCCCAGGTAATACTGATGCTGCTGGTCTGGGTACCACTCTTTGAGAATCCTGATGCTAGTGGATATGGGATCTGGGATCAGGCTGCCTGGGTTTGAGTTGAAACCAACTCAACTACTTACTTGGCTATGGGACCTTTGATGACTTAGTCTCTCTGAGAATCAGTTTCCTCATCAACAAAATAGGTAAGTAGGGATGATCATGACAGTACTTACCTCATGGGTTTCTGTGAGAACTAAAAGAGTTATGCATATAAAGCACTCAAAACAGTGTCCAACATAGAGGAATTACTAATATGCATTAGCTATTATGATCTGTAACATTTAAACATTTTCCAGTGAGAGTTATTACATGGGTGCTTTTATAAATAAAGGTGAGTAAGAAAATGTCCCTGTGGTGACCGCCTGGAGGGGTGGGATAGGGAGGGTGGGAGGGAGGGAGACGCAAGAGGGAAGAGATATGGGAACATATGTATATGTATAACTGATTCACTTTGTTATAAAGCAGAAACTAACCCACCATTGTAAAGCAATTATACCCCAATAAAGATGTTAAAAAAAAAAAGAAAAGAAAATGTCCCTGTGTATTTATGCATATGCAAAACATTTGCCTGTGATTTCAAGCGGCTCACAGACCCCCAAAATCTCATCCTTCTCAATGCCCCTTGTTTCGTAGAGTGTAACAGTTACCATTTCGAGCCTCTACTATGTTGCATGAAGTGTGGCAGGTAATTTACATTCTAAGTTACTTTATTCAGTCCCCACAATCACTTCATAAGGCAGTCATCATCATTCCTATTTTACAGACAAAATAATTGAGGCTCAGAAAATTGCCAAGAGAGATTTGCACCCAGATCCATCAGACCCTACATCACACTGCCACTACTCACTTCCTTAGAGGTATTGTATCACCAATTTATCCAGAAAAAGGTATTTAGCAATATCTAAGTGCTCAGTCCTATAGGGGGGAAATAAATGTTGCTCTTGACCTCCAAGAAGTTACATCTAATGGGGGGATCCAGAGAAACATATAAATACTCCAACAGTACATAATTACAGGCCAAATCATGGGTGTGGCCGAGAGTTCACGTGGTTCGCCAGATATTCCTTTGCTTTTCACATTTCGCAGCCTCCCTTGCAGTTATGTTAGGACAGTGTGACTGGCTTCTAGCCCATGAACGTGGGTGGGCGTAATAGAAGTTATTTCCAGGCTTGGCCCTTATACATATGTCATGTGATCCCTCCTTTCCTTCTCATACTTGCAGCAGCGATTTCAGAAGCCACGTGGTCCACGTGGCATAGCGCAAGATGGAGGAGGACCACCTAGCCAGTATCAGCCTGAGATTGGAGGGAGAGATGAACCTCGGTGGGTTAAAGCCACTGAGATTTCTAGTTACTGCAGCATAATGCAGCCTCCCCTGACTAGCCAAATGGGATAACCATCACTATATACTGAAAAGTTCTGGGAAGATTAGTGAGTCATGAGATACTCAGGTGTTAAGTCAGCTGAACGTCCCATTCTAGACCTATTGAGTCAAAATATTTAAGGAAGAGCCCTGGGAGTCTTTCTTTTTAATAAGGTGATATTGAGGAATGGCCAAGTTTGGGGAGCCTGGCTTTGTAGTCTGCTCAACATCTCCCAGAAAATTTTACACAATAAAGACACCATCAAGTGACCATCTAGCAGGCAAACTGTGGGAGACGGAGGTGGGTGCCCGGGCTGAAGCCCCGCCTTTACCTCCTTCTAGCTGTGTAACTTCAGGTGATTTATATATTTATTTAATTTTTGTTGGAGTAGAGTTGATTTACAATGTTGTGTTAGTTTCAGGTATACAGCAAAGCGAATCAGTTATACATATACATGTATCCACTCTTTATTAGATTCTTTTCCCATATAGGTCACTACAGAGTATTGAGTAGACAGCAGGTTCCTATTAGTTATCTATTTTATATACAGTAGTGTGTATATGTCAGTCCCAATCTTCCAGTTTATCCCTCTCCCCACTTACCCCCAATAACCATAAGTCTGTTTTCTACATCTGTAATTCTATTTCTGTTTTGTAGATAAGTTCATTTGTACCCTTTTTTTAGATTCCACATATAAGTGATATCATATGATATTTGTCTTTGTCTGACTTACTTCACTCAGTACGACAATCTCTAGGTCCATCCATGTTGCTGCAAATGGCATTAGTTTGCTCTTTTTTATGGTTGAGTAATATTCCATGGTATATATGTACCACATCTTCTTTACCTATTCATCTTTTGATGGACATTTAGGTTACTTCCATGTCCTGGCTATTGTAAATAGTGCTGCACTGAACATTGGGGTGAGGTAATTTAAGTATCTGTAGAGTTGTTGTGATGATTGAATGAGTTAATGTATTAGCTATCTATTGCTGCATAACAAATTATCCCAAAACTTAGTTGCATAAAACAAGAACTTTTTATTATCTCTTATAGCTTCCATGAGTCAGGAATTCAGGGGTGTTCCATCGGGCAGTCCCCACCCAAGGTATCTCATGAGGGTACAGTCAGATGTTGGCCAGCGCTGCATCATCTGAAGGCTCTAGGCTGGAGGATCCATTTCCAAGAGAGTGCACTCATGTGGCTGTTGTCCAGAAGCCTCAGCTCCTTTCCACACAGTGATCCAAGACACCAAAGAGGAAGCTGTGCTGCCTTCACACAGTCACTTCCATCATATAAATTTCCTGGTCACACAGGTCAGCTCTGAATCAATGTAGGAGGGAACTCAACAGGGTAAGAATATCAGGAGGCAAGGATCAGTGGGGGCCACATGCCAGGTGGGGGCAGCATCAAATGATGCCTGACATGTGATCAGCACTCGACAAATGTTAGCTATTTTTATTACTAATAGATTGACCAATAAGCTCTAGCTTAGCTGCAGCTCCTCCACCATCTTACTATTCTTCACTCATTCCTCAGAGGCTCTCCTGCATGGAATCTACCTGAATACCCATCTGTGTGGCTGTGTGCTGAGCACTGGGTCCCTCGGTATCCCTGAGGTAGAAATACCATCAGATGGGGACTTCCCTGGTGGTCCAATGGTTAAGCCTTCACCTTCCAATGCAGGGGGTGAGGGTTTGATGCCTGGTTGGGAGCTAAGATCCCACATGCCTCAAGACCAAAAAACCAAAACATAAAACGGAAGCAATATTATAACAAATTCAATAAAGACTTTTAAAAAATGGTCTACATCAAAAAAAAAATCTTAAAAAAAAGAGAAATACTGTCAGAGACATGGAGAGATGCTGGGAGCCAGGGAGGAAGGGGTGATAAATAACGAATTCTTAAATGGGGGTGTCACATTTAACATGGCTTGTTCATCTTGCTTAAGAGAACTGGTGGTTGTAAAGAGCAGAAAATCTGGAATGAGGCTGCCTGGAGCGAATTCCGGTTCTCATTTTTACTGGTTGTGTGACCTTGGGTGAGTTACTTAACTTTCCTGGATCCCAGTTTTCTCATCTGTTACAAATGGAAAGAATAATAGTTCTTATTGCACAAGGTTGTTAGAATATTTAATGTGCGAATTCAACATTCTAAGCATCTAAAAGGCTCAGAATAGTGGCTGGCTCGTAGTAAATGCTCAAAAATGCTATTATTGTTCTTCCTTCTCAAATCCTCCAGGGATGGAGGTTAAGGACGAGATAAAGAAACAAGGAAATAAAGAGATGTGTGGCCCTTGACTCAACAATTCCAAGGCAGAGCTAGTGTTAAATGTCACTTTCCTTCCAGGACTTTCCCCCAGACTCTCTAGCTCGATTGAGAGTGTGGTCACACAGGGGCAAGCTTGACGGAGACTGTGTCCATGATGCTGTGAGTCCCTGAGCCAGGTGGGTACCCTCAGAGCCCCCTGGCACGTGCCTAGGCTGACTTTGTTCTCTCCCCCCACCCCCATGCTGCTCTCCATCTTTGTCTCCCTTCCCTAGTTCCTTTTGCTCAGTTCAGACAAGCTCAGGTCTGCTCAGGTCTGAGCAGATCTTGCCTTCCTTTGATGGGTGAGTGGCAAGGGAGGTGAGACTGGGGCTGAGGGGCCTGGCGTGGAGGCAGATGGAGCGAGGGGGGGAGCGGGAAGGTAGAGGAAATCAAAGGGCTCCACATCAAAGGCAAGAGGAACCGATCAGCGGAGGATTCTTCATCCTCTGAGACCGGAACTGCGCTCTAATTCGTGAGTCTTAGTCGAGTATCAGAAGCTAAGGGGTTGCTGGACCTCCTGCCTACGAAGGTGTTTGTTGAAAGGATTCAGGAATGTGACCAAGAAACAGCTCCCGTGGAACTCTGCAGAGAAGGGAGTTCAAGTTCTAGAAGGTGGGACACAGCTGTGAAAATGACAAAGGTTCAGGCTCTCCTGTAGGGTAGCTTCTGGGGGAGGAGACGGACAACACCCAACAAGATCATTTCAGCAAATGTGACACAGGACGGAGAGAACACTGCCTTGCACTGGGCTGTCCAGGAGGCCTCTCAGAGCAGCTCACGTTTCCGCTGAGCCCTGAGCAGCCATGTGCGGATCTAGGGGGAGAGCATTCTGGGGAGAGGGAAGAGCTGGTGCAAAAATGCAGAAAAAGTTCAACATGGTTGAGGAAGACCTGGGGGGTCAGCACGGCTGGAGTGGAGGGAACTCAGGCCAGGGGGCCCTTCAGAGAGGGGGCTTGGCCCTCAAGGCTGGGACAAGGTCTGCTGTCGTTGTGATGAACCCCGAGCCCCATGGCAGGTTTTAGTACAGGAATGATTACCCCTGATGGGTTTAAAGTGATGACTTGGCTACCAGGTAAAGAATGGACTTCAGGGGCAACAGTAGAAGCAGGGAGGCAGGTTATGGGGATGCCTGGAGTCCCCTGCGAGAGGTGTTCTTCTCCCGAACTCGTGTCCACAGTGGGACTGAAGGGATTGAGCAGCTTGGAGCTGTGCTGTGACTCCGGGACAGAGAACTTGCTGTGCTACTGGTGGGGGGCTGAGGAGAAGGGCAAGGCACTTAGGTTTTGAGGTTTGGGGCTGAGTCCAGGGGGCTGTCTGCCTGCACAGGGTCTGCCTCTGGGTCGTGCTGCACCCCTCATTCCCACCAAGCTAAGCAAGAAGTTGGAGCCCCAGAGCTACGGAGAAGGGAGCTTCTCTCTCCTTATGACGTCCAGGGCGTGGACCTCTGACCCCTGGCATGACGATGGCACAGGCAGCGCCCTGAGGAAAGGAAGGCTGATTGAGGCAGGTCCTGCACTGTCCAGAAAAGAAAAGGGTTGGGGAGGGTCCCGGGCTACAGTCCCATCCCCAGCATCCTGGGACTCAGCGGCAGGGAGGATTGGGCAGCCGATGTCCGGCCTTCCTTATGGACGAGTGGCCCTCTCATTAGTGCAGAGCTTGGGAGCAAGAAGCTTTGGGAGGTTAGAAAAGAGGAGAGCCTTGGATCAGGCCAGGACATGTGTGTCATGGGAACCAGAGTTCCTCTGGGCCATGGTAGCCTCTGGTCCCTGACAGCCTCAGCCCTGAGGAGGGTTATGCATGCGGCTTCAAATCCTGGTCTGGACGGAGCACAGAGATCCCGTGGTAGCTTTTCACCTGCAGCAAAGTCCAGAGGGACCCGGTTCCCAGAGGATGCCTGAAGGAAGTGTGGGTCCCCTGTCTTCCTTGCCAACCTGTCCTCACCACCCTCCACCAGTGGGCCGGGCTTGGCCTCCTGCAGGTGGGAGCAGCAGGGGGGCTGCTGTGGACCACATGGACGCACTGCGGAGCATCCCTGGGGACCGCTGTGTTGGAGGGGCGGACGAGAAAAGGAAGGGTCTCGGTGACTGATGCTGGCCACCTGAGACTCGGTTCTCCCTGGGGCAGCAGGCCCCCGACTGAGCCCTCCCCTCCAGACACACGTCCGTTCACTCACTCACTCACTCAGGCAACGGTATGTGAGACGCCAGCAGGCAGGAGTGCTGGCGGCTACTGGAGGAGGCACGCGCCTCTGTGACAGGAACCTCAGGTGGAGGCTTCCGAGAAACCCACAAAGGCACCTCAACGTACAGCACCGGTTTAAAACCTCCCCCGGAGCCGAAGAACTTCCCCGCAAAGGCGGCACATCTCCCGCCTCTCCCACTTTCCTCGCATCCCCAGCCTTCCCTCTGCTGCCTGGAATAACACGGATTCCAGGAGCTGGCCCTTTTGATATTGGTCCCCAGCCCCAGCCCCGGCGTTTTTCTTTGCTTCCATCCTCTCTTCCCAGCTGCTCCTAATGACACAGGTCCGTCTCACCCTCGGGTCCATCTGGGACAGGACAGGCAGCCTGGAGTTCAGAGCTTCAGATCACTGGCACCCTCACTCCCACCCCCCAGGGGACATCTTCTCCTTGATTTTGACTTCTATTCTCCCGGGATGATCCTTCTTCACACTGTAAATTCCTGCCCCTTAATTTTTCCGGAAATGGAAAACCACTTGACTTGCGGCCAGGAGACACTTAGCCTGTGACCTCCAGTGGGTTATTTCACATCTCTGAGTCTGTCTCCTGACCTGAGGACGGCTTCGTGCACATGCCAGCCAGACGCTTTATGTGGCAATGTCTGATGCCCAGCATTGAAGTGGGGTCACTCCGTCCTCTCGGTGGGTCCATGGGTTGATGAGAAACACAAAACGGTTTCTGAGTTTGCTATGGAGCAGCCCATGCTGCTCGGAAGGGCTGTGTCGTGGAAAAGCACCTAGAAACCCCCAGTTGCTGCTCAAAATGCCACTCCCTCCTCCCACCCCGCTCCCACCACAGACGCTGGACTTACACCCATGGTAAGGGCTGAGCCTGGAGGCGCACACCCAGAGCCACACACTGGGCACGCAGGAAGTGTTTTCTTCATGGGCTGAGCTGGAGACTCAGAAACGCCGTCCTCAGTCCTGACAGCTGCCTGGTGCCGGGCTTGGAAGCTAGAGCAAGACACCTTGGCTCAGAGCCACTCTGCCAGCGGCCAACAGAGCTAAGTTTAATCTGCCAGGTAAGTGTTTCAGGCTGGGGAGCAGAGCAGAGGCTGGGCCGGAAGGAGACCTTCACCAGGGGCCTGAGGCTCGGTCACGTTCTCTAATGGGGCAGGGGAGGTGGGGAAGTGGGCCAGAGAGCCCCTCCCTGCCCTCCAGAGAGGCTTCTCATTCATAGGGACCATGACCCCTGGGGGCTTTTTTGCAGTCTTGCTGCATCTTAGTTATGACAGGAGTGGGACAGGCTCTCTGGTCCCCATGCACATGCCTTCACTCAACTTGTCACCCAGGACATACGATGTGCCGAGTACCGTGCTAAGCGCTGGGGATGGAGTGGGAAGTAGTGGATGCGCCCCTGCTCCCAGATCTGCTGACTTCCAGGACTTGAGAATTCTCTTGCTGCCTGGCCTGAGACAGCACTGGGGAGTCGGCCATCTGCATACCCCTTCCCAGCCACGAGAGACAGCGAGAGAGCGGTCTCTGCCGATCTCAAGTTGTACCTTTGGTTTCTTGGTCCAGAGTTTAATCCTTATTATGGTTAAAAAAGAAAAAAATTAGACATCATAGAATTGAAGCAGTGCCTAGGATCATGAAGATCATTTTCACTCGCAGGCCAGTGCTTTGTCTGCAACACGGCACACCTCCTGGTTTAACCGTTTCCATCTTCATTCCCCATAGGCCTGACGAGGAAGCCAGGACAGGTGAGCTTAAGTGAGATGGTAAGGAAACTGTAACGGAGCCCAGGGAGTTTGGCACGTATCCTGAGGGCAGTGGAGAAGCATTGACAGGCCAAAGTAGGGCAGTAACACGATGTATCTTTAATGTGTTTATTACATTCATGTAACAAATATTTATTGAGCATATACTCTGTGCTGGCCTGTGCTGGGCTCTCGGGATATAGTGCTGGACGAGACAGACAAGCTTCTCACCCTCACAGTACTTTCTAGTGGGGAGAAAGACAGTGACAAATTAAATAAGTATGCACCTAAATTCATTAAATAAATAAAACTTTATATTGGGGAGTGGGAAGGAAATAAACAGGATTCTGGGACTGAGAATAAAAGGAGGAGTCCTCTTTAGAGAGAAGCCTGAGAAAGCCCCTCTAAGGAAGTAACTTCCTTGCTGAGCCCTAAAAGATGAGGAGCCCGTCTTGTGAAAACCAGGGGAAAGAGTGTTCCAGGCAGGGGTAGGGGTGGGAGCAGGGGAGCAGTACATGCAAAGGCCCTGTGGCAGGAAAGAGCTTCGAGGGCCCCTGGAACTGATGGTTGGTGTGATGAAGAAAGTGACATGAGATCAGGAGGCAAACTGACAGATGTCACCATGCTTAGGAGCTACTGAAAAATGACGGTATCGTGAATGCAGAGATGAAGAGAGATGGATCAATGTGAATACGTTTCAGAGGCAGAACCAACAGGACTTGTGGGTGGGTTGAATGGGGGGAGAGGGAGGAGACAGTGATGTACCCCACATTTCTGGTTGGAGCTGGTATTTGCTGAGATGGAGAAGCCTGGGAAAAGCAGGGTCCGGTTTGGAGGGTAAAACAAGATGGGATTTACTTTCTGGAATGCATTGTGAAGGCCAGATTAGGGAAAGACAACAAGTCCAGGGCGGGGAGCCCCGTTCAAGGCTGGTGACGAGGGGACCTAGAGCGGTGGCCATGGGGATGGTGGGAAAACCCACGTCCCTGCTGAACACGCCGACAAACGGAAGAGCGTTCTGCTTCCCCAAACGCTCTGGGTTTCTGTCTGCCAGGTGGCTGAGCAGGCCGAGCAGAGGGAGGAGCTCCTTTGGGAGAACGTTGAAGTGAAACTACCATATGGAGAGGAGGGAAGGCCAGTGATGTGGAAAATGGGGTCACGAGAGAGACCAGGAAGAGGCTGCAGCAATGCGACATCTTCCGCAGCCGGCTGTGCGCCATGGAAGGGGGAGCACGGGACATGCAGTACCTGTGCAGGGACAAGGCTGTCCCGAAACAGATGGCCAGGCAGCCACACCCATGCCCCTGGCTGACTAAGGGGTTCACGGGGGGAAAAGGAGGGTGAACCTTCCTGTGAGGTTCAGGACGGAACACTGAGAGAGGCCACGGGCAGAGCAGGCCCAGGCTGCACGGCTGAAACCAGCTCTTTTCTCCTTGGCCTCGCTGTCCTCCAGCACTGCCTCTTCTGGCCTTGAAGGCCAGCTAAGGCAGCAGGGAGGGGGGCTAGCCCGGCAGGTGGGGGAGAAGCAGGTATAGCCCCTTACAGGCAAAAAATAGTGGCTGTAGGACACAGGAAGTGTCAATCAGTCGACCCTGGGCCCTGCCATGCATGCATTCATTCATTCACTTGTTCATTCATGCCTGCACGCATTCAACAAATACTGACTGAGCATCTCTGATGACAGGCAGTGTCCCAGGTGCTGGGCAACCAGTCTCTGTCCTTGAGAAAAGACAGAACAAGGCCTGGACAATGCTGGCCACCAAGGCCTCTCGTGTCTTTCTTCCTCACCCTGTCCTCACTTCCCTTCCTGGTGCCCAGAGTTGTCTGGAATCATCACCCAGCGCCCACTCCCTTCAGCCCCTGGACCTCACGCTGTTTATTCTGATTGAAGTCCATTTCCTTAGTCCTGTTTCATGAGCCTGAACTATAGGGAGGAATCAGATTGTAAAGAACACCCAATGACATTTTTCTGAGTTTGGCCTTTATGCCAAGAGTACAGAGAGCACTGCAGTATTTTAAGTGAGGGACGGCCTTAGATTTCCACTTAGAAGACACCTTCAGCAAGGAGGAGGCAAGCAGGGAGGCCAGGAGAGGAGGACGGAGAGGCTGGAGGCGGGGAAGTATTAGGAGGCCCCTGTCCGCCCCACTGGCCACACCCACACGCTCCCAGGAGAGGATGGAGGAGTCTTCCAGCCTGCGGAAGGCCCTGCCCCAGCAGAGGCATCTGAACGTGTTGGAAGTTTAACCATCACTGATTGGGCAGCTTCCATTTCTCAGACACCTTCATGTATAATTAATCCCCTCCGAGCTGCATTGTCAGGAAAAATTAAACTTAATCTCTCCTTTTTGGAGATGAAGAAACTGAGACTTGCCTCCAAGCTGACCTGAATTTCAATCCAGGCTCCACCACCTGCCCACGGATTTAGCTAGAAAGTTATGCAGTACAAGGCCTTGTGGGCGTTGCCACTAACAAAACCTTATTGGGAAGAGTAGTATCTTCCAGCCCCAGGGCTGGGATTTCTGGCACCCACCGGCCTGCGGTGGAAGCTGGAAGCGATGAGAAGGCAGTGGGTGCTTCCGACCTCGGCCCCGGCAACAGAGTTGAATGGGCTCCCTGGGCGGGCCTGTCCTACCGCCATCGCCCTCCTTCTCTCTCATTTGTTCCTCTGGGCCTGAGGGGGCGGGTTCTGTAGGGGAGGGGGCCTGGGCCTGCGGGCTTCCTGTGCAGGAAGCTTCTCCCCTCGCCGGGGTTCTCGGAGAGGCCTGCCCACTACCCCACCTTCCCCATTCTTTCCCGGTCTTTGTTTCCCATGTTAGCCCAGCTGGGGCGATAAGGAGGGCAACTGCGCCATCTGCTGGGAATATTGGGGAAGCTCCAGCTGCGCACAGGTGCGGCGTAGGCGGAAACTGCCCTGCGGTGTGTATTTTGGGCCTAAGAAGAATCTTGGGTCAACAAAGGGGGTATAACAAGTGACAAGCGAGCTCTTCCATAGGAGTAACCCTGGGAACAGAACCCCATTTCAGCTGGTGGCGGGAAACTCAGTGCCAGTAGGAGCTGCCTATTACCTGTGCACCTAGGTGACGGGGATACAGTGTGAACAGTGCGCGGGGGCGGGGTCAGAGGCAAATACCTAGACGGTTAAGATGCAGTGCGGTAAGAGCAATGATGGGGGAAACACAGGCAGAGAAGACAGGTGGTTAAGTTGACTAGCTAGGGCCCCGTTAGGCCCTGCTCCTGAAGCCAGAGGGATGAATAGGTGCTAAGCCGGGATAAAGGAGGACATTCTGCAGAGAGGGCGCAGCAAGGCCTTGATGTTTGTGCTGCCAACCTGCTCAGGCCCAGGGCTCGTCTCTCCTTTTCTGCCCCCTCCAGCAGCTGGAGAGAACTCAGCACCTTCCCTTGGAAACGCTGGTCCCTGAACTCTGTAATAGTGACGGGCGCTGAGCTCTGCCCTCAGCTCTTACCCCGCCAGCGGACTCCCTCCCACCCTCCCGTCAGGGATCCTATCCCTTCCTCCTCCTACTCAAGCCAAACTAGCCTGGTTGGGAGACTGCTCTGCGGCCTCCCCACACCCACAGATGTGAAGTCAGCCAAGGCCAGAAAGCGTGGCGGCAACAGGGGAGAATGGTCCCAGTTGGTGAGTTGGAGCCCAGCTGCCACAGGTCCCTCTGCAGGGATTTGGATGAACTGAGCTGGGGTGAAAGGGGGCACTGCTGAGGTAGGTTTAGGAAGAGCAATTCAAATCAACATTAATTACGCGAGTCTGCCATTCTGATCAATGCGATATAATTCAACCGTCATTTACTAATAACAGGTCAAATCCTGTGTGAGTCTGTGGAAGAAGGTGGGACACAAATGAACATTTCCTGGGGCATCTCCTGCCTGGAGTAGGATTTTTTTCGGAGTAGGATTTTTATCAGAGTTCCTGAAATCCTAACCAGAGGCCATCTCCTGAGCTGTGGATCCAGTGTACATTTATACTGACCCCAGAGCCCTCTGATATTCCATAGCATCTCTGAATTCATTTATGATTTAACCTGTTGGGACAGGATTGTGTTTCACTGTGTGGTATGTGTCTAAGGTCACATGGCTACTGCAGCACCGAAACCAGTAGCCAAGAGAGTCCCGTTCTTCAGCCTAGGGGTCTGCTCTGTAGTTTACTATAAATCTATGAGATGCATTACCTAAGTAGTTATCTTATCTCCACTTACAGATGGGGTGGAAAAGCCCAGCAGAGTCTTTCCCAAGAGCCCAGGGCTAGTAGAAGCTCAGCTCCCCAGAGCTCTTAACATTTCCTCAAATGAAGAATGGTTCTCTCCCCTCAGAGATTAGGGTCCTCTGGTACCAACCAGGAAATGCTACTAAGAAATCTTTCTTAGTTGTAAAAAGGACAACTAAACCACAGAAATGTGGGCACTAAAGAAAGAAAGAAGTTGTACAAAAGTCAGCATCATGCAGGTGAGAGAATGTTTAAGAATGATCAGTATTTAGAAGTTAGTGGGTACAGGTTCAAAATAGTTCTTGTAAATGTCCAACCACTGGAAAACTTTCAAAATGCCAGGTAGCCAATGGTTTCTAGATGAAAATATTTTAAAAATGCAATAAAAACCCTCTCTCACTTCTGATAACATCTCACTTGACTGAACAAAATAACGAAAAGCCCTCTGTACCACACTGGACTCACTTCCTGGATATCTGTAAATACCAGAGCACAGAGCTTGACTAACAACCGTTAGACATGGTGCCCACCGTGTGTGTTTAGAGAACCGGCGTGTGTGGGAAAGACCCAAATGTCTGGTCCTCAGGTCACTGCCTTTGGACCTAAAAATCACCAGAAGCAGGAAGTAGGAAGGCAGGACTGATGAGGGAGGGAGCTGAATGTCACTAGATTAAGGGTAAAGTTCTGCTCTCTGTGAAAAACCCAAGTTTTCTTTTTCCAAGATCAAGGCAGGAATGGAGAGAGCACAACCCTTTGAGTTGAAAGACCCAGACTGGAGTTCTAACTCAGCCCTGGCCGTGTCCTCAGGAGCTGACACCTTCTCAGGGAAATGCACAGATCCTCGGGGAACGACGCTCCACCAACTTCAGGAGGGGAAGGTGAACAGGCGGTAAGATATTTGGGAAAACGTTTCACACTTTCTAGCGCCACACAGGTGATGAGGTTTATCGTGAGAAAAGGTGCCAAGACGGCATGTGTGTTGTTACTCACAATTCTTTTGTTTAGAAGTACAGATGAGTTTAGACAAAAAGAAGTCTTCGGTTCAGACATCAGGGGACAGTAGTTATAACAGCTGATCGCAAACATCCCATTTCTCTTCCTTCATGGTACATGGAAGGACTGACGTTCTCTGCCCTCTTTAAAGCCAGGTGTGGCCACGTGACTGGCCTGTCCCTTCTGGGCAGAACTTCAAGTGCAAGACTGTGACCCGCCATATTCTCTCCTCCTGCCTCGGTGACAGGGGAGGCATGTGTTGAGATGAAGCTTCCCTGTCCCTGGTCCCTTAGTAAGTATGGTGAGCAGAGCACTTGTCCCTTTGTCCCCAACCTGCACTGACTGTTGTAGCAAAAATAAACTTCAGTTGTATAAAAACCACTGCAATCCTGGGATTGTTGGTTACTACAGCATAACCTTGCATTGACTACATTTTCTTATTTTCTGTATTCTTGACGCTTAGGTATTTGGGGCCTTGACCCTGAAGAGACTGACCTCCTAGGGCTAGCTAATTCCTAGAGATAGCAAACAGCTCCTGTGAGAACACACCTTTGATACACAAACTAACCAATCTACAGCCACGGCCCCAACTATGTCTTCTATCAAACGCACACCCAAGCCAGTATTCTCCCTGCCCTGAATCACCCTAGGACCAGGTACTGGACAGCTAGGGGCCACACCTGTAGCCCAGACCTGCCAAAATTATCCAAACTAGTCAACCCTATGCTTACTCAGCGTACCTACTCTGCCTTGCCCATTCCTTCCTGCGAAAACCCCAAGAAAGGCTCTGGGCCATGCTATTCCCTGGCCCTCCGCGCCTCCTGACCGACCCCGGTCCCCCTCCATGTGGCACTGCAAGGTGTTCCATGCCTCCTGCTTCTACAGATATGTGAGTAGAAACTTCTTTATGATCATCATGTTTGTGCCTGCATGTCTCATCATTCCTGATAAAAATAAATCCCAGTCCATTTTAACTCAAATCCGACCCCTCCTGATGGATACGCTAGGAGATTTGGGACTGGCATCAGACACACTGGGTTTTCTTACCCTCTTCCCAACCTCTGGGTTCTGCTTCACTCCGAGATAGCCTCTCCTACTGCAGATGGGCTTTCGTGTGAGGAAGGTGGGCCCGAGCATCCCCGGCTTCACTATCAGAACCGCTGCCGATTCCGGCAGAACACTCATAAGGAAAGATCAGTTTGGCCCAGTTTGAGTCAGGTACAATCACGGGACAATCTCTGTGGGACACGGACGTCGGTCAGGATTGAGCCATCCACTCACCCCTGTGCCTGGGTGGGTGGACAGTGCTGGACAGCCACCACTGAGACCTATCATCGCCCTTCTGTGAATGGGGTTTGGACACCCAAACCTTGCCTCACCCTAAGGAAAGACGTTTGCAGGCAGCTGCTCATTACACAAAGTACTTCTGGGAAACCAGACAAGCACTGAATGAAGGAACTTCATTTGAGGTAGAAGCTTGGAGGTTTTTTCTGAGACAGGGTCAAGCCAACCCATTAACATGGTATCTACACACCATCCACCCTTGCCAATAGTAGGAGAACTACCCACTTAAAGGAGCGCGTGAGGTGAAGGGCAGCGAACATTCATCAGTATTATTTCCTGAATGCCCTCTATGTGTCATGCAACCAGATGATTCTGTTCACGTGGATCTGGCTAAAGGAATGTTCAACCGTCCAGACACCCATGCCAGGCTTCCCGCTTCTAGTCAGTTTCTTATGGAATGCCATGGGAAGCCCAGCGAATGGGCTTTTGGAGATCTCCATCTGTGCGTCACAGAGTGGAAGGAAAAGAGAAGGGGAAGAATTCATGACAAGGCTAAACTCAACCTGAGGGTGAGACCAGGGGCCCTTGACCTGGAGAGAGTGGGCAGGTCTCCAGGGTCCATGAATGTGAAAACTCGAGTGTTCATTGCCTACAGAAGGGATCCACGGCTTCCATCAGATTCTCAGTGGTTATGGCTCCAAACAGGTAAAGAACTCCCGTTTCGACAGTAGGTAGCTCAGCTTCCAGGAGACGGCAGACGGCAGACGGAGAGGAGCCTGGGGTTTTTTCTTGACTTCTCTAGCGTTTCACTGGGGGGATGGCGGGGAAAAGTAAGATTTCTCATCTCTACTTCAGTTCCAGTATTTTCCAAATGGAGCTAAAATCACAGAATGCCAAGTCCCTTGCAGAGTCCCGTGTGGTAGAGAAATCTGGGCCCAAGTCCTGATGAGGTCATTTACTAGCAGGGACTTCACCTCGATGAGCTGACTCCCTCGTTGATAAAGGGAGGATAATAACACTCACAGTCACTCCAACCCCTTTATAGTAGATGAAGCAATGAATGCAGAGAGCTTTCTACTTTGCTTCCCATTAGTAACCGAAGCCAGCATTATCCAGTCCTTCCTATTTGCCGTAACAGTGCGCAGTGCTTTTAGGTACATTATATCACTCAGTCTTCACAAGAGCGCTGTACAGTAGGTATGATTATTATTCCCATTTAATTAAAACAAAACCACCTTGGGGTGGGCAGGAACTGAGCTCAAGAGCATCCTCTTAGCCCGAAGTCCTGCCTCCTCCACCCACCCTCCCACCCCGTCCACACACCCCACCTGAGAAGCCGCCAAACAATGCGCTCAGAGCAGGCAGGCTCTTGCCACTGGGTGATCTGGAGAAGGAAAGGGGAACACCTTACACTGAGCCCCCGGGACTTGTCAGGCCCGTGACAGACGGTTCCGTCTGGTTAAACTCCTCGAAGAGCGCTTTCATCACAGCTCTCGTGACAAGCACCTGCTGATGGCAGCAGTGCTTGCTTTTGCTCTACGTGACGGACGGATACATGGAAGGTGGGGCGGTTCACAGGCCCGGTTTCAGGTCATCCCGTGCTGATGAGCTGAGCTAGGAACGAGGAAGCTGGGGTCGCCTTTACAAACGAGAGGCAGCACGGGCCTAAGGAAACGACTCGGGCTAAGGACAGAAGCTACAGAAGCGTGACCGGAATCATGAAGTTTTTAGAACTGTTATTTATTTCCAATCACTCCTACTTCTTCACCCTGAGTGGCTGCATTACATCAAGGAAGGGGCCTCTGGCTCCAATGAGAAGGAAATGAGTTCCCATTTCAGACTTCCTTCGCTGCCAGGTGGTCCAGCAGGGCTGAGGGAGCTCGGGCAGGCTCTGGGCTCAGGGCAGGCAGGCACGCAGAGGGGACCCTGCCCTGTGGGATCCGCCTGGCTTCTCTGACAGAGAAGCAGAACTGCTGGTGTCTCCCACCTGACTCCCTGCGTGCATTCCAGAGCCGGAAATGAGCTCATCAGAGCGAAAGGAACTTATTAAGACGAGCACCACACTTTGGGCCTGAATTTTCCAATCAGCCAGACGGAGGCGGCTGACCAAGCAAACGCTCCCTCCTGCTGCCACGGGGTCATTAAGTCCCACACAGGAGCCTCGCGAGATCAGCAGCTTCTGCTCCATCTTTGGAAAGAGGAAAAAGCAGCGCGGGGGCCTGGCTGCTTCTGCCTGGTCCAACCGCGCCTTCTGGATAGCAGCCCCCATGTCCCCACCGCTGCCTGCTGCGAGGACGGCGTGTGCTGGGGGCCAGCTGGCCGCGTCACTTGCTGGCCACAGCGGAGAGCTGGTCCCGGATGCGGCCCAGCCCGTCTAACATCGTGTCCAGGGTCTCCTTACTCAGCTCCACAGTGACAGCTGACACGGAGGGCTGCTCCCCACACAGACTGGGATCTTCCCGGATCTGAAAAGAGAACACTGCCCCAAAGTCAGAGCTGCCTCTCTTCGACCTGCAGGCCCCACCCCGTTCTGGCGAAGCTCGGAAGAGAGGCTCTTTGCTCAGAGTCACAGAGAGTTGCAGCCCTGGAGTCACTCAGCAACTGGGGACAGGGAGGGAGCTGTCTCAGGGGCTCCGGGCAGGGGTCGGAGAAGCCAGGCTCACTCACCCTCCCGCCCCCAACTCTCTCTGGGCACTCGAGTGAGGAAACATCCTGGGTTCATGCTGGTACTTTAGGCCGTGGGCTCTAGGGGTATGTAAGAATCCTCCGGGATGTAGGAAAAGTATTACAGCCTCTAGTTATATGTATTTGTATCTTTTTTTTTTTTAAAGTAAGCCTTAGTAATAGTTAAAAACTTAGTTGTTAGAGGCACCCTTGCTCTTTCATTTTCTTACAGCTGTTGAGTTTCTGGGTGTCTGGTGGTTAAGTAAATACAGCATTATGCTACCTAGTTTTAAGTAAACAAACCCTAAAAATGGGTATGTGGCTTTAAAAGACTCCTGAAAATAACTGTGAAGATAACACCAATGAAGAATGTGAACAATAAGATGAAGAACTGATACTTCTCCAACTGCTAATAGGAGCCCTTGTTCCGCACAGTACAAATGGCAACAGCCTAAGATTGGACAGGAATTTGGAAAAGTATACCACAATTCTCAAGAAGGCAACTGGAAATCTGAGTGCGTGCTTCTATTGTTAAAGCCAAACCTTCCTGTAAGTGTCTAAGACAACCTTTAGGTGTCAGCAAATTATTTTGTAAATTTATATTTTGTGTTTGTCTTGTTTTAAAATTTCTAGTTTCGGTATATGTTTTATTATGACTGTACTACGTTAATACACATATACTTTCTAAATAAACACTGCATTTGGGGGTGCTAAATTTTTTTTATTTATGGGGTTGGAGATCCTAAAACTTGGAGTCTGGCATTTTTGCTGGCCCGCAGGGGCGCCGAGTCCCTGCTGCCCCTCCTTTCCTTCTAGTGAGCATGACAGTGGATGTACCTTCATCTGGAGCAGGCAGGTAGGGACGGCCATGCGGCTGATGCTGTCTGAGGAGGTTTTGATGTCCACCCTCCAGTCCAGGTCGACCAGGCGCGGCAGAGAGACTGTGTGGGGACAGCTCGGCTCAGTGCTCACGCCACCTGCGTACTAAGCCTTTCCTCGACGACAGGCAGCTCCAAGGGCTGCACGTGGGTATGCGTGTGATCCACACAGCAAGCCTCTGAGGGAGACAGACACACAGACAGGGCCCAAGCCCCCACAGCAGGCCCTGGGCCTTCCTCACCACTGATTGTGGCCCCTGCACTTAGTGCAGATTCGTGGTGGTCAGCACCTCCAGCTTCTGCCTGAACACCCAACCCTCCAGATGTCCAGACAGAATGAGGAATGACGCAGGTGGAGAAGAGGAGGCTGTGGCTGGAGTCTTAGGCAATGTGTAGCTTTGAGAATAGCGGAGAGAGCTTTTGTTTGAGAGACACACAGACTTGGCTTGAATGTGTGTTCTACCACCTGTCTAACCTCTGAGCCTCTGTTTGCTCACCTGTAAAATGGGGATGATCTCAGCCTAGCTCACAGGGCTGCTGGGAGGACTAAATGAGTTAATGCAGGTAGAGTCTGTGGCACTGTGACCGGCTCAGAGTGAGTTTAGTGACTGTTTATCAAACACCCACTTTTATTCAATCTTCCACACTAATTTCAATTATGGTTAATTTGTTTTCCAATGGAAACATAGTTATTTTAAGTACTTCACTTTCTGCTTGGGATATTTGTTTGTTTTTTAACAACATGCCTCTATTATACTAGGTTTATAACCAGAAAAGAAATTAAAAAGTGGAATTAAAAAGAAATACATAACAAACACTATTCGGTTTGGGATTGGGTTAATTCACTTTGACTTTAGTTAAAAATTCTGGTAGATTTAGGGCTGGGGCTGGGGAGGAGGGGGAAGGAGGAAGAGGCAGGTTTCTTGGTACTCACTCTGATTTGTTTGGGCTTCAGCTCTCCAAGTAGATCTGTTTAAGAGGGAAAGATAAGAAAAATATAATGCGAAAGGGATGCGAATTGAGTCTTCTGATAGTGAGGCCCATGGGCCTGGGCCTCTGCTCCTCTGTGATCTTAAAACCTATAATCACCTCCTGACAGGAAAGGACCACAGAAACGCCTCCCTCCAAGGAGCAGTTTTTTGTTTGCTTGTTTTACGAAACTGAGTGATGTTAAGGCCATAGATGCTGTTAGTTTTCATGGCTTAGGAAAAGCAAGAAAAGGCTAAATGCACTGTAACTGTGCTATTGTTCTCAGAGACAAAGCAGAAAAGGTCAACTTATCCTCTTTTTACTGAGCATCTACTATGCAAAGTATGGCATCTTACGCAAAACACATCTAACAGACGTGTCTGATGCTACACAAATCACGCCATAGTGAGATGCCGAGCAGAGTCATAGTAAACTGTGGTCACGCAAGAGAAAGTTTCTAAATAAACAACAAGACCCCTAAATAAACAACAAAACTTTCTCAAAAGAGAAAGTTTCTAAATAAACAACAAAACAAAAGTTTCAAAATAAACAACAAAATAAAGAAACAAAAGTTTCTAAATAAACAACAAAAACAGAGAGGTCTCTTCAAGCCTGCTGCTAACCAGCAGTTAATCAGTTCTGCTTAAATTGTATGTATCTAAAAGGATTTGCTCAGCTAGAAAACGTACAGAAAATTCACAAAAGAATAAAAGTGACCAATAACATGAAAAAGATATTTGACATCACTAGTACCAAAGATATATAAACTGAAATGAGGTACTATTTGCCATTTGTGAAACTGGGAATAAAAAGTAAAAAAACAAAACAAAACACCCTCAGTGCTGGTGATGGTGTCGGGAGAGTGGCACATCAACGTCCTCCCGGTGGAGGAGTAGCTGGTGCAATCTTTCCGATGGCAGACTTGATAATAAAAAGCCAAAGCCTCAATACCACCATTTACCAGTAAGGAAATAAGGATGCACAATGTGGGCAAAGGTTCCACAGTAAATTGTTCACTGCAGTGAAAACTGCCAATAGCCTAAATGGCCAACCCTAAGGAATTTATTAACTAAATTACACATAATTTCTTCATGTAATGGAATATATTTACCCAATAAGAATGATACTGAAGGTAAATATTTATCGACCTGAAATATCATTAATGTTAATTCTATTAAATGAAAACAAGCAAGTTATAAAACGGCATGATCCCATTGCCAAAAGCAAAACCCAACCCTCTATGTGTAAATGGAAAAAATAAACCAGTCTCAAAAGGTTTCCCGTTAAGCAATTAACACTACTAACCCTCTGGGTGGTGGGATTACGGTTTCCTTCTTTTTGCTTACCTGTGCTTGCTTTTCAAGAATAAGCGTATTTTTTCCAGAACAGGAATAAAAAATACAAGCATTACAAGCAACTACCAAGAAATAAGCACTTACACGTGTTCTAGGATGATTTTTGTCAGCAGGTTTTTGAGGTTTTGGTGGAAATTTTCAGGAAAGAGTGCCAGAATCGCCTCGGCGGAGGACAGGCCACGGAACACCACTAGCCTGGTGAGGCGGTGCAGAGCCTGGAGCAGCTGCGGGACAGACGGGGAGCCCTGGGTGGTGAGGGGCAGGGGGACAGGGGACAGGGCTCTATCTCCCCTGCTGGGAAGAGGGCCTGCCACAAACCGCCACCGTCATTCAGGCTGAATCCCAGGAGTCCGGAGGCCCCTGGTGCAGACGCTGATGCTCACGTGCCTCGGCCCACCTCCAAGCTCACCTGTTGCTTAGAAGACATGTAGCTGCCTGACCGAGGATGCTGTTAACCTGCCAGAAAGTCTCTGTTTGTGGGCAAAGGGTTAATAAATCCCCTTCCTTGTGCACAGACTCTGACCTTAAGCTAACTTTCTAGCCTGTTCCCCTCTTAATGTGAGAGAAGCAGAAAGTCAGCGGTGTTACTAGACAACGCTGCACCAGTCCCCTGCCTCTGGACCGCGAGGGCTGCAGAAACACCGGGGCCCGCGGCTGGGGCTTCCCTGGCTGTGGCTGCGCGGTCTGTTCCAGCACCCAAAGCCGTGCTTACTGAACTGCTGCCAGAGGTCCCGGCTCCTGCCGAGCTGGGGCTTCTCATCCAGGCTGGCTGGACCGGTACGTCCTCACCCCTAGGCTGTCACCTGGTGGGGTGAGGCAGGCAAACAAACAGCTCCAGGCCGGCTGCGCGGACCTCCCTGTGGAAGGAATGCCTGGCGCTGCCCCGCTAGGACGCTGGGTTCTACCCTGTGTCCTTCCAAGTGAATCTGCTGCTCAGCGGAACAGAACAGGACTCTCTGGAGGTAACTTTCTCCGCTTTAGGACTTTCCCGGATGCCACGGGAGGCTGCTCAGCTCAGAAAAGCACAACCCAGAGGCGAGGGGACAGTAAGCCTCTACTGGTGAAGGGTGGGAGTGAGTGGCTAAGTGCCCCACCCTCCCTGCCTTCCAGGGTGACAGTGCTGGGGCATTTGCCCACGTGGTTTCTTACAGGATCCCAACTGCAGACCCCGCAGCACTGACCGCTCCCTAACATATCCTTCTCCTGGCTTGTCTCTCTTCCCGGTCTGATTTTCCTCACTCCCTCCTTTGTGCTTTCTGGAATCACCTCCCAAGTAACTACTAGCAGCCAGGTCGTTGCCTCGCGGTCTACTTT
Organism: Lagenorhynchus albirostris; assembly: GCF_949774975.1. Classification (NCBI taxonomy): domain Eukaryota; kingdom Metazoa; phylum Chordata; class Mammalia; order Artiodactyla; family Delphinidae; genus Lagenorhynchus; species Lagenorhynchus albirostris. The sequence goes on along the minus strand of NC_083103.1, from coordinate 22,360,159 downwards.
TGAGGAACCCAAACTAAGACTCCAACTCACTTTCATAACCTTGCTGCTGCCTCTCACTTCAATGAGCCAAGCTCCAGATTAAAAAAGAACAACAACAACATAGGTCTGCTTGGATGAATTACTGTTTTGGAAACACAGTTGCCATGGAAAGATAAGGCTGTGAGTGCTACATAACCATCCTTGTCCTCTTGGCCACCTGAGATCAGGTGAGGTCCAGCAGTACATCCTCCCTAATCATACTCAGGCCTCAGAGTTTCTGCCCAGCCATCCCTGAAAAGTCTGCCTAAGCTATCCAGCCAACAATTCATCAGCACTATTAAGTTACAAGTTGGGAAAGAAAATCATAGCAAGGTTGGCTTTTGTCCATACTGTCTAGGTGAAAGTCTGAAAAGGAAATGGTCAGGAGCTCCGACTCTGGGTATACTTTTCCCATCCACGCCTCACTTATCACAAGGAAGTGAAGGTTCAAAGACAATGGCTTTTAAGTTCACTAACATTAAAAAAGAAAAAAGCATCTATTTTAAGTTTGCTATAAGGTCAACAGACACTTCAGGGGAAAAATTCCCTTGGACGCGCGGCAACAACTGGGAAGTCAAGGAAGAGACTAATGAGCTGCGAAGCCAGCGGCCAGAGGTCGTTTCTGACCCCACTTACTTGTTCTGCCTCCTCCTGGGTCACAGACAAGCTGGAACACGTAACATCCAAGAGCTTTTTCGAGCCAAGGGCTGAACTGGAAAAGCTCTCTTGGCACAGCTGTCTGACAACATCTTTCGAGGAGGCCTGGAAAAAAACAAAACAAGCAACAAACTCAGACTCTGAAAATACATTTTTTTTAGAACGTAATACTGTCTCCGTCATGGTGTGACACCTAAGAGGTGCACAGGACACTTCCAGTTCTGTGAAGATGACATAGATGTACTTTTCCCTATTTTTCCTGCTAAACACAGCTACATTCCCTGGGCACTTTATACAAAACAAATGTAAGACGACTCTGAAAGGGGAGAAGAGAAGACAGACCTGCTACGGACCTCATGACAAAGGAATGACATGGCCATATTACGTTCTGAGCCTCTGGAACGTATTTAAATCTTCTATTTTAGCTGGCTTTCTCTGACACTGCTCAGGCGGCAGGACGAGCACGGTAGGGCTGGGGGTTGTTGCTTCATTACTACCAAATGGAGACAGAAGTCCAGCTCCCCTACTTGGTTCCTGCTCACACCCAAAAGTGGGGGTTCCTTGTAGCTACTGGGCAGGGGTGGAAGTTCTGGCTCCAGTAGTTTCCACTAATACTGTGGGGTGGTGGAACTTGTTACCAGCTCGTGGGGATGGAGGTCCAGCTCCCTACTTGGCCTCCTCTAACACCACCCTGATGGGGGTGTTCGCTCTCAGACTTTGTTGACGTACAGTAGAGCAGGGACACAGTTTTTTCAGTGCTGTTTTGGTGGAGTAGAGCAGTTATTGTCTAAAAGTCTTCTGTCTTCCTAAGCCGCCCCTTTCTTGGTCTTTGGCTAGAGAGAGCAAGTATTTGTTGGAGTTTGTTTTCACCCACTGGCGTTCTGGGTGGCCCTCTTCTTCAGCTCGAAGTCTGGGATATATGATCGAAAAGAAAAGCCACTGTCCGATGCGGCTGTAAATGTATATATATATGAGGAAATATTTAAGACAATTATATTATAAATAAGGGTAGGACTATAAAGGGATGACTTCACTGTAACTGGTAAAATGATGACACTGATATGTCACTGAGATTGTGATGTTATAGTAAATAAATGTAATAAGTTGAACAACCACTATAAGAGTTATAAAGAGAAATGAATTTTAAAACACTACAGATAAATCAAAATGGAATTCCAAAAAATGTTCAATTGATCGAATAACCCACAGGAAGGCAGTAAAAGTAAAGAACAAAAAATAAATAAAAGAACAAATAGAAAACAAAAAATAAAATGGCAAACTTAAGTTCTAATATTTCAATAATTACATTGGCTGTAAGTGGTCTAAATATACCAATTAAAAGAGAAATTGGCTGAGTGGATTAAAAAATATGACTCAGTTAAATGCTATCTACAAGAAACTCCCTTCAAACATAATGACAGAGACAGATTAAAAGGAAAAGCATGGAAAAAGATAGATCATGCAAACATTAATCAGGAAAGCAAGGGTGGCTACTATAATATCAGATAAAGTAGACTTCACAGCAGAGAAAATTACCAGAGACAGAGAGGGACATTACGTAAAGGTAAAAGGTTCTGTCGACCAGAAGACATCCTGAATGTGCACGCCCTCAGCAAGAGAGCTGCAAAATATGTGAAGCAAAAACAAACTGAACTGAAAGGAGAAATCGACAAATCTATAAATACAGTTGGAGTCTTCAACACCCCACTTTCAACAATTGATAGAACAACTAGACAGCATTCAACAAGGACACAGAAGAACTCCACAACGCCATCAATCAATCTAATTGACATTTATGGAACACTACCCAGTAACAAGAGAATACACACTCTTTTCAAAAGCTCACTGAACACATACCAGATAGAGGATATTCTGAGCCAAAAAACAAACCTTAACGAACTTAAAAAAACTAAATCATACAGAGTGTGTTCTCAGTGATCACAATGGAATCACATTAGAAATCAGTAAGATAACAAGAACATGTCCAAACATTTGGAAATTTAAACAACACACTTCTAAATAATCCACAGATTAAAAGGAAAGTTAAAAAAATTACACTGAATGAATGAAAATGAAAAACAACACCAAAATTTGGGAATACGGCCAAGATGGTGCTGAGAGGGAAATTTACAGCATTAAATGCATATATTAGAAAAGAGGAAAAGTCTCAAATAAATAATCTAAGTCCTCATCTCAAGAACCTAGAAAAACAAGAGCATAATAAACCCAAAGGAATAAGGAAGGAAACAACAAAGGGCAGACACCAAAGAAACTGAAAACATAAAAAAGGAGAAATCAATGGAACAAAGAACTAGTTCTTCGAAAATACCAATAAAATTAACAAACTTTTAGCAAGACTGACAAAATTAAAAAGAAAGGAGACACAAATTACCAATATCAGGAATGAAGCAGGGCATATCACTACAGACCCTGCAGATTTCAAAAAGAAAATAAGAGAATAACTACAAGCAACTCTATACACACAAATGTGACAGTTTAAATGAAGTGGATCAATTTCTCGAAAAACATAAACTACCATAACTCTCCCAATATAAAATTGAAAACGCGAGTAGTGCTATAACTGTTAAGGAAATTGAATTTGTAATTTTAAAACCCCCAGAAAAGAAATCACCAGACCCAGATGGTTTCACCGGAGAATTCTAACACACATTTAAAGAAAGAATTAACTAATTCTACACAATCTCTTCTAGAAAACAGAAAAGGAGGAAACACTTCCCAATTCATTTCACAAAGCTAGGATTACCCTGATACCAAAATCAGACAAAGACTGTATAAAACAAAACAAAAAAACAACCACAGACCAATGTCCCTCATAAAAATAGAGGCAAAGATCCTTAACAACATACTAACAAACAGAATTCAGCAATATATAAAAAGGATTATTCACTATAACTAGGTGGAATTTATTCCAGGGACGCTAGGCCAGTTCAGTATTTGAAAATCTATGTGATCCACCATATTACCAGGCTCAAGGAGAAAATCATTGGATATCCATCAATGCAGAAAGAGCAGCTGACAAAATTCAACATCCATTCTTGATGAAAACTCTCATAAAATTAGGAATAGAGGGGAACTTCCATAACTTGACATAGAGCATCTACCAAAAAACCTAGAGAAAACATACTTAATGATGAAAGACTAAAGTTGGGAACAAGGCAAGGATGTGGGCTCTCACCACTGTTATTCCACATTGTGCTGAAAATTCTAGCCACTGAAATAAGGCAAGAGAAAGAAATAAAAGGTCTGCAGATCAGAAAGGAAGAAATAAAACTGTCCCTATTTGCAGGGACATGACTGTCTATGAGAAAGTCCCAAGAAATGTACAAAAAAATTATTAGAATAAGTGAGTTCAGCAGTTTGCAGATCCAAGATACACCTACTAAAATCAGATGTATTTCTACACACTAGCAATGAACATGCGGACACTGGAATTAAAAGTACAATATCATTTGCAATTGCTCAAAAAAAAAAGAGAGAAATACTTAGGTATAAATCTAACAAAACATGTACAGGACTTGTATACTGAAAATTATACAATACAGATAAAAGAAATCAAGGATCTAAATCAATGGGGAGACACATCATGATCATGGATTGGATGATCCAACACGTTAAGACATCAATTTGCTCCTAAATGATGTACAGATTTAACCCAATTCCTATGAAAATCTCAGCAAGTTTTTTTTTTTTAAGATATATCCAAGATCATTCTAAAATTTATACAGGAAGGCAAAGAAACTAGAATAGCTAAAACAATTCTGATAAAGAATGAAGTAGGAGGAATCCATCTATCTGATTTTAAGACATTATATAGCTACGATAATCAAGACTGTATGGTATTCTCAGAGGGATAAACAAATAGATCAATGGAACAAACTAAAGAATCCTGAAGTAGACCCAGTAAATATGCCCAATTGATTCTTGACAAAGTTGCAAAAGCAATTCAATGGAGGAAAGAAAGCCCTTTTCAACAAATGATATTGGAACAAGGGGACATTCACAGGCCAAAAAAAAAAAAAATTCTCAAACTTTTCCACACACCTTATACAAAATTAATGCAAAATCAATCATGGACTTAAATGTTATATAAATGTAGGGACTTCCCTGGTGTCGCAGTGGTTAAGAATCCGCCTGCCTATGCAGGGGACACAGGTTAGAGCCCTGGTCTGGGAAGATCCCACATGCCGCAGAGCAACTAAGCCTGTGCACCACAACTACTGAGCCTGCGCTCTAGAGCCCGCAAGCCACAACTACTGAAGCCCGCGTGCCTAGAGCCCATGCTCCTTAACAAGAGAAGCCACCGCAATGAGAAGCCCACGCACCGCAAAGAAGAGCAGCCCCCACTCGCCGCAACTAGAGAAAGCCTGCACACAGCAACGAAGACCCAACGCAGCCAAAAATAAAATAAATAAATATTTTTAAAAATGTTATACAAATGTAAACTATAAAACTTTTAGATAAAAAGGGGGGAAAATTTGCAGAGCTATGGCTTCACAAAGAGTTCTTAAACTTTACACCAAAAGCGTAATTCATTAAAAAATCACAATTCATAAAAGGAAAAATTTTTGAAAAACTGTATTTCATCAAAATTAAAACATTTTTTGCTCTGCTAAAGCTCCTGTTATGGGTTGAACTGTGTCCCCCCTAAAAGTCATATATTGAAGTCATAACCCCCACTATCTGAAAATGTGATCTCATTTAGAAATAGGATTATTACAGATACAGTCATATTTATATGACTATAAATATAGTCATATAAAAATATATGCCAAAAAATATAAAGATGAGGTCATAGGGTGGACCCTAATCCCATATGACCGATGTCCTAATTAAAAGGGATAGTTTAGACACAAAAATGCAAACAGGGAGAACTTCATATGAAGATCAATGCAGAGATCTACAAGCCAAGATACACTAAATATCACCAGAAACCACCAGAAGTTAGGAGAGAGGCACAGAACAATTTGTCCCTCAAAGCCCTCAGAAGGAACCAACTTGGCTGACACCTTGATCTCAGACTTCTGGCCTCCAGAACTGGGACACAATACATTTCTGTTGTGTCAGCCACCAAGTCTGTAGTACTTTGTTACAGCAGATCTAGCAAATACACCTTTGTGAAGAGGATGAAAAGACAGTTAAATACTAGGAAAGACTATGTGCAAACCACATATCTGACAAACAACCATTATCTAGAATATATAAAGAAATGCAAAAGTAAAAAAGCAAACAATGAAATTAGAATATGAGCAAAAGACATAAAACAATATTCTGCTGAAGAAGATACACAGATGGTAAACAAGCACGCGAAAAGATGTCCAACATCATTAACCATTAGGGAACTCTGAATTAAAACCACAATGAGATATAAATACACACCTATCAGAACAGCTCAAATAAAATATAGTGATGCCAATAAATGCTGGCAAGGATGGGGAGAAACTGGACCGTTCGTGCATTGCTGTTGGGAATGTAAAGTAGTACAGCCGCTTTGGAAAACAGCTTGGCAGCTTCATAAAAACAACAACAAAACCCTAAACATGTAACTACCAAATGATCCAGAACTGTTCTCCTGGGCGTTCATTTCAGAGAAATAAAGACTTATGTTCATACAGAAATCTGTCTACAAATGTTTATAGCAGGTTTACTTGTAATAGCAAAAAACTGGAAACAATGTAGATGTCATACCATAGAATACCACTTAGCAATAAAAAGGAAAGAACTATTAAAACACATAACATGGCTCCAGAAAATTGGGCTCAATGAAAAAAGCCAGTCCCAAAAGTTTACATATTATATGATTTCACTTATATAACTTTTTTTTTGGAATGTTTCATTGTTTGTGTATAGAAGCAACTGATTTTATTTTATAGTATTTATTTTTGTTTTTGGCTGTGTTGGGTCTTCGTTGCTGTGCGTGGACTTTTAGTTGCAGGGAGCGGGGTCTACTCTTCCTTGTGGTGCACGGGATTCTCACTGCGGTGGCTTCTCTTGTTGTGGAGCACGGGCTCTAGGTGCACGGGTTTCAGTAGTTGTGGTACGTGGGCTCAGGAGTTGTGGCTCGCAGGCTCTAGAGCACAGGCTCAGCAGTTGTGGTGCACGAGCTGAGGTGCTCTGCAGCATGTGGAATCTTCCCAGACCAGGGACTGAACCCGTGCCCCCTGCGTTGGCAGGCGGATTCTTAACCACTGAGCCACTGGGGAAGTCCCTCACTTATATAACATTCTTGAAATGACAAAATTACAGAAATGAATAACAAATTGGTGAATACCAGAGGTTACAAAAGGCGTGAGGGCAGAGGGGAAGGGGGTGTGGCTATAAAAGGGCAACATGAAGAACACTGTGGTGATGGAAAATGTGAATCTTGACTATCAATGTCAATATCCTGGTTCTGATATCATACTATAGTTTTGCAAGATGTTACCATTGGGGAAAACTGAGTAATGGATAAATGGGATCTTTCTGTATTGTTTCTTGCAACTGCCTGTAAACCTGTATCTCAAAATTAAAAGTTTATGTAATTTTTTTAAAAAGAAAGTACATAGGACAATAGGAATGCAAATGAATGAACTACTGCTACATAACAGCAAACAAAAGAAGCCAGACACACACACAAAAATATGCCCTATTATTCCATTTATGTGAAGTTCAAATGTGAGCAATATTAAATTGACATATTAGAAGTAAAGATAGTGGTTACTGTTGGGGAGCAGAGTGAGGGAAATAACAAAGGGACAACAGAGACTTCTGCCGTAATGGTAACATTCCATTGTTTGACTGTGGTGGTGGTAATAAATCATTAAACGGTGCACTTATAATCTGTGCACTTCTTTTGTATGTGTGTTACACATTAATAATGACTTTTATAAGTGTATTAAAGAAAAAAAGCCCATAGAACGAAGAGGGATTGGGGTGGGGGTTGGGGGTAGAGCAGCCACAGGAAGGGTGAAAAGGCACTGGGTTGGGAGTTGAGAGCTCTAGGTTTCCAGTCCCAGCTTTACTACATTTACTTATTCATAGAACAGCTATTTATTGAGCACATGCTGTATGCCAGGTGTGGAGGATACGCTTGTTATGCATACATTTGTGAATAACAGAGTAGATGCCCGTAGAGATTGGAGAATACAAGTGAACACTGGGGAGGCGGTTAAAACAAAAGAAGGACCATTATGTGGACCAATGATGATGCTGTGCCATGAACTGCTGAGTGTAATCAACTCAACCCTCTTCGTCTGGAGTTTTTTTTAAAAATTAATTAATTAACTTATTTTTGGTTGTGTTGGGTCTTCGTTTCTGTGCGACGGCTTTCTCTAGTTGTGGCGAGCGGGGGCCACTCTTCATTGCGGTGCGCGGGCCTCTCACTGTCGCGGCCTCTCTTGTTGCAGAGCACAGGCTCCAGACACGCAGGCTCAGTAGTTGTGGCTCAAGGGCCCAGTTGCTCCGCAGCATGTGGGATCTTCCCAGACCAGGGCTCGAACCCGTGTCCCCTGCACTGGCAGGCGTATTCTCAACCACTGCACCACCAGGGAAGCCCCGTCTGGAGTCTTTTTTAAAATACAAGGTCCCTCGTGGATCTCACGTTCTTGTGAGAAAAAGGCAGACAACAGGCAACCAGGTGCATAATGTCATCTAGTGACAAGTTCTACGAAGGACGATAAAGCCGCCGCTTCTTCTATAGGGAAAGTCATAAATTAAGCAAAAACTTCCAGTCTCGTACAAAGCCCTATGAAGTACATCCCTTCCATCCTCACAATTTTTCAAATGATTGTCAGGAGAGTGTTTTGGCCCTCACACAGGTCACAGCAAATAAAAAAACCCAGGAGGGCTTCCCTGGTGGCGCAGTGGTTGAGAGTCCGCCTGCCGATGCAGGGGACGCGGGTTCGTGTCCAGGTCCGGGAAGATCCCACATGCCGCGGAGCGGTTGCGTCCGTGAGCCATGGGCGCTGAGCCTGCGCGTCCGGAGCCTGTGCTCCGCAACAGGAGAGGCCACGACAGTGAGAGGCCCGCGTACCACAAAAAAACCCAAACAAACCCAGGACTCAAGAGAATATAGAAGGCACACTTGACTCAGGGGGCGGACGCAGAGGAGAGAACTGGAGAGCGCAGATGGGCTGCGGGATGAAATGGGGAACTGGCAACGCGGATCTAGAGATTACCACCCCAACGCACCAACCCCGAAAGCCAGCCCCCGAAGCTATTAGTAGGGAACATTTGTACAGCGCCTTCAGGTCCATTGTCTTGTTTCCTCACTATCCTGTCAAAGTGGTATAAATTTTGTTCGTACTTTCAAAAAGCTCGGAAAAGCGCAACAACCTGCTAGGAGTCACAGTGAGAGGCAGCGGCAGCGTCGTGGCTCCAAATCGGGGTCCATTTATTCCCAATTCCTGCTCTGTGCAAAGCCTCGGAGACAAAGGCCTACCTCACGCTGTCCCCACCCCTCTCATTTACCTTCAGCAGGCTCTGGAGAGCTGCAAAGACCTCCGCCGTCAGCGCGGCCATCTTCCCCGAGTCACGTGACCTAGCTACGCGGAGAAGCACGGCCGGGAGACTCCGACAGCAGCGCGGGGCATGCCGGGGGCTGTAGTCCTTTAGGGTGGCGGGAGCTGCCTGGCTCTTGGCACTACGGGATGGGGAGGAGCCGAGTAGGGCGCGGAGGCTGGATAGCTCAGCGCGGGGACTCTAGGACCGTGGGGTTTGGAGGACGCGGGTGCTGGATGGTTTTCGGGGGGGTGGGGGGGAAATTGGCTTGGCTTCGCTTGGCTACTTACCAGGGCAGGGGAAACTGATTTTCTCTTGACTCGTGGGTGGGCTGGCTAATTGGGGGAATGCATTTGCAGGCTTGACAAGCGCCTTAGCTGTTCTGGAGTGATCTTCGTACCTGGCCTCTTAGAATTAAAGTAGCTGTGCACATCATTGCAATTCTTGGAATTTACCCCCAACCCCGCCTGTCTTGAAGAATGTAAAATTGATTTCATGTGTAACAGTTTCCTTTGTGTCTTTGGGGTAGGCAGGAGCTGGTATTATTAACCTTATCCAGATGAGGAAAGGGTGTTGATGACTTTCTCTAGTCCAAGGGGAGATCGGTTTTGATGAGCAGGTGAGGAAGTGTTTGGGACAAAGAGTAGAAAGGGAATCCAACGAAAGATATTACCTAACTAGGTTCCTCTTACACCTATAGTGGGGATGGGAGGGGTAGTTCATGGAAATGATTTAATTCATTTATTCAACAAGATAATTACAATGAATGTAAGGATGGTTTTGAGTGAGCAGTCCAGGACTCTGATTTGCCCAGTGATCAGAGGTCTTACCTCGGAACAGACTCAAACTGTAAAGTCCTGGAACTTGGTTTTACGGAACCTATCTCCTCTGCCTTCTAACCCCAGCCTCTGACATTTCCCCTATGCATCTTTAGGATCTAGTTGGTTCTTTCTTTTTCCATACCCAGTTCCTTAGCAAAATTTGGCTTGAAACAGGTTCTGATAAATTCAAGCTAGAGGAAGAATGTCTAATTGTGCGAGTCCGGGAATTGGTCGTTTGTTTTTCTGCCTCCTACTCTCCCCCTTCTTTTCTCTCTCCCATTTTCTGTGAGGATGTTGTCCAGCCCCAGGAAAATAAACCCAGGTTGTCTGAGGATGAACCCATATCTGAACTAGAAGACTTTAGACCCGCCTTGTCCTGGAGTCCTGATCCCAGCTCTCTTTCTTGGCCTCTCCCTCTTCTCTTCTTCCAGGACCACATGGCTTGATTCTTGTTTTCTGCCATAAGTCCCTGTAAGCCCTAGGGTTACTCCTGCCTGTATTCATAGGGCCAGTCCAGTGCCTTGATTGAAGTAAATGTTTTCTTTCTTTTTTTTTTTAACATCTTTATTGGAGTATAATTGCTTTACAATGGTGTGTTAGTTTCTGCTTTGTAACAAAGTGAATCAATTATACATATGTTCCCATATCCCCTCCCTCTTGCTTCTCCCTCCCTCCCACCCTCCCTATCCCACCCCTCTAGGTGGTCACAAAGCACTGAGCTGATCTCCCTGTGCCATGCGGCTGCTTCCCACTAGCTATCTATTTTACGTTTGGTAGTGTATATATGTCCATGCCACTCTCTCACTTTGTCACAGCTTACCCTTCCCCCTCCCCATATCCTCAAGTCCATTCTCTAGTAGGTGTAAATGTTTTCTTAAATAAACAAAAACCCCTCAAAAGTGGTTAGACTAAAATTACTTTCTGTGACTTTTCTGCAGGGATATTACCTTATTATTTGCAGGTCTGTGCTTTCTTGTCTTACTTTGGAAAGATGGGCAGAGTGGTCACCAGCCTCCAAGATGGTTCCCAGTGACCCCTGCCTCCTGGTACTCATCCTTGTATCTTCCCTCCCTTGTTGTGCCAGGATTAGTCTCTGTGACCAATAGCAGGTGGCAGAAGTGGTGGTATGTCACATCTAAGATAGTTGTAAACTAATTAGTTTAACTTTTGCAATTAGTTAACTGCAGCTTCTGGGTACTCTCTTTCGTCTGCTCTCTTTTTCTTGAATCTCTTGCTCCGGGGAAAACAAGCTGCCATGTTATGAACAGTCCTCTAGAGAGGTCCATGTGGTGAAAAACTGAAGCCTCCGGCCAATAGCCAGCAAGAAACTAAGGCCTGCCAACGGCCCCATCACTGAGTTTGGAAGCAGATTCTTCAGCCCTGGTAGAGCCTTGAGATGACAGTAGCCTTGGCCAACATCTTGACTACAACCTCATGAGAGATTCTGAGGCAGAACCACCCAGCTAAAACACTCCTGGCTCTCTGGCCTTCAAAAACTGTGTGATTATGAGTGTTCGTGGTTTTAAGTTGCTAAGCTTTGAGGTAATTTGTTACAGAGCAATAATAACTATTTCATGTAGGCAGAAAAGCATAGGGGCTTTAGAATTCAACCTAAGTTCGAATCCCACATGTAACTCTACATGTTATTAACTTAACCCTGAACAAATTCTTGAAAATTCTCTGAGCCTCTTGAACTTCAACTGAAGCTGATGTTGATCCAAAAAATGATGTTGATCACACCTACCCGCCCCAGTGGGAGGGTACCCAGCTCTCCTTGAAAGGAGAGGAAACCCTGGGCTCCATCAGTGCCAGGCAGGGCCTGCAGCCCTGCACCAGGTCATCCCATTGTTCTAGGACTGCCCGCATTGCCACTGCCATGTTGTATCTAAAGGTTTGTCTATGGCCTGGAGAGCTTCCAGCAATTCCTCAGCCATAAACATTTACGTGGGAAAGAACAGAACAGAATGTTAATTTCCATGATTTGGTCTCGCTACCTGGTTTTTGTTAGGCCTTGTCTGATTTCTTTCCAATTCTGGGTATATGGATGTGTGCTTGCTTTCATTTATGTAATAAATTTGTATTATTAAATAAATGTATTAAATAGATTTATTTAATAAATATACCACACTCCATTTTAAGGCTCTTACACTTAATGATTTATTTACTTCCCATAACAATCCTGTGTGATACACACACACACACACACACACACACACACACAGTACTATAATTTTCCCATTTTACATATGGGGAAACTGAGGCACAGAGAAGTTAAGTAACTTGTCCAAGGTCACACAGCTAAAATTTTGGCAGAGCCCAGGTCCAAACTTGAGCAGTTTGGTTCCAGAGTTTGTGCTGTTAACTACCAAGCTCTACGTGTCTCCTTGTCTTGCTATAGCTGAAAACTCATGCTTCTTCTGTCTGGATGTCTGACTACCTTCTCCAGGAGGCAAGAAAAATCTGATGGTATTCATGGACAATCAACCCAGTGGTACGGTAAGAGAAAAGATGATGAGTGGAAGGCGTAACTTGGGCTTTGGAAAAAGATCAAGGTTCAATTTCTGGCTCCTGTGTGCTTCTGGCGAGTTATTTCATCGCTGAACCTCAGTTTCCTCATCTGTAAGTTAGGAACAACAATAATAAAAATACGTTTGACCATTAGAGGGAGCTCAGGGATGACTTGTACCCAAAATGGGGATGGATTATTTATATCGAGACTTGGTTCTAGCCACTGGCAGCACTGAAGGGTAGAGCTATCCAGTGCTCTCAGAAAGAGTTGGCATTAGGGTGATCAACCAACCATCTCAGTTTGCCTGGGACAGGGGACTTCCCGTGCCAACAGTGGGATAGTCCTGGGTAAACCAAGCTAGTTGGTTACCCTCGTTTGAGCCCTGTGCCTTTGAGGAAACCATCCTTTTAGAGCTCTTGTCCTGTCTTCTCCAGTGGGGCTATGGTGAAAAGAGTGACATGGATAAAGAGTTTCTTTTTAATAGAAGGTAATTAAGGGCAGCAATCTTAGTTTTGAGGTTCTTTCTTTGGTAATGACTTTACTGAGATGTAATTCACATATACAATTTACCCACTTACAGTGTAACAATTCAATGGATTTTAGTGTATTCACAGAGTTATGTAACCATAACCACAGCCAATTTTAGAACATATTTTATCACCCCCAAAAGAAAAACTATACCCTTTAGCTATCATCCTGCCAACTCTCTTCATCACACCCAGCCCTAGGCAACTTTTAATCTCTTTTCTATACCTCTAGATTTGCCTAGTTCTGGACATTTCATATAAATGGAATCTTATGAAATGTGGTCTTTTAATTAATTTCTTCCACTCAGCCTAATGTTTTCCTGGGCTGTCCTAATGTTCTTATGGCCTGTGTCAGTGCGTCATTCCTTCTGACTGTTGAGTAATTTCCATTGTGGAAACACCACATTTTGCGTATCCGTTCATCATTTGATGGACATTTGGGTTGTTTCTGCCTTTTGGCTATTGTGACTAATGCTGCTGTGAACACTCTCAGACAAGCTTTTGTGTAGCTTTCTGTTTTCATTTCTCTTGGGGTATATACCCAGGAGTGAAATTGCTGGGTCATATGGTAACTCTGTGTTTAACTTTTTGAAGACTTGCCAGACTGTTTCCCCACATGGTCGCACCATTTTACATTCCCATCAGCAATGTCTGCAGGTTCCAATTTCCCACATCCTTACCAACACTTGTTATTATCTGTCTTTTTGATGATACCATCCTAGTAGGTGTGAAGTGGTATCTCATTATAAGCAATCTTGTTTTGAAGTTGCGTTTGCATGGTAAGCACTTTTGGTCACTTAGACCTATACTTATGTTCATTGGAGGTGACTGATGGAGATTATGGGGGCTTAAGCCCTCGGTCTGCCCTTTATCAGAGGAATGCCAGCAGTGGGTGGATTGGCCAAGGGACCATGGTCTTTGAGGGAGAGCCCCCCTCATTTCCCTGGTTTCCCTTTTCCTCACCCCCATTTCGTGGACTGAGGTGAGGACAGGTATCCAGGGAGACCGGGCTGCTCATCATTTTTGATCTTACACTGCCTGCTCCAACTCAAGGAGGGCTGTGAAGTGGCCTGATCAGCTCACCAGAGGCTGCAGGCAAACAGAGGCCAGTAGATCTGCAAACGACAGGCGTGCCCTGGCTGGGGAATGCCCTGTGTGTCCAGACCAGGCATCACAAGCTGCATGACTCAAGGCTCGCTTTGCACTAACAGTGCCTTGGGAAACACTGTTTCAAAATTGGGAAATCTGACATAAAAATCCAGGTTTCTGGGTTGCTTTAAAGACTGACAGGCCTGGCCATGCCATTGCCACATTTCCACGCTGCCACAGCTGCCCGGAGCTGAGGCCTGGCTGCTCCCAAACACTGGCTCGGGTGCTCAATGGGTATATATTGGTGCCCAGTTTCCCTAATGGGGCCTAATGGGGCCAACGTAGGCCATAGTAGGTGGCAAGGCTGAATTGGGGTATTCGAGATCCTGGGTTTCCAGCCATCCCCATACCCTCTCCTCATGAATCTAAGCAAATCACAGGTATGAGCATCTAATTTGTCATTCATGCTTCTTGAGCAATTTTTACAGGCCAAGTAACGTTCTATGAATTTTACATGTATTAACTCATTTAATCCCCACAGTAATCCAAGGATGATCCCAGTTTACAGGTGGGAAAACTAAGGCTCAGAGGGAAAAAAACCCTCGCAATCTATCAGTAATTAGTGGCGGAACCAGGATTTAAAGGCAGGAGCCTCACTTTGTGAGCTTGATCATAACGGAGTGGCCGGTGAGGGGGTCCCATGGATACTACCACATAACGATTCATCTGGCCTTACCAACTGCAGCTGACATGCCACGTGGCCGGGCATCAGTCCAGGCCAGGTGCCCCCTCATTAAAGCTGAGAGTTGGAGTGTTTGAAGAGATGATAGCTGTGATTCTTTTCAGCTCTAACTTGTGGTGAGTCTCTGAAAACTGGTAAGAGAAGAAGAAAGGGAGAGGGGAGGGGCACTTGGCAGTTCACCATGCCTAGAAGACTAGCACGGACCCAGGTCACTCCTGACGGGATACCCCGGGCCCCCACTGCAGAACACCATGGGCTGGGAGTCTGAAGTTGTTCTCCCAGCTCTGACTGGCCTGGTGACTGTGTTAGCAAAGTCCAGAGCACACCAGACCCAGGAGGGCACTGTGGCCTCATTTCCCGTTTCCCGTCCTCCTGTCCCCAGGAATAACACAGAAGTGGCTGGTAACACACAGCATTGTGCTCACACACAGAGGGCCTCTTTGTTTCCGGATACACAGAGAGGAGGCTGTAACAATGGCCTTGAATGGCACGTTGCTCTCCTTTCTCCAACGTTACACTTGTTTTTTTCAGTCCTGGAATCAGTTAAACAATGATTTCCTGCGGAGGGTGTCAGCTTTTCATCTTTTCCATCTGCTCCCCCGCTGGTCCTCAGGGCCCAGGACGGTGGGAACCGAGTGGAGAGCCAGCCCCAGGGACAGCTGGGCACCGTGGAAATGTCACCTTCTCGAAAGGCTGAAAGGCAGTGGTACCTCGCCTCTCCCCTGCCAGGTGGGGCCTGCCCTGGAGGAAGGAACCAGACCAGGTAACAGGAGAGAGGCTGAGAGCTGCTGGCGGGGAGCGGGGGCTGGAGATCATGGCTGAAGGTCCGGCCCGAGGAGGATGGGTTTCTGCTTTCAAGATACCCCGTTTGCTTGAGAGCCACTGTCTGCTGGTAAACAATAAAGAGGCAAAAGCAACTGAGGTCAAGTTCTGCCACGTCCCGAGTAGGGAAGCACTCTTCCCCTCTGACCCCCATTCCATGCCTCTGATGTCTCTGGGTGACCAGAAACTTCAGGGTCCGTGTGGGTTTGTTGAGAAGACTAGTTCTCTACTAATAGCTGTCGGAATTAAGCTCTTATTCTATGTGTTGTCTATGTATGTGTATGACTGTACGTATCTGACTGTACCGCTAGCAATTATAGCAAACACTTATACAATGCGCTCTCCGTTCTTGGTTGATTCAAACCCAGGCAGTCTGGTTCTAGAATCTGTGCTTTGCATCATCATGCATCTTGTGTAATGTTCCTTACAATAAACCGAGGTTATTGCAAGGTTTCACCCTGAGGGGCACTGACCTATAATGCTAACTGTGTGTAACTATGTATATGCTAACTATCGTGTCAGGCAAGGTCCTAAATGTTTTGCATCTATTTCCTCATTTATTCCACATAATAACTCTATGGTACTTTAATCATCTCCATTTTATAGATGAGGAAATTGAAGTAACAGAGATATTAAGTAACTTGCCCAGGGTCACACAGCTGTCAGGTGGCAGAGTCAGGATTTGAACTCAGTTTTCTCTGGAGCTGACTCTAAAGCTTGCCCAGCCCTGTGGCTGGTTTGGAGTTAGTTTCCTTCTCTGGGTCATGAGGTATGGAGGGTGGTGTTCTGACCGTGGCTTTGTAGGACATCAGCACTTGAGTTGTCAGCTCCAGGAGCGCAGAAGCTCTTAAATGGTTTGCCTGTCGTCCTTAGATTTGCTGAGCTTGAGGAAGATGGAATTGTCCAACGGTGACAGGGAAGGAATTTAGAATGATAATAATTGCTCAATGAATGCCATTGCTTACCTGGCCAGAGACAGGCTAAGCTGCCACGT
This sequence comes from Lagenorhynchus albirostris, assembly GCF_949774975.1. Lineage (NCBI taxonomy): Eukaryota > Metazoa > Chordata > Mammalia > Artiodactyla > Delphinidae > Lagenorhynchus > Lagenorhynchus albirostris. The sequence goes on along the minus strand of NC_083103.1, from coordinate 22,343,484 downwards.
ACGTAGGAGAACAGATGTTAAATAAGCAGGAGTCACCAGGTATATTCAGGAAGCCAACTTTATTTATGTCTGTCACTGCCCTGAATTTTTTTGTGGCGCCCCACTCTTTCCTTGCCCTGGGATGAAAATTAGGGCAGGTCCTTAATTCTTCTGGTTACCTTTCTAGTTCCAGCACTGTCTCAGGTCAGTAATTGATACATCCAGGTCTGTGCAATAACCCAGACCTTCAAACTTCCTTCCCAGTGGATCCTCCTCCAGTGGGGCCTGGAGCTGGGAAAGGGGGTCTGTGGTCAGTTTCTTGCTTCCCCCCTTGTGCTTCCATCTGGCTGACTGGGGATTCTGGCCCCTGGCGGGGAGAGGAGCAGGAAGTTCTTACCTGGTTGACACTGTGGGAAGCTGGCATCCCATTGGCTGGGCCTGGTGGGTGTGAAATCTGCTTCTTTATCTCTTGGTACAATTTTGTGGCTACTTCAGAGAACACCGTCCTTCCTTAACTGTGGAGATTTCTAAGCTGCTGGTCCCTTGAAGCAGGTGCCTAAGACTCTTTCCTTAGCTTCCCAGAATCTGAGCAGTCTGTATTAGACAGCTAGGGCTGCCAAAATAAATAACACAAACTAGGTGGCTTAAACAACAAATTTATGTCCTCACAGCTCTGAAGGCTAGGAGTCCGAGATCAAGGTGTGAGTAGGGCTGGTTTCGCCTGAGGGCTCTCTCCTTGGCTTGTAAACAACATCTTCTCCCTGTGTCCTCACGTGGCCTTTGCTCTGTGTATGTGCATCCCTGGTGTCTCTTTGTGTGTCCAAATCCCTCTTCTTATAAAGATTGGACTGGGGCCCACTCTACAGGCTTCATTTTAACTTAATCACCGCTTTAAAGCCCTGTCAGCAAATATAGCTACATTCTGAGGTTCTGGGGATTAGGGCTTCAACATATGAATTTGGGGGCACACAATTTAACCATAACAGATGCTGTCAGCTTTCTTTTTTTTTTTTTTTGGATGCTAGTTCCCTGACCAGGGTTTGAACCTGGGCCCCCTTGGACTGAGTCCTAACCACTGGACTGCCAGGGAATTCCCAGCTGTCAGTTTCTTTCTGTGGAAGTTTCTTCCTGGTGGTTCTTCTTAAAGGATCTACACAACACACAAGGTTGCCTGTTGCACACCTCTGGCTTATAGAAAATACTCAACTCCCCTCTCCCCTGGCCAAAACAAAGTCCCCCCTCCCACTCCAGCTGGCCACCCATCTCTCCTGCATCCTCAATTTCTAAGGCATGATTTAGACACCAGCCCCTGATGACATCCAAGCTCCAGGGACACAGTGCCTTTGAGATCGCTCCTGAGAAGTAACGACTGGGCAGTTGGGACTTGGAGGGTACCTACTGCTCACTCCAAAATTCCTCCTCTGCTCTCCCACAGTTTTCCCCATCCAACCCTTCTTTGTGGGCTGGAGGTGGTTGGATAAGGGAGAGAGGGTTTTCTTTCACGAGTCCTACATGATGGTGTCATAGCTCACTTTGGAATGCATCATCCATTGTCTTGTGGCTTCAGCAGAAACAGAGACTAAAATCATTTTTTTCATCCTGCTACACATACAGCATCTCCTTTAATTTTCATGAAGATCCCTATGAGAAAGGTAATATTATCCACGTACAGCTGAAGGAGAAGAATCTGCAGCTCAGAAAGCTTAGGGAACTTACCCACGTTAGACTGTTCAGCTAGCAGAGAAAAGGGGGTGTAGATTGCAGCTTTAATCCACTTTACTAACCCTTCTCTGGGCCTTCACCACTCTGGGTTCTTAGAGCTTTTACCTGCCGGATTTTGTTCTGTGCTGGTAAAAATTTCCTTTTAAGTAGAATGTTGTAAAGATAAAAAGGTGAAATCCTTGTTTGTGCTCCAGTTGTAACATAGGGGCTGGTGCCAGGGGTGACAAGTATACCAGGAAGGTTCACAGGTCCAGTGTGAGATTAGCTCTAGGTACCAAAAGATCTCTGCTTGAAACCCTTGCCCCTCCCCCAGTATAATTTAATCAGTGGAACCATGACATGGGTGGAATATATATTTTTTTGTAGAAGTGCATCAAAGCAATATTGTGTTCTGAAAACCTTATTCGAGGCAGAAGGGGCCATATCATCTCACCTTCTGTCTCCTAGGAGGTACTCTACCTAACAAAGACCTTAAAATATAAAGATTTTTTAAAATTTTATTTTATATTGGAGTATAGTTGATTTACAATGTTGTATTAGTTTCAGGTGTACAGCAAAGTGATTCAGTTATACATATATCCATTCTTTTTCAGATTCTTTTCCCATATAGGTTATTACAGAGTATTGAGTAGAATTCCCTGTGCTATACAGTAGGTCCTTGTCAATTATCTATTTTATATATAGTAGTGTGTATAGGTTAATCCCAAACTCCTAATTTATTTTTAAAAAACCTTTTTTTTGTATAGAGTTTTAATTATTTTCTTTAAATATAAAAAGTCCAGGCCTGCCATTGCCCATCCTTGCACAATTTCCTAGGAAAGTGAGGATGAATAATGTGTCTGGCAGCTGTTCAGAAGTCGCGTACTAAGGCTGTGTCCAGGGTCCACTGGAGGCAGCCCGGGGCTGGGCTGGGCTGGGCTGGGTGGCATCGGGGGCCCAGGGGACTGGACTGGGATGGGCTGGGGCTGCAGCTGACTTGGACCAGGGAGGAAGCGGATGATGATATTCCTGTTCATCCACTGAGCAATTATTTAATGAACAACTATTATGCCCAAGGCCTTTGTGGGCACTCTGCCAGGAAGGGATGGGTCGTCATTGAATGGGGCCCTGGAAAAAGTGAAGTCCGAGCTTCTCTATGGGTTCTCAGAGGAAGACAAAACGCTAGAAGGAGGGTGTTTCGGGTGGAGGGAATGGAAAAGCATCATGTGCTTGGAGGCCAGCGGATGGCTTGGAATGGCCAGAGATCAAGGGTGAGGGTGCAGCAGCAGGGACAGGGAGAAGGGAGAAGCTGGGAGATTACACCTGAGGCTGGAGAGGGAGGGCCCAAGTGGGAACCCAACAGGGCTTTCAACAGAGAAGCCCCCAAGTGGGTTTGCCTTGTAGAGGCAGGACAGGGATGCATTGGAGAAGTGGAGGGGTCAGCATCCTGGGAGGCGGGCAAGACAGCATGAAGGGCCAAACCGAAGCCTTGGCCTCAAGAATGAAAAGGGGGGCTTCCCTGGTGGTGCAGTGGTTGGGAGTCCGCCTGCCGATGCAGGGGACACGGGTTCGTGACCCGGTCCAGGAAGATCCCACATGCCGCGGAGCGGCTGGGCCCGTGAGCCATGGGCGCTGAGCCTGCGCATCTGGAGCCTGTGCTCCGCAACGGGAGAGGCCGCAACAGTGAGAGGCCCGCGCACCGCAAAAAAAAAAAAAAAAAAAAGAATGAAAAGGGGAAGGGGTTTGGCCCGAGAGAATATGAGAGCCATGTGAGGTCAACCAAAGCCTCTAGAAATGCTCCTCTGGTTTCTGACTTGGACCACTGAAGACATGCTGAGCGAGTGTGTATGTGTGTGTGTGTGTGTGTGTGTGTGTGTGTATCTGTATCTGTGTGCATGTGTGTGGAGAGGGAAAGCTGGGCTGGGACTGCAGGAGGCTGAAGACCTTAGCAGGAGGAAGTGGGACTCCTCTCAACAAATACCTACTGAGGGCTGAGTGCCAGGGTGAGGGAAGCAAAGGGACACATTCCATTCCTCTCCGAGCTCACAGCCCAAGGAAAGGAGCAATTCGAATGCAATGTAGCAGAAAGACAGAAGAAGGGAATTAGGGAGGGGCTGGGGAAATTTGGATACAGACCAAGTATTCAGTTATTAGAGAATGACTCATTTTTTGTAAGTGTTATTATGGTATTATAGTTTAGGTTGGAGAATAGCCCTCAGTCTTTTTTCTTTTTCGAAGGTGCAAGTTGAAATGTTTAGAGTTGAAAGGTCATGATGTCTGTAATGTACTTGGAAACAAGAGAGCATCAAATCCAAGTAGGGGCCCTTCTTTGTGTTCCCACAGTATCCTTACTTCCCGTCAATGCACTTGCTACTTTATATTTTTAAATTTTTATTATGAAAGATTTCACACAGAAAAGTCAAAAGCCAAAAGAACAGTACAAGAGTACAATGAATTCTCATATATTCCCAACAACTGATAACAATTCACCACAGTTGCCCCTACTTGAATTTGATGGGTGAGAGAAGCTTCCCAAAGAAAATATGTCAGACCTGAGAGATGAGTTGTCGATGGGCAAGGGGGACTGGGGAGAACTTACCGGAGAGTGTTCTAGGTGGACGTAATAGCACGTGTGAAGGCCTGGTAGTCTGTTTTGCTAGAGGAACAAAAAGACATTGAATGTGAGTATAGAGTGAGAAGCAGGGAGTCACCAAGAGGTGAGATGGGAAAGGAGAGCTGGTCCTGCAGAGTTGTGGGATGGTAGGAAGTCTTGCATTTTGTCCTGACACTGGTGTGAGCAAGGAGGTTGCGTTTCAGAATGATGTCCCTAATGAGTGTTGAGCTGTTAGCATGTGGCAGCCACTGTTCTAAGCACTTTGTCTAGATTAGTTCACATAATCCTCACTGTGCCTTTTCCAGGGACCTACAAAATCAGCATCTCTATTTTAGAGATGAGGCAAACTGAGGCACAGTAGGGTTCAGTCACCTGCCCAAGGTCACAGATCCGGAGGAGCCTGGAGGAGCCAGGATCTCCTGGTCCCCAGAGTCCATGTTCTTAACCACTAGGCAGTACTACCTCTCAAGTCCTGTCACTCTCTGTGTGAAGGAGGAATTGGAGGAAAGCAGGAAGTCTGCTTAGGAAGTGGTTGCACACGCCCAGGCATGTGGTGATGGTGACTTGAACTAAAACAGTAACAGTGGAGATGGAGAAAATGGATAGGATAGTCACTTTGGAGTGAAATCAACAAGACTTGGTGATGAAACAGTTGTGTGCAGGGAGAGTCCAAGATGGTGCCAAACCCTACCCCACTGAGGACCTGCCCCCTCTTGGCCTGCGCCATGGGACGTACAGAGGATGTCCCGTAGTCAGAGAAGAGATATCCTTCTCGTAATAATGCAGAGGGTGTCAGTAGGCCCCTAACATCCCCTTCATCTGTGAGGAGCAGGCTGCTGTACGTCCAACTCACGTTTCTCTTGCCCTGGACTCTGCTAACCATCTCTTTTGGTACAACTTGACATTTTCACCGTTTGAATTTTGTCATCTGCAGCTGTTGTAATCTGTAGGTCAGTCCTGTACCCTAAGTTTACCAGCACAGTTAGGCCACAGCCCCTGGTCCCTTTCCTAATTGTTTCCTAACCCACCCGGCACGCTGTTCCCTTTGAATGCTGTGAACACCTGTGCTGTTTCACCAGCAGCCCTGGATCCTTAGAACTCTTCAGAGAGCTCACAGGGCCGACAAATTAAACAAATATTGAAAAACAGTAGAAGGAAAATTACTTGGCTGTGTCCTTCTAATGTTTATTGATTTTTAAGATGTTCTCAGGCATGAAACAAGATTCACAGCTGGCATCTTGACACTGGATTCCTGTTAACTGGAAGAGCGGCTTATTGACCAGGCAGGGGATACCAAGCAGGGCAGGAGCAGCCAGTGTCCCCTGCAGGTGATCAGCCCCAGAGATGGAGCGCCACTGGGAGGGAGCCATATTCACTTGAAGAGAGGGGCACTGCGGCCCAGGAAGGTCCTCGTGTATCCCAGCAAGCCACTGCGGCTGCGTATCAGTTCCATACCAACACTCTGGGGGCCTCATTTTTTTTTTTCTTGCTAAAAGCCCCAAGAATTCCAGATTAAAAAAAATTCTTTTTTAATTTTTTTAAACCATCCAAGCAGTTTTTATTCATTAATATTCGTAAATACAGCAGCTACATTAGAGGTTTCAATTTTCCTCTTCAGTTTGAATGTAGAGTATTAGGAGAGCCTTTTGCATGCCAAGGTACAGGAAGCAGAGATCACCCCTGCGCTGCTACCTATATTTATCCAGGTTACTTTTTTTCCTGTGTCAAAAATGATACAACTACTACATGAATTCATGCCCAGAGGACATGGCTCTGCAGAGTGAAACATGAGCTCCTCTGTGTGTACTCCTTCCTTCCATTCCTCTCTCCGAAAGAATTGCTCATTTAACAGCAAATATTTATTTAACTGCTACTATGTGCTACATCCAGTTCTGGGCATTGGTGATACAACAGCGCACAAAATGAAAAGAGCCCTGCTCTTCTGGAGTTTACTTCCTAAGGAGCTTGGTGTGTAGCCTTCCAATCTATATTTATATCATTTATATCTGTCACTATATCGATGTCTGTAGTTCTGTATCTGTAGGTTCATGTTGTACACATGATTCTGGACTTTTCACCAACAAATGTCTTGGGGTTTCTTTCATGTTAGAATAAATGGGCCTTCCTCATTCTTTGAAAGCTGGATAATGGTTTTCTGTAGAGATAAACCCCTACAGATAGACATACAGGTTGCTCTTATTTTTTTTCCAAGCGAGCAGTGCTGCAGCACACTTTCTTCTGCATACACTATTGTGTCCGCCAGAGTCTGTACACTTACTGAGTAACCGTGGGTAAGATCGTTAACCTCTCTGTGCCTCAGTGTATTCATGTATGAAATAAGTATAATAATAGTGCCTCTCGCTACTCATCACGGAAGGTGCAAATTAACCGCAGTGAGATGCCACTTCACATCCACTCAGATGCCTATAATCAAAAAACAGATAATAACAAGTGTTGGTTGGTGAGGATAGAAAGAAACTGGAACCCTTGTACACTGCTGGTGGGAACGTAAAATGATGCAGTCACGTTAGAAAAAAGTTTGGCAGCTCCTCAAAAGGTTAAACATAGAATTTCCATGTGACCCAACAATTCTACTCAGATGTATATACCCGTGATAAATGGTAACACAAGTCCACACAAAAACTTGTACACAAATATTCATAGCAGCTTATTCATATTAACAAGAAGAGAGAAACAACCCAAATGCCCATCAACTGATAAATGGATAAACACAATGCAGTGTATCTATACAATGGAATATTATTTGGCATTAACAAGATATAAAGTTCTGACACAAGCTACACTATGAATGAATCTTGAAAACATTACGCTAACGGAAAGAAGCCAGTCAAAAAAGACCATATATTGTATGATTTTATTTATAAGAAATGTCCAGCATAGGCAAATCCGTAGAGACAGAAAGTAGATTGGTGGTTGCCAGGGGGTTGAAGGCTTGAGGCAGTGAGGAAGGACTACCAATGAGGGTCTCTTTTGGGGGTGATGAAAATGTTCTGAAATTGTGGTGATGGTTACACAACTCTATGAATATACTAAAAACTATTGAGTTGTACACTTTAAGTGAGCAAATAGTATGGTATGTGAATTGTATCTCAATTGAACTGTTATAAAAACTAGAGTATCTCCCTCATGGGTTGTGAGGATTAACTGAGATAACATAAAAATGTGGAGAACAGTGCCTGGCATTCTGTAAGCTCTATCCAAGTATCCACCACTCTTGTTGTTTCTGGGGAATGGATTCCTAGAAGCAGAATTTTCAAGCCAAAGTGTAGGTGCATTTTAAAAAAAATTTTAATTTTCAAAGACTCTGCAAAGTTGCCCTCCAAAAACGGTCTTCACCAATTCACCCTCAAAAGTAGCATACAAGGATGCCTGTTTTTCTCTTTTCTTCTTCTTTTCAAAGAAGTCACCACCAAGAAGTTCGGAAGAACACACGCATCAGTGTTCACAGTGGTCTCCTTTGGGTGACTGGGTCACACGTGAATTTTCTTTTCTTTTTCCCATATTGCTTATCTGCATTTTGTCATATTAAAAGGAGAATATATTAATTACATAATGTTTAAAAAATAAAACATAAAAGTATCCCTCTTCACCAAGGGACTTTTACCCCCCACAGTCTTCAGAGGTTCAGGTAGGACAACTTATATTTATCAGTCCATCCTAAAGACAGGTTTTATTGTAACTTTCTAGAAGAAACAGCCAGAGGGCGACAACTGTAAACATTGAGAAGTACAGAAGTTGCAGTTATTAGCCCAGGCCTGCACTTTCTTGCTTGATGGTATCCCAAAACCCTATAATAAAAACCTTGCTTGTGAGCCATTTGCACCCTTACCAGGCACTGGACACTGCAAGTTTTCAGATGCTTCATGTTCATTGTCATTTAACCCTGACAACAATTCTATGCCATAGGTACTGGTGCAAAAATGGAGTCAGAGAAGTTAAGTGACTTGCCCAAGGACACAGTGCTGGTCAGTGGCTGAGATACTGGTTAAGCTGTGAGTCAAGAGTCAGGAACTGGGATCTTTTATGATCTCATTGAAAAGCGAGGACATGGTTAGGGCCAGATTCATGGGAGGTTGATTCAGCAGTTCAGTGATGTCCTCAGGACACTTGTTCTTTCCATCTCTCTGCTTTGCCATCTTCCAGTTGTTTTCATCTTTGGGAAGACAGAGGGCTCTAGCAGTGACATCTAGACATAACAAGGTTCAGGGAAAGAAGAGAGTTTCTTTCTAGGGCTTTCTCCTTACAGTGAAGGAATGTTTTCCTTCCAGCAAACTCTCCCCACAGGCACAATGTTTGTCTCCTCGGCCCATTCCAGGTCATTACCTATTCTCAAACCAATCACTGGCAAAGGGAATAGAATTACCCCAAGTCAGTTAGTCTGAGGTTTGTGTCGGAAGTGGGTCATTGTTCCCTGAGGAGGGGAGTTCCCTGAGCAAAATTAAGACTCTTCTTGGAAGGCAGAAGGGGAAATGGATGTTGGGGAGCTGGGTGGGGAAGCCCATAGTATCCACTTAAGAAGAGATTCAAGCTTACGTTGTCACACTCGGGAGTCTCTATTCCTGGCCACTGCACTGTTCTGCATCTTGGCCAAGACTTCCATTGCTAGACATTGATTATTTAGGGTGAAGCCTATGAATCACCCACACCTGCCTCTTCTCTCTGCCCGAAGGTCCCATGCTCTCTGAAGGGGGGGGGGGCTTGAAAGCTTGATTTAGGGCAGATCATGAGGACTGAAGTAGTGGGTTTTTAAAATATCCCAGTTCAACTAGATACTTTCTACCTTGGTGATCTCTAGTCTGGGAGACTGCCATTTCACATTCCCCTTGGGTCTCTCAAGAAAGGTCCCTTTGGGATGGTCTCCTCTTGGTAGCTTACAGGACTGACTTGATTAATAAGACATTATCAGTTTGTAGAGTTAGAGGGCTTTGGGAAGATGTACTTGACCTCGCGTCCTGGGAATCACGCTTTTAGCTAACGTGATAGATTGGAGTTTTATTCAGCAAATCTTCACTCATCTCCCTTGCAGCTTGGGACATAGGATGTTTCTTGCCCCAATGACTTTGGGCTTGGCCACGGATTTGCTTAGCCGATGGAATGTGAGTGGCTATGACTCTAGCAGAGCCTTTAAATAATGCTTACACTGTCTGGCTTCCCTTGTAACCACTATGAGAAGAGCATGACTTGGATAGCCAGTGCCCCTTCTCTCTGGATCCCACGATTAGTCGCAAGGAACAGACCCAAACCCAGACTGAAGCAGGGTCACCTTAGCCAATCTGCAGACCTGTGAATAAGGAAAATGAATGCTTGTTTTCGTAAGTCGCAAGTTTTTATTTTGCAGCAGTGGAGCAGCCATAGGGGACTGCTACAGGTGATGTTTTTGAGTGTCGCTCAAAGGGTATGGATGGTGTGGCAGTCTTGTAGGAGAAGATGTGAGAACATGTCCCATTAAAGCAACCCCTGGGAGCGTTCCCTGGTGGCCCAGTGGTTAGGACTCCATGCTTTCACTGCTAAGAGCGTGGGTTTTGATCCCTGGTCAGGGAACTGGAATCCCACAGGCCACATGGCACAAAACAGCACGTGCTGAATATAACTCAGGGAGGGAGATGTTTTGGTGAATTTCTTGGAACAGCCCAAATTCTAAGAACTTTCTATCAACTGTTCTCTGACCCATTCTCACCAAAACAATCTTCACGGCCAATAAATTGCTACACCACGTGTTTCATCATCAGTGCTCAAATGTAGCAGAATTGTAAGGGAAAGAGCACTGAGCATGCTGTGGTTTTATACCGAAGTGCAGCTCGTGTCTAGTCTGTGACTTTGGGTAAGTCATGTAAACTCTCTGAATCTCATTTTCCTCACCTGCAAGTTGGGTGTGGTTATAAAAATAAAATGATCATGTAGAGTTATGGTTTTCAAATTGTACTTTTGGTTAGTTGGAGTTCTTTTTCAAAATCGATATATAAAATTGATAACTGGCTACCACAGGCAGTTTAAATACTCATTATTTGGCACCATGTCTTTCATTGTTGGCAGAACCTGCCAGCTACCTTCTCAGAGTCCTTAGGGTTTCCTACAGCCCAGTTTGAAAACAACTTACAGTGAAATTCCTCTACAAATGCCAGTGGTGGTGGTAGTGGTGATGGTGGTGGTGAGAGTGGTGGTGATGGTTGTGATAGTGGTAGTTGTGATGGTGATGATGGTGGTGGTGGTGGTGGTAATGGTGGTGGTGATGATGATAGTGATGGTGGTGGTGATGATGTTGATGGTGGTGGTGATGATGGTGATGATGGTGGTGATGGTGGTGATGGTGGTGGTGATAGTGGTGGTGGTGGTGAGAGTGGTGGTGATGATGGTGATGGTGCTGGTGGTGATGGTGGTGGTGGTGATGATGGTGATGGTGGTGGTGATAGTGGTGGTGGTGATGGTGGTGGTGATGGTGGTGATGATGGTGGTGGTGGTGGTGATGATGGTGGTGGTGGTGATGATAGTGATGGTGGTGGTGATGGTGGTGGTGATAGTGGTGGTGGTGATGGTGGCGGTGATAGTGGTGGTGGTGATGGTGGTGATGATGGTGGTGATGATGGTGATGGTGGTGGTGATAGTGGTGGTGATGATGGTGATGGTGGTGGTGATGGTGGTGATGGTGGTGGTGGTGATGGTGGTGGTGATGATGGTGATGGTGATGGTGGTGGTGGTGATGGTGGTGGTGGTGATGATGGTGGTGATGATAGTGATGGTGGTGATGATAGTGATGGTGGTGGTGACAGTGGTGGTGATGATGGTGATGGTGGTGGTTATGATGGTGATGGTGGTGGTGGTGATGATGGTGATGATGGTGGTGGTGGTAGTGCTGTGTGATTTCAGTCTCTCAAAATGTTTCCTTGCCTTCTCTTCCTCCCAGATTTCTCTCATTGACTATAAACTAAAAGCCACAATTAAAGCTTTTTGAGAGTGTTTTGGAACACTTTTAAGCTTGAAGGGATGAAGAGACTCAACCACACTCACCAAGTCAGCTATAATTGCAACACAGTCACTGCCAAAGTTCTGGGATGCACCTCTGCACCAGAACCTGGCAGATCCTCAGGTGAGAAGAATGAGAAGTACAAATTCTCTAAGTGGATCATTGGGAATGATGGCAAGAGGAGCCACTCTTATTTAAACTCCTTGGTATGCAAACCTGTGTAGCCTAGTTACTGGGGACACAGCACCATATAATGATCATTGGTTCAAAGTACACGCTACATTTTGAAGCATCCCCACCCCACAAGGTGTCATCTTGAAGCTGGCATCTTCCCTGCATTTTTAAGAGGTCATTCTAATCTTATATTAGACAAATAGCTTCTGGGTGATGTGGTATAAAGTGAGACCAGTAGATCTTTTGGTTATTGTAATATCTCCTTTGCTGTAAAGCGAGTCCCTTGGCAAGGCAATGCTATGCAAGATCCCATGACAATAAATCAGACATTCTGTGAGCCCTCGAACAGTATTGCTATCTGAGGCAGTGCAACCAGGAAAGGCAAATCCATACTTATAACAATATATTGTTAGTTCCAGTACCTCTTCCCTACCAGGGCTTTGACTTTACTATAGGAGACTTGCTGGGGCTATGAATTCAACATGCTTTGCAACGTTGCTATTCACACAATCAGATCCTGTGCTTGATTTTAAGCACAATCTTTTCTCTGGCTGCAGGAGATGAGGCTCTCCTTAGGAGCTTGTAGGGACTCCTGGCTTTTACATCATAACTTGAGTTGCTAGTTGAATGATTGGAGTGCATCATTTTCTTCCTTCAGTTCTCCTATTGAATTCAACCTCTAATCAATCAACCAGCTCCACAGTCTTTACAATGACGCCTACTCCCATATCTCTCCAATGCTGGATATTGCATTCCCTTCCACCTGTGTCGCACCCCCATTCACTAACCAGAGTCTTAGTCCTTTGATGCTACAGCACCCTAGGGATTAGCAGCACCTCACCTACCACCAGCAATTGGTCCTTGCTGCCATCCAGCCATCAAGGGATCCACCTCCCAGAATCCTATCCTGAGATTCTGTTTCTTAGGAGCACTTCTGGTACCAAGAAGACCTTGAGACAAGGATTCCAGTACCAGGAGTTCATTTGACAAAAGAAGGAAGCACCAGCAGGGAGGGGGGAAGTGAGACAGGCAAGAGAAGTCCAGTAAATGGTATCTTATCAAGCAAGTTATTACAATGAGCTTAATCCTGCTGGGGAATACTTGTAAACAATATAAAACAGAATACTTTGAGTTTTCCCACCTGAGGGGCAAAGGAGCTAGGTTATTTATTTATATCAGCTTTGGTCTGTCATTGGTTGAGGGCTGCTGGGGCAGTGGTGGTGGTAGTGATATTAACTACTGAGCCCTTCCAGCCTGCCCTGCACATGCGCAGAGTGGACACTGGTAGCTGGGAAAGCCCTCGGGCAAAGAGATGCTGATGCTGGTCATCGAAAGCCAGGCCAGTGTGCCCTGAAATGGTACCACCTAAGAGAATGTGGGCAGGGCACCAACAGCATCAACTGCAGGGTGGGAGGAGAGAGGAGACAGCTTGAGAATGCAGTGACTGAGTTTAGGGAAGGCAAGGATATTAGGACAAACCGGAGGGCATCCAAATTGTGCTAATTCTCATTATTTTAGTGCTGGTCCCATTCTAAGGTGTGGCTGTTGGCACAGCTGCTTTTAGTAAAAGTCTTAAAGGGGTAAGAGCAGAAGCACATACCATTTCTTGGTGACAAATCTAGCACTGATGTGCTGGATATTTTCACAACTGCGGGTATGCATCTCTGGCTTGGATGAAGGAGGGCTGGGGAAGCGAATATCTTAGTGGAGAGGACTACTGCTCAGCCCCTAATGGATCCAGCCAGAGAGGCAAAGGAAAGGCCTCCCTGTTTGGCTTCCTCCTGAGTTGTAGGCTAGGCTGGGTTATGTTTTATATTATATCAATAACCCACCCCCCGAAATTATAGTTAAAAAACGTTCTACGTATAGAGTACCTAGTTCAAGATGTCAGGTTTTTTTTCTGGGCTGAGGGGAAATGGAATATTTGGGAAAAGGTGGACATGGCAGTCTCTCCTGGCAGAGTAAGATCTTCTTAGAATGGGGCTCTTGCTGAGTGTGTTTTGCTTCTTTGCTCTGATAGATTGTAGTGGAATTTGGGGATGCCCATCAACCTCCCTCCTATTCACGGAGTTCTAAACAATTGAGATCTGAACACAAGGAGTCAAAGTATCAACTTATGAATAGCCAAAGTTGTTGACCATCAGAATGTCTGTTAAGCTTGAGCAAATATGACACGGCCATAAAATGGAATACTATGCAACTATAAAAAAGAATGAAGATGCTCTAAGTATTCACACGGCAAGAGCTCCAAGACAATGGGCAGGAGTGAGAGGGGTTAATAACTACTAAGTTTGTAGTGTCTTACATATATATGTGTAAGTTTGGAAGGAATCACAAGAAAATATTAATAGGTAGAGCTTGGGGATGGGAACAGGGTGGGTGGGGGGAGACTTTTCACTGAATGCCATTTTTGGGAAACACGTACATAAATATATTACCTGTATATATCTAGAGATCTAGAGAATGACTCAGAGAGGGGAAGACCTAGAGGGGATGGATTAAAATAGTTGCTTTGCCTCTCACCGTTAAGTCACCTGACTGCCTCTTACCATGACTTTGGGAAAGGGAGAAGGACAAGGGTAGGTTGAAAATTTGAGAAGCTACAAGTGAAGAGCAGAGGGTGGGGTGGGTGCTCTGCCTGAGGTGCAGAGCACCATCTCCATCTGCTGATCATGCCACTGCTGTGCTCCCAACATTTCAGTCCACTGGGTGTGCTTGACACTGAGTAGGTGCTCGGAAATATGACTGCTGGGGTCCAAGCCAGCCAGAGTGCTGTAGAATCTTGTCAACTGAAAAAAAAAATGCAGAACCTAAACTTTAAGAATTATGTTTTCTTTGGTGGACTTGCTGAGGACTTGAGAACAGAAGACAGTCTCTCAGAGAGCTCTGAGGGACAGCTCCGAAGAGGGAAGGGCAGAACCAGGATATATAGAAGTTTTGCAACAAAGACCAGGTAGTCAGAACATCAGAAGAATACTGTTAATTTAAAAAAAAAAAAAAACAGACATCTCAAGTTAATGAATTTAGTGCTTTTCTACATATGGGAAGATGCAAGAGTCTGGGCTCATTGAAATCATTCCTTTGATACCCACCTTAACTCTCTAGGGCCAGTATCCTGCTTTTCTCCATCCTGAATCCCCTCAGGGTACACAGTTAGGGGTGGCTGTAGTGGTTTGTGGCCTGGTGGCCACCACATTCTTTGTTTACTGAAATAGCAGGTGACACTTCCCATGCACAATGTGTTGGCACACCTCTTCATGACCACCCACTTGGGAGTTAGCATATGGTGATGGTTAAAAGCATGGGATCTAGCATCAGAATAAACATGTTCAAGTCTCGGCTCTGCCACTAACTAGGTATGTGGGCTTGAGAATTCCTTTCTCACTCGTTAAACAGCAATAACACTAGCACCCAGCTCACTGTTACAAAGCGTCACGTACAGGGTGCACAGGACAGCGCCTGGCCCATTAAGGTGCTCAATCACTTTGGGTGTTTATTTTTACTAGTTTAGTCATTCTTTCTGTGGCCAGGAGCACAGACCCTGACTCTCTATATAAGACAGAACAGAGTCCAGAGTTCCTTGCGTGGTCCGGGCAACCCGCCCCTTCCTGACTTCACTGGCTGATGGCGCAGCTGCCTTTCCCGTCCAACTTCCAAGGGGTCTATCCAGAGAAGCCGCTTTGCTGGCAGGCGTGTCTGCTAGGATTCCAGAGGTAACGCCAGATGCTGGCGTGCAGCTGTACTCACGGAACACCCTATCGGTGTTTATTCCCTGCATAACTGCAAAGTAAATGGCTTAATGTTATTGTGAAAATGACTCTAAAAGTTAATGGTTCCCCTAATAGGAGAGCTCTCCTCCCATTAACTGCACCAGCTTATCTTTCTCCGTCTTCTTTCAGCCTCAGGGAAAGAAACAACAAACCCGGGACTCCACCCTGGGCTAGAAACTTACTTGGAGTTTTGTTTGTGTTGATCTCATCTTGATCCGGGCAGGGGGCCCGGGAGAAAAAGTAAAGCCAGCGTAAGCCAAGTTATTGGGGATTTCCCACTCTTAACATTGTTACTTTTTTTTTTAACCCCACTTTGTGAAAGAGGTTTTAAGCCACACCAACGTGCAAGGTTCAAAGAGTTAAGTGTGTTTCGGATTTTAGAAACATTGAGTACATCAGAGTTAGTTTTGTCCTGGTCCTCAGGTTCTGGTGGGAGATAAGCTTTGCTTTGTCCTGTGGCCAAAAGCTGTCTGCTTTTTTTTTTTCTTGCTGTACGCGGGCCTCTCACTGTTGTGGCCTCTCCCTGTTGTGGCCTCTCCTGTTGCGGAGCACAGGCTCCGGACGCGCAGGCTCAGCAGCCATGGCTCACTGGCCTAGCCGCTCCCCGGCACGTGGAATCTTCGCGGACCGGGGCACGAACCCGTGTCCCGTGCATCCGCAGGCGGACTCTCAACCACTGCGCCACCAGGGAAGCCCAAGCCGTCGCCTTTTGAAGCAGAAGGTGAGCCAATGACAGACAAGCCTGCCGTGCTGATGTAATCTGATGTAATCAGACCGAGAAGGCTGTGCTCTGGCCAGGGAGAGGCCTGGGGACTGGACATGGGGTTTGTGAGACCCATCGCATCCCCGGGGTCTTTTTCTTTATGAACGCCTCAAAATAGGGGCCCGGCAGCAGCCAAACATCACTGACCTCCCCTGCACTGCCAATGAAATCCAGCTAAGGGGGAATACAAGCTTGAGTCTGGATGACTCAGGACCCAGATGTGGGAGGATAGAGGGCCCTGCAATTAGTGTCACTACTGAATTCTCCATGCACTGTACTCCAGGCAGAGCGTGCTGGGCGGTTTAGTGTAGTCGTTCAGATCCTGGACTCTGAAGCTGGATTGTCTGAGTTCAAGTCCCAGCCATACTTCTTACTAGCTGCTGTGTGGTTTTGACCCAGTTGCTTAACTTCTCTGTGCCTCAGTTTCTCTTCCATAATTGTGAGAAACAAATGAGTTGATAATTGGTGTTTATGTCTTGACTGACAAAAAAGCAATGTGAGAGGAGGAGATCCTGAAAATGGATGGTTCTTGAGGAAACTCATGCAGGAAATTGCTAACCTATGGGGCTTTAGAATTGTGAAGCTTGGTCTGAAGTTTAGTTTATTTAGCTTTGAATGACTATGAGTGTCTTAACTCCTGAAATAAAGTCAATGGGCAAATGCAAAAAATAAAAATTGGTAAAGTACCTGTTTCATAGTAAGTGATATAGAAGTTTGGTCTCAAATACCCTGTAAGGAGTCTTTTTTTTTTTTTCTTGTTTAGTACCTGATACTAAAGAGTACTTAATTCGGTACTAAAGAGTACAGTTGAATCAGGTGGTTGGCAAGAAGGAACTGAAATGAGCTCCCTGTAGAGGACTGTGTAACCTGCATGGATGTCGGTTGACCCCTTGGGCTTGGGCTCTTGCATCACATGTGCTGTATCTGTTTTTGCTTTGCAATAATCTGGATCTTGGCACCTGACTAAGTTACCCTAAAAGAATCTCCTCACACATCAGTGAGCAAGGTGGACTTTACTGACAATATCCTGGCGAGGTCTGAGGAGGGGATGAGGGGCGTATGTTGAGTGCATACATACATACATACACACACCATTGCAGCAACTTCTTCCCCCTCAGGATTTCTTCCCTCCAAAGTCCCTGCCTGGCTGTGTTTTGAGGGTTTCCTTTGGTGCCCTTTTCCCCACACCAGCCTCCAATGGTGTTCTCCTCTCTCTGCCTCTTGGGAACTTTAAATTCTTTACTTTTTAAATAAGCAGGGCCGTTTGGCTCTGCCCTGGCTCCAGCGCACCAACTTACCCAATTGAGAGCATCATAGCCCGACATCCTCAACTTGATTCACCGGATGGATCAAGATGTTGCTCTCCTTAAGGGGCTTCAGAGCACTTTGCAAACATCCAGGTGCCCATTTCCCTTATTGAAAACCTACGCTCTGGTCTTTACTAACTCTGTGATGGCGGGCAAGGTACTCGACCTCTCTGAATCTCAGGCTAGTCACCTAAGGAATGAAGATAATGATAGGACTGACGCGGCTGTTGTGAAGACAAAGTGAAATCATTCCTGCAAAACACGAAACAGTGCCTCGTGTTTGATAGAAATGCAATCTATGCTTTTTGAATAAATCATAGCCTGAGTGCTCACAAAACATAAATGGGCTTTCTCTCAGTGGAAAATGGGCATTGTGAACTTTTTTATAAGATGCGTATGAGGCATTAAGAGCACAAACGAGGGAACAGTTAGGGCTATCTAGATGACATTGGGAACTTTTTTTGTAAGTTACTTAATCACTCTGCACATTAGTCTCCTCTATCGTAAAATAGGGATAATAATAGTACCTTTTCATATGGCTGTTGGGAAGATTAAATCAATAATGCACGTAAAGACAAAGACTTGTCCAAGTTAAAAGTTTAAGAAACTGTAGCTATTATTATTAAAAGCTTATGCCTTGAATTGAACTATTAGGACAGGAGAGTATATTTGCCTCATTTCCTGGTATAAAATTCACATTTGCGAAGTTCAGATGTATTTAGGAAATCCCAATGCTATTTTACTAAAGGCTTTAGTCAAGACAGAAATTGATTAATTTAAGCTGATAGCTCTGGCTTTAGAAATTTTAAATCATTACACAATTCATAAACTTCCTAATGGTTTTCTCTTGATATTTAGTTTTGGAACTCGTAAATTCTTTGGGGGCTGTTAGCTTTGTAGTCATTTCCTTTCATCAGCTACACATTAAGAATTAATTCGGGGTACGAGCTAATAGCCCAGCACTCCTGACCAGAGTTCCCTTTGATTTTGTGTAAATTATGAGCAATTGGCCATATTCCACAAGCACCTAGTTATGAAGATAGAATGTGCATGAGCAGAGTTTAGCGTTGGGATCAAATAAGGCTTGTAATAAATGTAATATGACGTTGTAAAGGATATGCAAAATCAGTATTGTGCTGCGGACTAATTAGACATAAATGCAGTTCACACAGATGACCGTAGTTACCTTGCCCCCAAACAAGTCCTTCCAGGATTCGCTACCAGAGAAGGGATGGGTCTGTTAGGAGCAGAAAGGAGCTTTGGGGTGCCTCAGTTCTCCTGAACCCAGAGCATCCAGATGTGTCTCTTTTGGGATGGGGCCTAGGTGACACGGAGGCTTATTGTTTAGGACCAGGACATGATGAAATCAACCTCCTCCTGCTTCTTACAGGGGTTTGGCTGCAAAGGAAGTGTATTAGTCTAGGCAGGGGTCAGCAAACTTCTTGTGTAAAGAGTCAGATAATAAATGGAATAGGCGCTTATAGAGGGCCATATGCAGCCCTCTGCGTTGCAAGGACTCAAGGCTACCATTGCAGGGCAAAAGCAACCATAGTCGGGCTTCCCTGGTGGCGCAGTGGTTGAGAGTCCGCCTGCCGATGCAGGGGACATGGGTTCGTGCCCCGGTCTGGGAAGATCCCACGTGTCACAGAGCGGCTGGGCCCGTGAGCCACGGCCGCTGACCCTGCGCGTCTGGAGCCTGTGCTCTGCAACGGGAGAGGCCACAACAGTGAGAGGCCTGCGTACCGCAAAAAAAAAAAAAAAAAAAAACAACCATAGTCTATACACAGGCTAATGAGGTGGGCTGTGTTCCAATAAAACTTTATTTAAAGAAACAGGTGAAGGGGTGGATTTGGCCCTTGGGCTGTAGTTGTGGATTCCTGGCCTAGGCTAAGGCTCTGGATGGGAACCTGGAAAAGAGGAGAGCCCGAATCAACAAGTTCCTGAAGCAGGCTTACATCTGTGTTGGTGGATGAAATAGGGGTCTGGGAACCCAGAGCACAGGGAAACCTCAAACCCCCTTTCCTCTTCCCCTCCTTCACAGGGCTTGCCTACCTCAGTGAAGGCAAGCAGTGGCAAAGGTGGTACAGAATGGATAAAGTGTGGGGACAGACTGGATCAGGTTTAAACCCTAGCGCTCTCCGGATGTAGCTTGGGCAAGTTATTCTACCCCTCCGAGCCCATCTGTAAAATTGGGGTGAAAAAACCCATCTCAGAGTTATGAGGGTTAAATGAACTTTGTGATGTAAAGTGTTCAGCACGCATGAAATGGTCTGCATACTGTATTTTATGGGCAGTTTAAGGGAGCCTCAAGAGTGATTTTGCCTTTTGGGTTTTTTTTTTACCTCTCACACAGACTTTAGAATACAACTCCCCATAAATTGGGTCTGTTTAGCATTATTTGATTAATTCTACGATATACCTAGAAGTGGAGTTGTTGGGTCATGGGTTGTCTGTGTCCAGCTACAGTAGATACTAAACTGCTTTGTAGACACTAAGTGGGTTTCCAAAATGGCTCTACCTATTTGCATTCCCATGAGACTTCTTATGAGAGTTTCAGTTGTTTATCATTCTGGTTTCTGGCGGTTTTCACTGGTGTCTCCCAAGACAGTGATGAGTCTGTGTGCCATTTGAATACCCTCTTCTGGAAAGTGCCTGTTGAGGTGCCAGGTTTCTTACTGATTTGCAGAAATTCTTCGTGGAGTCTGGATATGAGAAGCTTAGCCGTTCCAGGTGCTTTCTGATAAACAGAAGTCCCTGATTTGAATATAGTTCTTCTTATCACTCTTTTCTTACCTTTTTAAGTTCAATGATTTAAGTAAATTATATGGTACTATTTTCACCACCTTGCTTAAAACACTTCACACAGCTGATGAATACACACCAGTTAGAACCATTGGATTAGCTAAATAATTTCCTTCCAGTCCTGAGATGTGATGAATCTATGAAACCCATCCAGTTGGTGTTCATTTGGGTTCATTTTCAACACACCTGGAAAAGGTATATATGGATGTGTGGGGCTGCTGTCAGCGGTGAATCATTAAGGACCCTGAGGGTGGACATTTTGGAGTGCACAGCCTGCACTAGGACAGGATCTCAGGGATGAGTATAGTGAGAAGGAGGTTTGAACAACCATGCAGTACAGCCAAGGAAGTGTCCTGGATATCTGGAAAAGTGAAAAGGAATCAGAGGGAGTGGATCACAGGATAGGTCAGAGGGAAGGGAGATGGGGGAAAAGGCAGAAGAGAAGGTTTACATTTGGTAGCAAATGTCAGAGACTCAAATATAGCAAAAGGAGGTGTTCTTGGGAGCTTGGCCTGCTGAGAGCTGGTTTCCTTGAATTTTCCTTTTTTTTTTCTTAGCTAGAAAAGCTCTGATAGACCAAATCACATAGCAATAATTTTTTTTAATAATAGAGGCACTTAATTCCCATCACTTTTTTTCCTCTCCTGATGGGAAATAAAATGGGTTATTAACTCTTCAATAGGTACTGTATGAGAAAAAAAGAATAAAGGAAATTTAGAACCAGCAGCAAGCACTGTGAAGAGTATACGTATCCCATGTCAAGATTATAGAACTAGTCTAGCCTCCTTTTCTTTGAGGGTTCTGTGTGGGTCATATTGGAAGGCCCATTCTATCAGACAGCACTCTCGTTTGCAAATGACTGAAAACCCAACTTGAAGGCTTCAATGGTAAAAGGACATTTTTGATTCTAATAACCGAAAAGTCTAGAGTGGGTGCTCGCCTCCAGTGAGGCAATCTCTAGCAGCTCATATGATGTCATCAAGGATTGGGATTTCCGCCATATCTTCACTGTGCCTTCATTAGTGTTGACCTCATCCTTTGCTTACACGCAAACCCGAATCTCCTGGTAGTTTCCTGCTCCCGCATCACGAGAACAACATAACTATAGCAGTTGCAGCCCTCAACCCATACTGGACTCAGGAAGACTGGGAATCTCTCTAACGACTCCTGCTGAAGACCTAGCATTCACGACCTCTCACTGGCCCACACTGGGTCAGGTGCCCAGGTCATGCCCAATCACGTGGCCAAGAGTCTAAGGCAGGCTAATTGTGTCAGACAGTCAGGATCCTATGTGGAGCTGAGTGTGGAGTTGGTCCTGCCCAAACTGCATGGCTGAGAATGGGGGAGGAGTGGATTCTCCCATGAAAGGAAGGGTGCTGCTGCTGGAGAGGCATCAGAGACCGGCCATCAAACCTAGCAAGGGAATGTGGGTGCATCAGGGAAGCTTTGTGAGCAAAGAACAGCACAGTGATTTAGCAGCTAAAAGGCTGCTAAGTGGAGCTTTGCTTGGTAACTGCTGGAGTCAGGAAGCCTGGCTAGATTGCGGCTCCAATACTTAACGGTGAGGTTATCCAACCTTTCTTAGTCTCAGATCCCTTAACTGTCTAGTGTGGAAGTGATGCTAGTCCTCTTGTTATTGGTGGAGTAAATGAGAGAATATTTTCAGAAAGGTTTCAGACAACGTAAAAAAGATGTGGATATGAGTGTATGGTGTTATCACTACTAAAGATCATAGCAGGAATAAACAAGTCCCAAATGCAGCATATCCATTTAAAGTTTGACTTCCAAAGCTAATACTTGAGCAAAGTAAAATCAATAGTGTTGATTAAGATAAAAGTACTACCCACTAACATCTATCAAGTGCTTACCATGTGCCAGGCACCGTTCTAAGCATTATTTCAATTAATCTTCAAACAATCTTGTGAGTTAAGCACCATTATTGTCCCCATTTTACAGATGAGGAAATTAAGCCACAGGAGGTTAAACAACATCCTCCAGCTAGCAGTGCTAGAGCTGGGATTCAAATCCAGGCAGCCTGTCTCTAGAATCTGAACTCTGAACCACTATTTATCCATGCTACTAGCGTTGGAATCTACTGCTTTGAAAGTCAAACAATGGAGCCAAATTTACCTACCCCATTTTGGGCATTAACATATGTAATTAAGCAAAGTACATTAATGGACTCATTAGCCTGTGAAAATAAATCCCTGAATAGAAGCATTTATCATCTTGGTATTTTTTCTTGTGGTGACTTGGTTCTCTAGTTTGGACCTGTTTATGTGTGTGTACATATCCCAAGGCAAAAGCATGCTATTTGTGGGCTTACAGCTCATAGAATCGAGTCTGGAATCAAAAGACTAGAATTATAGGCACAGCTCAGTCAATTATCAGCTATAACTATGTTCACATTTCTATTTTCTCATCTGTAAAGCCCCAGAGAGTGAGCATGGGGCTAAAATCAGATGGTGCTTAGGACTGTCCTTTGAGAGCTTTCAAGGACCGTACAGATCTAAGACATTTCTTAATTCTCTTATTATTAATACTCCCAGAGACCTTTTGTGTCATCAGTGAACTGTGTTCCATAGGAACAGCATTTAATACTTATATGTATTTCTGTGGTATTGTGCTTTTAAATTTCCTTGGAGTCTGGCTCTCCTAAATGGCCTGATTGCTTTCTAATGGAGCTTTCTGGATCACCTCTCAGTATGGCCGCCTAATGGGTTACTTTCCTAGTTTGGGGGCCCACCTGAAGTCAGCATAAACCAATGGAGCTCCTTGAGGGGCAGTGGGAAGCCTGTATAAGCACACACATCTCTAGCCTCACAGGGCCAGACTCTAGCTTCCCACCACTGTTGGATTCACCCACAGGTGCATATATTTTTTTTCCTTAGCGTTACATGCCCTTTATCAGTTTTTCCACAGTGGATACTTGTGTGGGTTTTTATTTTATTTTTTGTTTGTCTACTTAGCATCTAATAGCTATTTATTTTTATTCTGGTAACGGAAGTGTCCATAATGTTTTGCACTGTGCTGGAGCTGGCTGTTAAGTATCTGTCAGTTGTCAAACACGGCCATTATTAAAAATTAAATTATATAAATGTGCAGTTAGTAATCAATGTTCAAAGTTCACCACTTCCTAATTATTTTGCTGCACTTCGTTATTACCTCAGCCCTTGAGATATTTAAGTCTATTGTATCTATGGTGGAAATACTATTTAATGGTGTGCTACTGTGCATCTCCTCCCAACTTTGCATTTAGTGATGTGTTGATGGCTTGAAGAAGGCCATGGTAGGAGTATTTACACAACAAATCTGGCAAATCAGGGCTCCCACGCCCCTGTAGAATCCTGGTTTACCCCACTCTTAGCTTCAGGGGGTCAATCCTTACAGACTTAAACCAATTAGTAAGGCCTGTTCCTCTGCCCACACTGAAAGGCTGATTTGGGCCAATGAATGCCTGACCCAAGACTTTTACTTTCCCGTGGAGGGGATGAAGCTCTCGTCCCTGCATGGGTTGCAACCGCAAGGGGAGAGCTAGTCCAAGAATCAAGCTAACACATGGAGGAAAGCAGACAGAAGCTGAGAGATGGAAGGCCTGGATTTTGGAAGTATCATTAAACCCCAGAATCAAGCAGCACCTGACTGTGAGTCTGCCTAAATCAGAGATCAGCAGACTTTTGCTATAAGGGGCCGGATAGGAAAGGTTTCTGTCAGGGCTACTCATCTCAGCTATTACAGTGTAAAGGCCATAACCAATACATAAACCAGTGGGCATAACTGAGTTCCAATAAAACTATTTAGAAGGGCAGGTGGTGGCCAGGATTTGGCCCAAGAGCAATAATTTGCAGATACTGCATCTAAGGCAATAAGTTCCGTTTTTTGCTCAAGCATATTTAGCTTGGTTTTCTAACGCTTGTAACTGGAAAAGCCTTAACTAATCCAGGTTCATGGGTTGTGAACAATACAAACGGACTCTGAATTCCTTAAGGAAAAACAGAGATTTATTATTAAAATAAATGGTAGCCAAAATTTAAATTCCCAGGAGAGAGATTCCCATTGTTCTAGCTCAAGTCACATCTCTAAGGGAGGGAGATTTACAAGTCCTTCCAAGACCACATGTGGGGGGAAGGGGTTGTTTCCACAGGGAAAATTAAGGGGCTATAATCAGATGAACAGGCCCTGGAGGCTCAATCTACTCCAATAAGACAGGGAAAAGTCCCAAATTAAGCACGTTTAGCAGGTACCCTGTACACGCAGCTCATCAAAGGAACTTTTGTGTGTTAGAAAATAGCTCTCCTTTTTTTTTTTTTAATAAATTTATTTATTTATTTTTTGCTGCTTTGAGTCTTTGTTGCCGTGCACAGGCTTTCTCTAGTTGCGGCGAGTGGGGGCTACTCTTCGTTGCAGTGCGCAGGCTTCTCATGGCGGTGGCTTCTCCTGTTGTGGAGCACGGGCTCTAGGCGCGCAGGCTTCAGTACTTGTGGCTCGCGGTCTGTAGAGCACAGGCTCAGTAGCTGTGGCGCACAGGCTTATTTGCTCCACGGCATGTGGGATCTTCCCGGACCAGGGCTCGAACCCGTGTCCCCTGCATTGGCAGGCGGATTCTTAACCACTGCGCCACCAGGGAAGCCCTAGAAAATAGCTCTCCTTGACAGAAGAAGTGTGTCCTAGTTGTACCTCTGCCACTAACATGCTGTGTTTCCCTGGGCAAGATATGAAACTTCTCTGGGCCTTAGCTCTTCAAGTACTAAAAGAAGGTGACGAGCCAGGAATCTTTTAAGGGCTTGCTGAGTGCCCAGTTTTGGCGGTTCTTTCCACATATCAGTTATCTTGCCTGTTAGTCTCTAAGACTTAATACTCTGTGCCCTCTGGTTCACCTTTTTTGCATAATCATGAGCTGAGGGAGCTCCCACCTGTTACTTAATTTCTGTGAATATGAATTTCCTCATCTGTTATGGGTCGCACCCTGGAAAGTGGTGTAAGGATTAGATTGATGGATGATTGGAAGGCAGTGTGTGTACTCGTTCAAGGTGGGGCTTTGGAGTTAGACTAGCTGGGTCCAATTCTTCTTTAGCCTTTTTTACTGTACCATTGAGCAGGTTATTTAAACTCTTGGAATCTTTGTTTCCTCATCTGTAAAGTGGGCATATTTGTAGAATTCTCTTCACAGGAGTGTTGTGTAAATTAAATGAGCTACTGCATGTGACATGCTTAGTGTAGAGCCTGGCACATAGTAGATCATCTGTAAAGAGTAACTGTTTATTATATTTGCTTATCATGATTGTATTTGGTTTTTAGAAATAAGTGCCTCATAGAAAATTCCTCCTGCTTTTTACTTTTCTCATTATGGAATTTTTCAAAAGTAATTCTTTGGGTTTTGCTGTCAGTTGCTTTTAGTTATTTCTCTAAACTTGTGAAAGTAATCCAGGCCTATTTTTTTTTAAATTTGATTTTCTAACCATTATAGTAGGATGCTTTCAGTTAAAGTAACAGATTTATATGAGAAAGGGCATTTATTGGCCCATGCAATTGCAAAGTCAGCTAAGGCTTAATATAGCACTCGAAAATGTCACCCAAGATTGTTTTCTTCCTCTCACTACACTCTGCCTTCTGTACGGACTATTTCATGTTAAAACGATCTCAAATCATGGCCATAAGATGGTTGCCAGTAGATCCAGGGGTTACCTGCTTCCTCTTCCACATCCTTCAGAAAGAGAAAAGGTCTGTCCCAGTGGCGTTCTCAGAAAAGCAAGAAAGCTGCTTTCCCATAAGCCTCTAACAAATGTCTTTTCAAGCCTTATTTGCCCAGATGAGGTCATTCACTCATGCCTGAGAGAAATTGTGCCCCCAGAGGTAACTGTGTTTAACCCAGTCTTCAGACCCACCTCTGAAGCTGCCTGACTGTCCGCCCAGCACACTGAGGACGCAGAAGAGGCAGGCTCCAGGGAAATTTTTGCCAGGACTGAATGGTAAGGGCAGAGCGCTGGCTCATGTCCACCACCTCTGTTTTGATCCTCTGTGTTGTTTCTCAGTCCCTGTATTAGTTTGCTACGGCTGCCATAGCAAAGTACCACACACTGGGTGGTTTAAACAACATAAATTTATTTCCTCCCAATTCTGGACACTATAAACATCCAAGATCAGGGCATTGGCGGGGTTGGTTTCTTCTGAGGCCTCGCTCGCTCCTTGGCTGACAGGTGGCTGCCTTCTCCCTGTGTCTTCACCTTGTCTTCCCCCGTGTGTGTTTGGTCCTAATCTCCTCTTCTTATAAGGTCACCAGTTATATTAGATTAGGATCCACCCTAAGGACATCATTTTACCTTAATTACCTCTTGAAAGACCGTATCTCCAATACAGTCACATTCTGAGGTCCTGGGGGTTAGGATTTCTACATATGAGTTTGGGGGGACACAAATTTTTTTTTTTTTTTTTTTTGCGGTACACGGGCCTCTCACTGTTGTGGCCTCTCCCGTTGCGGAGCACAGGCTCCAGACGCGCAGGCTCAGCGGCCATGGCTCACAGGCCCAGCCGCTTGGCGGCACGTGGGATCTTCCCGGACCGGGGCACGAACCCGTGTCCCCTGCATCGGCAGGTGGACTCCCAACCACTGCGCCACCAGGGAAGCCCTGGGGGGACACAATTTAGGCCGTAACAATTCCCAGCTTCCAAGACTACTCCTCAAAATAACTATTTTTTAAAGGCTTGTTGCATAACTATAGTTCATAATTATTCCAAAAACATTCTTTGAAATGAACCTACACTGACTTTGCCTCAGAGATTAAGACAGCTGTTTTATCCATGAGATTCTCTCAAGAGTCAGGAAATGTTTCATGCACCTGACAATTTCACCTTAGAAAAGTTTTAAGGCAGGTGTTACCAGTAATTTGGGCACCTATATTTGAAAAGAAAAATATACCCAACATAAGTTCTTGGTGAACCTCTCAAAATGAACTGGCAATAAACATAACCCCAGAAAATGGAATGATTTGATATAATGGTTTAGAGTGAACTGTGGCAGCTTTTATTTTCATCCACCTAGCACACTTTGGTCATACCATTTCTTTTGTTTTTTTTGAGGAATTTTCTCAACTCCATGTGACTTTTGGGTACATGACAGTCAAATCATTGCCCACGGCCCACCACCATGCACCTCTGGCCTCATCACAGGGTCAAGCAGGCGGTTGCATCCTCAGGACAAGGTGATTAGCTGAAGGACTGGGCACATGGCCCACGTCAGGACTTACCCGGATGTTAGAAATTGGAGGGGGAGGGTGGCCCTCCTGTTGCGGTTGGATTGTGTCCCCCCAAAAGATATGTTGAAGTCCTAAGCCCTGCTACCTGTGAATGTGACCTTATTTGGAAATATGGTCTTTATAGATAGAATCAAATTAAGATGAAGTCATCCTCTGTTACGGTGGGGGCCCTAATCCAATATGACTGGTGTCCTTATAAGAAGAGAAGTATGTGTCAGATACACACTGCTATATATGAAATAGATAACCAACAACGACCTACTGGATAGCACAGGGAACTATACTCAATAATTTGTAATAACCTATAAGAGAAAAGAATCTGAAAAAGAATATATATATATATATATATATACACACATATATATCTGAATCACTTTGCTGTATACCTGAAACTGACACAACATTGTAAATCAACTATACTACAATTAAATAAATAAATAAATAGGAATAATAATGGCAGAAAAAAAGAAGAGAAGAGAAACAGAGGCACATGAGGAGAACACCATATAAGGATGGAAGCAGAGACTGGAGTGATGCCATAAGCCAGTGGGGTCTACAAGCCAAGGAACACTAAGGATTGCAGCTGTACCAGAAGCTGAGAGAGACATGGGCAGATTCTCCCTGACAGCCCTCAGAGAGAGCACGTCCATGTGAACACCTTGATTTCAGCCTTCTAGCCTCCAGAACCGCGAGAAACTACATTTCTGTTATTTTAAGCAATCCAGTTTGTGGTACTTTGTTACAGAAGTCTTAGGGAATTGATACACTTCCCATTCTCTTTTTTTTTTTGCTGTACGCGGGCCTCTCACCGCTGTGGCCTCTCCTGCTGCGGAGCACAGGCTCCGGACGCGCAGGCTCAGCGGCCATGGCTCACGGGCCCAGCCGCTCCGCGGCTTGTGGGATCTTCCCAGACCGGGGCGCGAACCTGCGTCCCCTGCATCGGCAGGCGGACTCTCAACCACTGCGCCACCAGGGAAGCCCACTTCCTATTCTCTTGAACTGTAAATTGCAGCTGAGGATTCTGAGTGTCTACCATTGCCGGCCTGGGATTATTTCCTTAGGATGGATTCCTGTGAGTCAATTGTCAAAGTTAACAAAATTGACAATTTTCTTTTTACGAGGTAAACATTTTTATTACTTTTGATATGTATCCCAAATGAGTTTCCAAAAAGTTTATTAATTTCCACTACCAGTAATGATGTATGCCATTTTATTTGACTTTTAATTATTTAAAATATCAAACATGCAAAGATCTGGTGAACTCTCGTGTCCGTATTACCCAACTTTAATAATCATCATTTTGCTATTCTTGGTCGATCAGCATCCTCTCTCCCCCACCAACATGCATCATTTTTTTCTTTCCTGATATAAATTGTAGGTGTAGCTTTTCGTCCATAAATACTTTAGTATGTATCTCCAATAGATAAGCAAATCCAAACCAATAGCACACAATTAAATTAGCACAATCCATTCAGTTTCCCCCTATTTTCAAAAAAGAATTGTTAACACTTGCTTTATTGGAATCAGGATCCAAAGCAACATTGCACTTGATTGATCTATCTCTTGTGTCTTCTAATGGCTAACAGTTTCCCCTCTCCTCTCTTTCCCACTTTTTCCCCCCAAATTCCATTTATTTGAAGTCTCTGGTCAGTCACTTGTCCCATATTCCTCATCTGGGCCCCATTCCTCATTTGACTGACTGCACCCCTGTGGGATCCTCAACACATTCCTCCCTCCCCTATCTCCCCACCAGATGGTAAGTGGCAACGGCTCCATTAGACTATTTCCCTTAAAGTTGCTAAGCTCTTGAAATGACTTTTTAAATGTCCCCTGGAAAGACTAACTATTTAAAGAATCTAAACCATCCTTAAGGACCCAATTAAATGTCAGGGTAAGTGACTGTTAAAACCTTGCTTTAGTTAGGGGCAATAAAAATAAAACCCTGTTATCCTCGTCTGGGTATATTCCCCTCGAGGCCAGTGGGAGAGGAAATATAGAGGTGGTATGACGTCTTTAAGACATAAGCCAAAGTCATTCTATATTTACTTAGTGAACTTTCCAGCTCTGTGCCCCACAGCTGGAGTCATCAGACAAAGAGCAGAATGATGATAAGATGGGTAGCTATCCATTTAATACCACCTGCAAGGCAGTCAGTCTCTGTTTCAATTAACCTGCTGGGGAGAAAAAACTTCTCATCTACACTCTTATGTTCAGCGTTTGGAGCTCTGCAAATTAATCTGACAAAAGATAGATTAGCAAGAGAAATGGCAGATTTTTATTCACACATGTATGTGGGAATTCACAGAAAAATGTGACTCAAGGAGACAGAATGTGGAGCTCATAAACCAACTTAATAGAGGACAGAGGAGGAGAAGGGCGTTCATGGAAAAACAAACGACTTTTTGAAAAGATAAATGGGCCCTTAGGAATTACTTGAGAGATATGATTGTTTTGTGATCGTGTCTATTTAGGTAATTTCTTATTCTGGTGCCAATTTCTCATCTCCAATGATAGGAGTCAATCTTCGCTGGTTGTGAATTCCTGGCGCAGAGGTTTATGACAGTTTAATTCTTTCGGAAGGTTCTGCTTTTACGCAGATAAGGGGAATTCAGAACAAAGACTCTTCACAATGGTATATTCCAGATCCCTTCATTTACCCCATCTGAAACTTCCCTAGAAGTTTCACAGATAAGGAGCTGAGTTATCTGATTGGCCCGTATTCCACTGACCCAGCCTCTCAGTCCTGGGAACAGATCAGTCCAGTTAAAGTTTTGTGTCATTTTAGGAGGTGATGGTGCAGAGGGAAGTGGGGCCAAAATTAGGCCTTTATATGGTGCAAGCAATGAGGCATTTAATGAGGAGCATTTCTATGAAAACAAAAGAAAAACAAAGATTTATGGTTGGAGCTTCTCTCTTCTCTTCTTTCTTTTCTTTTCTTTCCTTCCTGGTCCAGAGTGCAGCCAGTTGAAATTTCTAAATGTTGAGCTCAAAATGTCTTTGGGTGGTAGCCTGATGATGGTAGTGGCAATGTCACAGTCATGGCTCTTCCCCGGAGGGGACCATGGAAGAAGCAAGTGTTCCGGTGAACTTTCTGAGTGGCCCACAGTGTTCTGGTGATAAATCTTTTGAAGTTATGTCAAGTCGCCCAGTTCAGCATGCAGGGCTTTGGAAAAAGGACATTTTAGTTCTCAGCGATGCCAAGACAAGAGAGTGGGAGAAAAACTGGAAACATTAATTACTGACAAAATGTGTGGTATAGCAGGATCCAGTTTACAAAGAGGTGAAATAAGCTCAATGAACAGAACTAGAATCTGATAACCCACAAGGGTGGATGATAGTTTTCCATCGACACATAAAATTGCTCTCTACAATCACCCCCATTCTGATCAAAGCTAATCAAGGTAAGAGTACTCTTATTTTCAAAATAATGAAATGGGGGAGGGGCAGCAGTATGCTTTAATGTGTTTATGTTGTTCATTTAATTAGGGAGGCAAGACCATGTTGATCTACCTGAGGGACAGATTATTTTCAAGTACATTGTATTTATTTAGAATGCAGATATGATATGGTCTACTTAAATGGAAGCTTTGACAGGATAATTATAGGATATTAATAGATTCAGAAAAACAGGTTCTCCATAGGCAACTCGTGGTTAGCCAACTAGATAATTAGCAAAAGTGAAAATCACTTTTCTTTATAAATATTTTCCTATTCCAAGTTTCCTTGATTTACAGAGCTTTGCTAGTTAATCCAATGAGTGGGTTTTCTTGTAATTTCAAAATGGAAATACTCTGACTTAATCTTGCATACACCTCAAAACACAGTCAAATAAATAAATAAAAGAGGAGATATAAACAGAGGAAGAGGAGGGAGTGGGAGTGGGGACGGAGCCTAGCACTTCTTGTGAAAGCGCCCGTCTGGGAACTCCGTACTGTAAGCGCTAACTTCAGGCCCAGGGCATCCCTGATGTGGCTCATTTTACACCCCTTTCACTAGTTTTTGCCATGTCTGCACACCAACAAGGTATTGTTCACTTAGTAAGATGGATTCTACTTTTCAAAGTTAAATTTACTTAGAAAGGAAAACCATAGTTAATTGTAAATGAAAATTTATAACGCCGGCCCCAGCAGTTCAAGGATTTTTCTGTTTTGCTTTCTGCTATATTCCCTAAGTGCCTAATAAAGTGCTTGGTAGGTACTCAAGGTTTTTGTTCTTGTGGTTTAATTTATATTTTTGGCTGCATCAGGTCTTCATTGCAGCATGGGATCTTCGTTGAGGCATGTGGGATCTTTTTCTTGCGGCATACGGGCTTCTCTCTAGTTGTGGCGTGTGGGTTTTCCCTCTCTAGCTGTGGCGTGAGGGCTCCAGGGTGCGTGGGCTCTATAGTGGCACGCGGGCTCTCTCATTGAGGTGCGCGAGCTCAGTTGTTGTGGTGCACGCGGGCTTGGTTGCCCTGTGGCATGTGGGATCTTAGTTCCCCGACCAGGGATCGAACCCGAGTCCCCTGTATTGGAAGGCGGATTCTTTACCACTGGACCACCAGGGAAGTCTCCGGTACTCAAGATTTGTTGAATGAATAAATGTCATTGTCATCAATAGAAAAGCAAGTATTTCTGGACTTCCCTGGTGGCGCAGTGGTTAAGAATCCACCTGCCAATGCAGGGGTCATGGGTTCGATCCCTGGGCCAGGAAGATCCCACATGCTGCAGAGCAACTAAGCCTGTGCTCCACAACTACTGAGCCTGCGCTCTAGAGCCCACAAGCCACAACTACTGAGCCCAATGCTGCAACTACTGAAGCCCACACGCCTAGAGTCCTTGCTCCGCAACAAAAAAGCCACCGCGATGAGAAACCCGCGCACCACAACAAAGAGTAGTCCCTGTTCTCCGCAACTGGCGAAAGCCCGCATGCAGCAACAAAGACCCAATGCAGCCAAAAATAAATAAATAAGTTTATAAAAAAAAAAAAAGAAAAGCAAGTATTTCTTTAAGATACTTTGTCAATCTACAACTATTACAAACAATTAAAAATGTTCATCTGCTTCCCATGTAAAATCTTCTTGCATGCCACCAGCAATATATACTGTGGACCATACTTTTCTCAGCCACATAGGAATTGTCACTGCAGAAATGATTTCATTTCATTACTTACTTACTGCCTTTCTCACTCACTAGATAAGCAACACCGTTCTTAATTGTTTTGTCCATCCCTGTATCCCCAGCACCTAGCACAGTGTGGGGCACATAGCAGGTGTAATATAACAACCCATGAATGAATGTCTTCCTCATTTAATGCTTACAGTAACTCTAGCATGTAAACTATGGATATCCTCTCCATTGTCATAGAGATGAAGAAGAAACCAAGGCACAGAGGTAAATAACTTGCCAAAGGTTGCAGAGCTGGTAACTGAAGCAGCCAGGATTTGAACCCAAGCCGTCTAACTCAGGAGCCCTCCTTTTAAAATGTTATATGATATAGCACAGGGAGATCAGCTCGGTGCTTTGTGACCGCCTGGAGGGGTGGGATAGGCAGGGTGGGAGGGAGGGAGATAAAAAGAAAAAAGAAAAAAAAAATGTTATATGATATTACTTGATTTTTCTCAGGTCCAGCCTGCGCCACTAAGGTGAGATTTTAGTTAGATTGATTAAGAAGCAACAACTTTTTTCAACATTATCAAAGAACATTATACTCTGTGTAGTTTTTACTTTTTTATCCCAGTTTTTAGAATGATTTTCCCTCAGAACAGGTTTCAGTACATGCTCATTTGTGTTGGTTAATTTTATGCATCAACTTGACTGGCCAGAGGGTACCCAGATATTTGGTCAAACATTATTCTGAGTGTGTCTGTGGGGTTTATTTTTGGATGAGATTGACATTCGAATCCACAGACTGAGTAAAGCAGATTGTGCTCCCTAATGTGAGAAAAACAAAAGACGCTGAGGAAGAGAGAATTTCCTCTCTCAGCCTGTCTTTGAGCTGGCACATTGGCCTTCTCCTGCCTTTGGACTTGGACTTGTACTGGAACTGTGCCATTGACTCTCCTGGGTTTCTAGCTTGTCAACCGCAGATTTGAGGATTTCTCAGCCTCCAGAACTGTGTGAGCCATTCCTTATTATATATATAATTCTATTAGTTGTGTTAGAATTTTATTAGAATATATATAAGTTCTATTCATTCTTTTTCTCTGACGAACCCAAACTAATACACTCATTTATTCATTTTGCCTAAATTACTGCATTAACCTCCTCCCTGAGCTCTCGGCCTCTGGATTCTCCCTGCCCTCATCTCTATTGCACAGTTGCTTCCAGACTGTTCTGCATTGTATCCTCCACACCAAATATTCATCTTGTCACTTGCCTGCCCACAAATTTCCAATGGTTGCTTGATGCCCCAGCATACAGTCTTTGGCTTGTGTATCAGTCAGCATTAGGTTTGGCTGCAGGTTAAAATAGACCCCAAATAACAGTGACTTAAACAGTAAGGTTTATTTCTCTCTTGTGTAACCTTTCAGAGGTAGAATATCTGAGGCTGATATAGTTATCAGGGTGTTTGGTTCCTTCCTTCCTCAGCCAACAGCCTTAGCTTTCTGCCTCCTGATCTAAGATGGCTGCTAAAGCTCCAGCCATTGTGTCAACATCCCAGAATTTGCACATAAGACTTTCTCTTAAGTCCCATTGGCCTTAACTAAAATCAGATTTTAGTCACATGGCTGCCCCCACCTACCAGTTTGGCTGAGAAGTACAGTATATTTGGGGCAGTATATTTTAGGTATTCTGTTTAAAAGGAAGAAAAAGAGACATCTAGCAATCCCTATCATAGCCTGGCATTGAAGGTCTTTTTCAATAAAGTGTCAATTCAGCCTTTCCAGATTTCCTTCACTTACTAGCTGTTTGGAACACTCTGTCCCCATGGAGTTCCTTTGCTCACTGTCCCTGAAACACACCTAGTACTTCATCACCATCTCTCCATGGACTCAGCCCTCTCGGAATGCCTTTTTGCTTCATGTCCAAGCCGCACCTCTGTTTCCACGAGACTTTCCCCTGACTGCTTGAACCTGAGATGATGTCCTCTGAAACTGAACATTCCAGCAATGCAATTGTATTTCTTTCAGATACCCCACCCTTCTGCTCCAGATTCCCTTCTTTTGATGACTTGAGTAGTGTAAATCTTTCACTGTTAATGTTCTACACATTTAGGTCTTGTCCCCCCTCCGCCACCCCCTATTCTGTAGATTCCCAGAGGACAGGAGCCCTTTATTCAATGAACATTCATTGGCCTCTTACCTCATGGTCCACACTGTGCTCCATGTTGGGGATTTACTAGTGAGTAAGACTCAGGGCCTCTCTTCAAAGTCCTAATATATCCCATGAAGTCTGGTTTTAAAACTTGGACTCATTAAGTGCTTCATAAATTTCTGTTGCTTTGTGAGTAATAAAAGCTAACATTTATTTAAGTGACTATTACTTATATTTGTAGTAATATTTATTAATTATGATGTGCTAGGTACTGAGCTAGCTTTTCACACACATCACTTTGTTTCTTATGACAGCTGTGAGACAGGCGCTATTAATTTTTACAACTAAAACTGAGGCACCGAGAGGTGAAGTTAATTGTTCGAAGTCACACAGCTGATAAGGGGTTGAGTCAGGATGTAATCTAATCCAGGCAGCTTGATGCCTGAGCCCAGGCTCTTGGTCATGTAGTAAGAAGGTGACTGGAAAGTAAGGGTGGTCTTGTGATTTGAAGATTTAGTGACATCATTTAAATAGCCATCCATAATTTGGACTTTGCCTGCCACCCTGTCCCAGCAGGAAGCTTGCCTAGGCTGGGATGCCTCTTCCCCATGGAATTCCCCCGGGGCTGGGCACTCCACTACCTGAGTCTCAGCTGCTCACCCCTGTCCCCTCTCTTCCCTTTTGATTGTCAAATCCTACTTTGGATGCAATAAAAGCAATTCATCCACCTCTGTATTTCATGGAAGCTGCATGGCTTTGATCTCGTCCATGCTGCAGTGACAGCATGCAGTAAGTAGGGAGAGGTTGCAGTCTGGAGGCTCCCAGCTGGATCAGGCTCACTGACTTGTTTCGTCCTGTGCAGCCCAGCATTTAATGTTTTTTTAAATTCACCGTCAGCATTTACAGATTAGAAGATGTCACACAAAATCTGGATTTGGGGCTTCTTTTGAAAAGCTGGAAGATTTTGGAAACGCTGGGTGTGTATGCCCACAGGCTCAGGCTGCCAAGTTCAGATGGAGCACGTTCTGTCTAAATGGCAAAGTGCTCCGCTCTCTATTACCCAGACACCTTCAGCCACATTCATCTTCCTTACCAGCCAGCAGCAAATAGCATATGTATGTAGCACTATATGTCAGATACTGTTCTAAGGGCTTCACCTTTCATTGTCACAGTCACCTTTGGGAGAGGTACTATTACTATCCCCATTTTACAGATGAGGACATGAAGACCCACACTAGTAATAGTGTGAGGGCTGGGACTCTTAGCCAGGCATTCTAGCCCCACTGTCTTTGCCTTCTACCTCTCCTGTAGGCATTGTGTCCCTGCTCTAAAGGGAGAGGGAGGTGGGAAGGGGACCTGGCCCCTATGCTGCCTAAAGGCGATACATTGAAAATCCAAACCCACAGATCTGATTTCCTATACAAATAACAAGCAGGGAAAGGCTGCTTTTCCATATTGCTCTGAACAAAGCTAACCTTGCCCCAGAGGAAATCAGGGCAGCGAAAGAAACTAATGAGCACCTGCCAGTGTCTTTGGGTCCATCTAAGAGCCAGCTGTGGTGGAGAGTTTTCCCTTATCTCCTTTTCCCTTCCTTCTTGGAACACAGAGAATTAATTAATTCGATCAAGCCTGCATCCAACTCTCACTTGAAACGTTAGCCCATAAAAAGTGTAATCCATCTCTATCCTGATTGTCTCCCAGCGAGGGAGGTGGGGATGAAATATGATACCAGGCTGAACAAACATCTCAGCCTTTGTGAAGGTGTCTACGGTGGTCACCGAGGCTGTCTGAGCCCCACTGGTCTGCAGAGTCTACAGAGAGATAAATGGAGCCTGTAGCACAGAGAGAGATTCACTTATAGGCTAACTGCCTGACAGCCTCGGGAAACAGCCCTCTTCATATGCTCTGAGGCAGAGGCAAGGGCTGTATGGCTGTTTCAGGTGGGTGATGGCTGTCTCAAGACCCGTCTGGGGAAGTGTCTCTGAAGCTACTGAGCACTTCCAGATTCCAGGCGCTGTGGATATAAAGATAGACGAGTCTATGGCGTCGTTAGGGTGATCGTAAGATTCCAGACCAGGGCACTGTGGAGAGTGAAGAACACTGACTTAAACTGGAACTCTCCAGGGCTAACTGGAGAGGTGAGCCATTAAGACCACTCATGGCTCTGGATTTCTTGATCCTGAATCTGGCTGAGTGACTGTGGGCAGGTAAACCTCTGAGCCTTTTTCTCGTTGTCTAAAATGGGAATGATTACAGACCCCAGTTCTTCCCTCTCAAGACTGTCATGAGGATTATGTCAGATAGTATAGTGTCCAGAACATGCTGAGAACCCCCTCCCCATGAGGGAGGTGCTTGAGACCAGGTAGTTGGGTTCTGGGGATGAACCTGGCTTTCCTGACCTGAGATGTCAGGTGAGTTTAGCAAGGTGAGGGCTACTGCTCTGGAAGATCAAGGGAATTATAAAGCCTGAGGGTGGGGAAGAGAAAGAAGAGAAATGAAAAGACAAGTAAGAGACAAGAGGAGAGAAATTTGGGGATGGTGGTGAGAGGAGACAGCTATTGGGAAATGCTTAAACACCCTGTGATTCGAAGACCACATGTCCACCTCTGCTTGGGTGTTCAGTGGAAGAGCCACTGCTCACAAACGCCTTGCTAGAGGCAGATCTTTTGGGAGGATGCCACAGACTCAGGGTGGGCTGGTGGTGAGAGCTGAGACCCTCCAGTGAAGGCTCACTCCATGTGGAGTTCGTGAATGCCTTGTGGGGGTCTGCAGGGAAGGTTCCATAAGTGTTAGTGCCCGCTCTTATTGCCATAATCATTCTTATGCCGCCAGGTCCCATCTATCAACACCAACCTGGAAATACAAAGCTGAAAACGAGTGGGGCCGACAGGAGGGGGAAAATGCCCCATGAGAACAAAGAGAAGTTTTCTTACAACGCACCGTTCCTAGAGAAGGCTAGCATTCTGCAGAGCCAGCTGCAGGAAATCCCAGGCCAGCCGTGGGCAGCCCACCTCAGTGAGGCCGGCAAGACATAGGTGGCCCTCCTCCCGGTTGTCTGCAGAATGAGAAGAATGTTAATTAATCCTGTTATCTGAGCTGCATACTTTCTGGTTTAATTCCTCTGATAAAACTACCCTGAATGGAGAGCTCTCAGAACACCGAAGGAGGCCTTTTAATGGGATTCCTGAGGTGCAGTGAGCCCTGGAGTGGGTGTGGGTGGGAGGTTGTGGCCCTAGGAACGTGGGCATCAGCACTGACTCTTGCCTTTCAGTGTTCTGAATGGAGACCTTTTACCATCCAGGCTTCTTGCCCCATTCAACATGGCCACATTTCACGAAAGAATGGGAAAATAGAAATTCACTGAAAAAAAAAAAAGAACAAAACCTTAATCTGTTTGACCTTAAAACATAATACAGCCAGGTATTTTACCAGTAAAATGGGTTTATTCAGGAATGGCAGAGAATTGTAATTCGGGACCAGCATGCTCTAGCAAAAACTGAAAGCAAGTCCTGAGAGACAAAGGAGAGGACCCTTATTTCATAGAGGAAAAGGGGACGTTCGGAGGGGCTGTTACAAACAAAGAGTCTATTGGAGGATACTGGGAGTGCAAAGTGTGGTGGCTTTTCATTGGCTGAGTTGTGACAGTCTCTCCTTGGCTGAGCTGTTGCCAGGCGAGGAGAAAATCTTCCTTTCTCCTGCTGAGGTTGTAAAGCAGTAACCTTCCAGTTGGAGATGCAAGGCGAGTCTCTTCCTGATTGGGGTCTGCAGAGAGAAGGAGGTAGTAAGGCATGAGAACTCCTCTCTGGCCTCCTTGACTCCATTTTAAGTGAGGTTTCCTTTTTCCAGTTCCACGGTTCAAAATCTGTAAGGGAGTACATGTAAGAAATGCAAAATTCAGAAAAAAAAAAAAAAAAAGAGAAAGAAAAAAGAAATGCAAAATTCAGAATAGGGAGCTACCTAGAATTTTTGCATCAGATTTAATAATCACATAATTGTGGTGTGCTTACATGTTTCAGGGCTTTTATTACTTTACAGGTGTTATATGTGTGATTAACTCTAAAACACTTCAGCATAGGTCCTGCGATATTTGTGTACACTATTTGAAGTGACACCCCAGGGCAGCTACCATTCTAATCAGGCGTCTCCTCTCCATGGGTAGTCAATTAGAAT
This sequence comes from Lagenorhynchus albirostris, assembly GCF_949774975.1. Classification (NCBI taxonomy): domain Eukaryota; kingdom Metazoa; phylum Chordata; class Mammalia; order Artiodactyla; family Delphinidae; genus Lagenorhynchus; species Lagenorhynchus albirostris. The sequence goes on along the minus strand of NC_083103.1, from coordinate 22,304,734 downwards.
TATGTCAGAAAAATACCACTCCAGAAGAGACCATTTTAAGTGCTTCAGCTATCTTTACCTCTGAGAAACACCAAGAGTTTTACCAGTTAGCAAACTGTCAGAAACAGATTTTCACTGGTGAAATTAGTAGCCTGTTGATAGGTATAATGGATGCTAGAAACTCAGTTACTATCAGTGAGTGGTATTCAAGATCTATAAATTGGCTAAAATGTTTTATTATTGATACCCCCACCCTTGTGTGAAAAATATATACGAATTCAAGTCTTTACCCCCAGATGGCTCTCTATCTAACTATTTGGAAAATTTCTTGGTTGTCTGAGGCTGGCTATAAGGGTTCTACAATCCTACCTCTGAAATATTGTTTCAGCTGCCTTGGGGATCATTTCATGCAAGGTGGTAGTTGGTCTGAGCAGCTAAAAAGACAGCAATAAGGGACTTCAACTGAGCATACAGCACAGGTTATAGGAACTACATATTCCTGCTCACTAATAAAAGTTTGCAGATGTTGGTAGTGTAAGGGAGAAAAAAAGAACTTCTCTATCTTCTTAGGTTCAGTATCTGGGACCTGTGAATTAAACCGACAAAAAGATGAACAGGAGAAAAGGTTTATTTCGTATGCACATGGAGGGCCTCATAGAAAAAAGTGAAAACCCACAAGGTGGTTAGGCCTGGGAGCTTATATACCATTTTAATAAAGGGTGATAAATTGTGGAGAAGTGGCAAGACAAAGGGAAAGGGGTTTGGGCTTCTAGATGGTAAGTTGTGGGAAGGTAAATATATGGGGGGAACAAATGGAAGACAAGAGTTGTTTAGAAAGGTGTGTTACGCTGGTTCAAGTCTCACAATAATTCTGTGATGCAGGCATTATTATTACCTTCACTTATTGCTGAGGAAACACATCTGGAGAGATTGAATCACTCTAAGGACACAGAGTCAGGATATAAATCTAGGTCATTTGATTCTAAACTCCATGCTCTTTCTACCATGCAGATATAAGTTTTATGATTTGTTTCTTTTTTTTAATTTAAATTTTTATTTATTTATTTTATTTTTGGTTGCCTTGGGTCTTTGTTGCTGCGTGCTGGCTTTCTCTAGTTGTGTCGAGCGGGGGCTACTCTTCGTTGCGGTGCGTGGGCTTCTTATTGCGGTGGCTTCTCTTGCTGTGGAGCACGGGCTCTAGAGCGCAGGCTCAGTAGCTGTGGCTCACGGGCTTAGTTGCTTCATGGCATGTGGGATCTTCCTGGACCAGGGCTCGAACCCGTGTTCCCTGCATTGGCAGGCGGATTCTTAACCAGTGCGCCACTAGGGAAGTCCCAGGTTTTTTTTGATTTTACAAATATCACATACTCACAGGAAAGCTGGAAAACATATGAATGTATAAAATAGCATAATTCCACTACTCAGAGAAAACCGGATTAAGCTTCGATGTTTTACTTCCAGATTTCTTTTTTTATGCATATTTAGTTGTAATTGTATAGTGCTTATGGTTTTGTGTCCTGTTTTACTTAACATATTATAAATGTTTCTTCATATCATTAAGAAGCCTCCATTAACATCATTTTAAGGTGAACATAATATTCCACCCTATGGCTCTGTTATACCACCTGTTGTTGGACATTTAACCTCCTTCTGTATTTTACTACCATCAGCAACAAGATGGCCATCTCTGAAGGTAATCTCTTGTTTACATTTCTCGCTGTTTCTTCAGGGCAGATTCCTGGAAAGGAAATTTCTGGATCAAGGGCAAGAACATTTAATGGACATTATGAAGGATTGAAATAGACCACGGTGAGGGACTTCCCTGGTGGCGCAGTGGTTAAGAATCTGCCTGCCAGTGCACGAGACACGGGTTCGAGCCCTGGTTTGGGAAGATCCCACATGCCCCGGAATCACTAAGCCTGTGCGCCACAACTACTGAGCCTGCTCTCTAGAAACCGCGAGCCACAACTACTGAAGCCCGAGCACCCAGAGCCCGTGCTCCACAGCGAGAGAAGCCACTGCAATGAGAAGCCCGCGCACCGCAACAAAGAGTAGCCCCTGCTCTCCCCAACTAGAGAAAGCCCATGCGCAGCCGCGAAGACCCAACGCAGCCAAAAATAAATAAATAAATTACATTAATTTATATTAAAAAAATAAACCACAGTGTACCCTGCCTTTGTAAATAACAAGGTAAAAAAAATAAACCACAGTGTACCCTGCCTTTGTAGATAACAAAGACCAGCATGACTTTCTAAGACTCTGATTAAAAATCAAGATAAATTAAAACTGGGGATTTTCAGTAAGAAAGGACTAACCGGCCATCAGGTTTATTTAGTGCTTCTTTTCTAACCAGGAGGGGGCAGCACAAACAAATACCAACGGAGATCCTCCTTGGTCATTGAATTTGACATTTTTGCAGCATTTTTTTGTGTGTGGCCAAACTTCCTTTGTAAAAATTTAGCAACAACAAAGTCATCACATTTACAGGCAGGGGCCAGAGAAGAATAGCTAGTTTAGTTGAAAGATTTACAGCTTTCAGGAAGGTTCTGGAAGACTGATCCAGATGGCAAAAGGCTAGAAAGAAAAGTGTCTTTCCAGTGTGGGCTTGCACCCAAGGCTAGGAAAGCAGGTCATGGTAAGAGCAACAGCAGGAAGAATGGTGTTGATCCGTGGGATTGATGATGGCGTTCTGTGCCCAGCGAGAGGTGTCTGAGGGCTGGGAAGTGGGTTTATCTTCCCAAACAGGATAGCCAGAGGAAGAAGGAGGCACATGACAGCCAGCCTGTGGAAGACCTTTAGAACGGCAGGCGCAAGGTCGGTGATGCGAGAAAGGAAAGCGTTAATGAATCATAGAGAAACACGCTGTGTCAAACTCATGACAAGGGCTGGGTAAGCCACAGTAAAGAACATGATTGCAGTGTACCTGGAGCCGGGGCTGCTGACCTGAGGACTGCGTGCCATGAAAGTCTGTTCATACCCTGAATTTGCACAGAATCCTTACGGAAAAATAGACATGTTTTTCCGGGAGGAAAGATCTATAGCTTTCAGGAGTCTATGACCCCAAAAAGATTAGAAACAAGTAATCTGTATGCATTCCCTCCATCTCTAGGATCAAAGGCACTCTCTCTCTCCAGAGCTGAACTCCTTCTGCCCTGTTTCAAAGGCACCTCTTTCCCCACAAGTGGCAGAAAACCCTGCCCGGCTGGAACGGTGGGGTGCCCCAGCCCAAGTCCTGGGCGGTGGAGGGCTTAGCAGGAGGCGTGGGTGGCTCAGGTGGCAGAGACTGGATGCCCAGGGGAAAGCTCTTTGGCACAGCTGAAAGCCGGGAGGCATCTAGGTGAATCTGTCAGGACAAAATTTCTGCTTGGAGCTGTGCTCTCTTTTCTAAAAGTTAAATTCCTCCCGTGTAAGCCTGGCAACACCCAAGCCTGACTAGAACTGCTGCTAGAAGAGGCTTACTGGCGCAGTGAGAGCTTCATGTTTGAGCCTGTGGATCTGTTCGTTACATCCCATTTCTTCTGGAGCATTTTAAAAATAGACATTTTTTTTAATTTTTAAATTTTTTATTGAAGTATAGTTGATTTACAATGTTGTGTTAATTACTGATGTATAGCAAAGTGATTCGGTTTTATATATATATATTCAGTTATATATATATATGTATATATAATATACATTCTTTTTTTTATTCTTTTCCATTATGGTTTATCATAGGATATTGAATATAGTTCTCCTGTGCTATACAGTAGGACCTTGTTGTTTATCCATTCTATATATAAAAGCTTGTACATCTGCTAACCCTAACCTCCATCCCTTCCCCACCCACCCCCCTTGGCAACCACCATTCTGTTCTCTATGTCTGTGATTCTGTTTCTGTTTCATAGATAGGTTCATTTGTGTCATATTTTAGATTCCACATATGAGTGATATCATATGGTATTGTCTTTCTCTTTCTGACTTACTTCATTTAGTGTGATAATCTCTAGTTGCATTCATGTTGCTGCAGATGGCATTATTTCATTCTTTCTTATGGCTGAGTAGTATTCCATTGTATATATGTACCACATCTTCTTTATCCATTCATCTGTCGATGGACATTTAGGTTGTTTCCATGTCTTGGCTATTGTGAATAGTGCTGCTATGAAGGTAGAGGTGCACATATCTTTTTGAATTATAGTTTTATCTGGATAGGTGCCTAGGAGTGGGATTGCTGGATCACACTGTAATTCTAAAAAATAAACATTTATTACAGCATTGACTATAGCGGCAGAAACCTGTGAACAATCTGAGAGTCCATCAATAGTACAACTGCTATGATCAGTTTTTTACCCACACTCCAGTTTCGATCCCAAACGTGTGGATTTTCCACACCAAGCAATTCTCCTGTTCTCTGTGGACACCAACTGGGTGTCCTACAAGTCAATTCAATTTTGACACTAATTACCCTGAGTTAGCCCAACCCACAGGTTAAGGGTTCAGCCCCACAAAATTGCCTGCCTCACTTTAGATGCCAATTGAAAGTAGTGGGTTCCCAGATTACCCAGGCTTCTGTCTGATCTGGCTACAAATTGGGGGTTCCCACGACCCCCTCCTTAGGTTTGATAATTTGCTATAACGGCTCACAGAACCTGCGGAAACACTTTAGTTACGATTACCAGTTTATTATAAAGGATATTATAAAGGATACAAAAGAACAGCCAGATGAAGAGGTATTTAGAGTGGGGTCTGGAAGGATCCTGAACACAGGAGGTTCTGTCCCTGTGGAGTTTGGGATGTGCCGCCCTCCCAGCATGTGGATGTACTTACCAACCAGTTGCTCTCCAAACCCCTCCATGTCGTGTTTTACAAGGTTCCGTTACATAGGCATGATTCATTAAATCACTGGTCATTGGTAATTAACTCAATCCCCAGCACACACACACACACACACACACACACACACACACACACACACACGCTGCCGTCCCTGGAGGTAGGGGCATGGTAGAAAGTTCCAACCCTTTAATCACGTGGTTGGTTCCTCTGGCAACCGGTCACCATCCTGAAATGACCTAGGGACCCACCGAGGGTCACCTTATTAGCATCAGCTCAGGTTTGGTTGACAGGGGCTTATTATAAATAACAAAAGACACTCCTGTTGCCCCTATTATGCAGGAAATTACTAGGGTTTTAGGAACCCTGTGCCAGGAACCAGGGAGAAAGATGAAATATATATTTCTTATTATATCATAATATCACAAATAGTGAAATGATAGAATAAATTATAATTCATCCATATTATGAAACATTAAATAGCTTTAAAAGAGAATGTTAAATCCGTATGCAATGACCTAAGAGGCAGCCATGATACTTTCTTTAAGTGAAAATACAGGTTGGAGTGTAGTGCATAGGGCAGAAATGGGCACATGTTTTCTGAAATGAGCCAAATAGCAAATATTTTAGGCTCCTGCCTTTGTAGCGTAAAAGCAGCTATACAAATGTGTAAACGAACAGGCTTGGCTGTGTTCTAGTAGAACATTATTTACAAAAGCAGCCAGTGGGTCAGATTAGTCTGCAGACCATAGTTTTCTGACACTTGGCATAGGGTGTGATCTTTTTGAAAAGAACCCTTGAACATTGTGTCTATATTTCGTAAAGTTAGGGTCCAAGCTGTTAATATTGATTACCTTGGGGAGAAAAAGGGCGGAATGGGGAGCAGGGAGATTATTCATTTTTCTTTATTCATTTCTGTTTTGTGTGATTTGAGATGGAACACATGTATAGATTTTGTAATTTCTTTTTTGAATTCCCCAAATGACGTAATTAAGGATTGGGAATTCTCAGCTGCACAGCTGAGTGTTTCTGCCCGTAGAATGGGAAAATTGTGGCATAAGGAGGTTTCAGTTAGTCACAGGCTCCAGAGAAATCAGTAATTGCTAAAAAAAAAAAAAACAAAAAAAAACACCTAACCTAGTTTGAGACATAATGAAGGTGTTACCGAATCAAGTCTGGCTGCTCACCACTCAAAAATCAATACTCGAGAGAGAGACAAATGTTGGTAGAAAGTTGCTTTTAATCAGAATGTCGGCAATCTGGGGAGATGGTGGACTCAGTGCCCCCCAGAAACCATCTCTGAAGATTCTGCTCAGCCATGAAAGTTTTTAAAGGGAAAAAGGGAAGTGATCTCAGTTAATCATTGAAAAAGGAGGTCAGAGTCATTACCGTCCCTCACTGTGTGCAGGTCTGTGTTGACGTCTTGTGATTTTTCTTTAGGTGCTCTATTGTTCACAGAATTTGTTCACGAGGTTACTGAAGGGGAAGCTGGGGAAGAGATCTGGTCATCTATTCATTACTTATTGTGTGATCAAAAGATCTGAAAGGTGTGCTAGGGCTGGAGATGAGTAGGGCATGGGGGCGCCTGGTTTAAAGTTAGTGACAAGCCAAAAGGGCGCCTCCCGCAGAGAGCTCTTTCCTGCCAAAAGCTTGATGATAAATAGAGGGTCACTCTCACTGTTCTTTGTATCAGTCAAGCCACATCCAGGGCTCTCTTCCGAGCTTGGGGTGCTGGAGTGTAAGGCAGACACGGGCAAACTAGATGACCGCTGAGGACGGAGGCTGGCGAGGCAAAGGACCAAGGAGTTCTTTCGAGAGGCGCAGAGCCTGCTGAGCCTGAAGCAAAGAGGGTAGCGTGGAGGATGAGACAGTTGCTCTGACACAGTGGAGAGGAGAGAGGATCCACTCACCCGAGCCCCAGAGTCTGTGCCCCATCGTCTCTTGTCAAGCAGAGGACAGTTCAGCCACAGGGACTATTGGCTGGGAGAAGACTAGGTGATCCTTACACGGCCCCTTTCTGAAATAGCCCAGAACAAGCTGGTCTCGGCAGGACTCTGGGGGCAGTTTCTATGGGCCTGAGCTCAGGGCCTGAGCTTTGGGGTGGACAGACCTGGGCTTGCAGCTGGCCCTGCCAGTGACGAGCCCAGCAACCTTGAGGCAAGTTTCTGAACCTCTCTCAGCCTTAATATTTCCTCTGTAAAGGAGAGAAAGTAATAATAATAATAATATAATACCACCACCGATTTCATAGACATTATGAGAACGAAATAAGCCAACACACATTTAGCACTTTCCATGACGCCTGGTACAGTGAATAAGTGCTTAGTAGATGTTAATTGTTGTCGTGACATTTATCATTGTGGTTGTTACACAACAACGGCCAGATGACTCGGTTGACTCCTGAAGCCGTGGTAGCCTTTTGTTAACGTTTCGCCGCCTGATCTTTGACAAAATGAGGCTGGTATTGGCTTGGCTGCATTTCTTTCTCTGGGGCTCAGTTTCTCACCCATACAGCAGACTTCCTGGCACCCGTTGTCCCCATTTAATCAGGCAGATGAGGTATGAAAGACTCTGGGCATGGGCACCGGGAGAGTAGGAGGAAGGATACAAACGGAAGGTGACATGGTACCCAACGCTGGGAGGTCCCCGCCTCACCTTTCTTGGGACCAAATCGTGCTCCTCCTTCAACCAGCTCAAGTCCTGCTTCTTCTGACCACACAGATATCTCCCTTCTTAGGACTTTCGGGCATACTGTCTACCTTGCCCGTGTGGATCGGTAGTGCTACACCCACCCTAGTACCTTGTATCCTGAATGAATCATTTCATATGGATGTGTCACAACAAAAAGTGAGATCCTGGAGAGTTGGGACTTTGTCTTATGTATTTTCAAGTGGGTAACTATTAATAAGAGATGAATTAAAAACTAATCATAGATGCTAAATTCAAGGAGATTGCTGTGTGTCAGATATGGTGCTAGATGCCTTCACACAGAATTTCAATTTCATATCACAACACCTCCGTAAGGTAGGTATCAATGTTCCCACCCTACTGAGGAAAAATGGGGTTCAGGAAAGTCATTAAGTAGCTCTAGTAATTAGTACCACTCAAGTATATTAAGAGGCCGACTCTCCTACTTTCTTAGTGCCGAGTATCAGCACACACTAGGTTCAGGGTAAATATGAAGTAATAGTTAGTAAGTCCCCTACATACAAACCTTCAAGTTGTGAACTTTCGAAGACGCAAATGTGGGCTTCCCTGGTGGCGCAGTGGTTGAGAGTCCGCCTGCCAATGCAGGGGACATGCATTCGAGCCCCGGTCTGGGAAGATCCCACATGCCACGGAGCGGCTGCGCCCGTGAGCCGTGGCCGCTGAGCCTGCGCATCCGGAGCCTGTGCTCCACAACGGGAGAGGCCACAACAGTGAGAGGCCCGCATACCGCAGAAAAAGGAGAGGCCACAACAGTGAGAGGCCCGCGTACCGCAAAAAAAAAAAAAAAAAAAAAAAAAAATGTGCATCTGGTTCCAGCAAGGAACCAGAACCTGTGCCATCAACATCAGGCGTAAGTGAAATTGCAGCTTGCCCTCCACCTCCTATTGCTGACGATCCCTCAGCTCTACCATCTCCCACCTCCTCTCCCTCCTCCAGTCGGTAACTCTTCTTGCCTGTTCACTTGATGCCAGCCCCTGTATGCCAGCTGTTGTACTGGACTACTGTGCTTTTCAAGGTACTGTACTATAACATTCAAAATGTTTTCTTTATTTTTTTGTGTTTGTTTTTTATGTATTATTTGTGTGAAAAGTATTATAAACCTATTACAGTACAGTACTGTATAGCCGATTGTGTTAGTTGTGTACCTAGGCTAACTTTGTTGGACTTATGAACAAGTTGGACTTATGAACGTGCTCTCGGAATAGAACTCGTTCGTATGTAGTGGACTTACTGTACCCCTCTCTGATGAATTTGAGATTTAAAAAATTGTTATTTCTATAAAGCAACTAAGTTAAAATTAACAACAAAATGTATGAATTGCACTCGGTCCTTTCTGTCTGTTTACCAAACAGGCAGAGCGCTCACCTGGAGCTGAACCAGGGCAGAGAGGGACGGGAAGCAGGAGGCCCTCATAGGGCCTGGGTTTCCTGCAGGGAAATCCAGGGGCTGAGTGTCCCAACTTCCTTCTGGTCGATTGTTCAGGGGAAGGAAAGCAAGGGGCCTTCTGTTCTCTCTCCGGAATCCCGTGATGCTCACACTTTATAGTGGGTGAGAATAATTAGCACCTCCCCCATCCCGGCTCCAAACCTCCACATCCTCCAGGGAACTCTCCACTCTTCCCCCTGGAGGAGGGAGGAGGAATGAGGAGGGAATGCGCATCATGGTGGGGATTGGGGTGGAGTGGTGTGCAGCTACCTATGTTTTCTCCTGGACGGCAAGGACAAGCAAGTTTAGCTTATCACTTCTTTTAAACTCATCATTTTTTGAACCCTACTCTACCTAAGGCATCTTGGGGTGGTCCAGATGGAACTGGTGTCACTCTTTCCTCCAATAACCAGAAAAAATACTGTGAGACCTACCCATCCCCACAGAGGATTCAGCAAAGGAGAGAGCCCAACACCATCTCTGGCTTTGACCTCCTGCCATCTGCTTTTCCTCCATTACCTCTTACCCATCCTCCCTGATGCTGGGGGCTGCTTTCAGCTCTCTGTACCACTTAGCCCCCAGGCTAAAGAGAATAGATTTCATTCTCTCTCAGTTTTACTTGCCATATTTTTCTGAGCTAATAGAATTACATCACAGAGCAAGCACACCCACCTGCAATATAGTAAAGTCATTAAAAGCACAGATCTTCAAGTCAGACTGCCCGGGTTCAAATCCCAGCTGTGCCTCCTACCAGTTGTGTGATGTGAAGTAAGTCACTTAACTTCTCTGTGCCTCAGTGTCCTTGTCTATAAAATAGTGATAATAAATAATACAAGTAGAATTGCCATAAGGATTAAATGACTTAATACTTGTAAGGTCTTAGAACCTTGCCTAGCACATAGTAACCGCTAGATAACCAGTTATTAAATAACACAGCAATGTTATTTAGCGTAGCATCTAGGTCATCTGTGTCTTTGACCTGGTCAGTTTCTCTGTTGCTGGGGCCTGTACCCACCTTCACCCTGAAAAGCAGCTGCTTTCATTTTCTTCTGTTATATGACTCCTGAGCCCCTCCAATATCCCTGTGGCTCAGGCTTCAAGGGAAAAACAGAGAATTCTTGTTACCTTATTCTGGAGAACACTTTTAGCTTCCTTTATTTCTGCTTCCTCATTCCAGTCAGAGCCAGATAAGTTTTTAAAAAATTAATTAATTAATTAATTTTTGGCTGCTTTGAGTCTTTGTTGCTGCGCACGGGCTTTCTCTAGTTGTGGCGAGCGCGGGTTACTCTTCGTTGCGGTGCGCGGGCTTCTCATGGCGGTGGCTTCTTTTGTTGTGGAGCACGGGATCTAGGCACGCAGGCTTCAGTACTTGTGGCTCGCAGTGTCTAGAGCGCAGGCTCAGTAGTTGTGGAGCACGGGCTTAGCTGCTCCATGGCATGTAGGATCTTCCCGGACCGGGGCTCGAACCCGTGTTCCCTGCACTGGCGGGCAGATTCTTAACCACTGTGCCAGCAGGGAAGCCCCAGAAAACTTTTTATACCTAAAGGCTCATCACCACGATTTTCTAAACGGAAGATCCTCCCCACTCTCCCACCACTGGAACAATGGACAGTGCCCCTCAATGTGCTCAGTGTGTAGAAATAGTTGCAGTCAGTAGTTTTCTAATAATTTTGGCTTTGTAGGGGAAGAAAAACTTTCCCTCTACCCTCTTAGGTTCTGAGACTCAGGACTGTGAATTAAGCTGACAAATGACAGAGTAACAGGAGAAAAGCACACAAATTTTATTTGATACTAATATTTTTATGTGGCATGGGGAGCTTCATAGAAAAGAAGTGGAAATCTCAAGAAGCAGTTAGATTTGGGGGTTACATACCATTTTAACAAAGGGGGATAAATTGTGGAGAAGTGACTAGACAAAGGAAAGGGGTTTGGGCTTCTAGGGGTGGTAAATTACGGGAAAGTGACTAGAGAATATATGGGACGATAAGTGTTATTTTAATAATGTTTATTTGTGCCGGCTCATTTTGCCTCAACTCCCCATCTCAGGTAACAAGAATGTTCTTTTCTTCTTGGTACCAGGAGGGCACCTTTCTCCAGGGAAATTTATGCCCTGCTTTTAGACAGAAAGGGTTACTAGAGTGTGAGCAAAGAAGAGGCAATTCTGCTGACTTGGGGGAAACTTCCATGAAGAAGGATTCTGAAGCATCAGCTGTTCTCCAGGAAAGGTGGAGAGAAAATGAAGAGGGGAGAAAACATGCCTTATGTCACAGATTAGGGGATACGGGGCCTGCAGGTCAAGCTCCTGAGTCTCTTGAGGATTTAGCCTGGAGAGAAGGAGGTCGATTAGAAATTTCATCCTGTAATCCAGGTGGTGACAATGACTGTCTGGGTGGAGGAAGTGGGTGTGTGTGGTGGGGAAGGGGAGGTACAGAGAAGTGAAAAGGAGAAAATTGCAGGCGTGTCTTAAAAGTAGACAAAACACTTGACCTGGGATTGGATGTGAAATCAGAAGGATACATTAAAAAAGAAAGAAAAGATCAACTTTCAAAATGTGTTAAAACCTGAGGATTTTAGAGCTAAAAGGGGTCACCCCCATCCACACCCGTTTTACAGATGAAAAGTTGAGCCCAGCCCCTTGTCTATGGCACTAAATCATGTTAGTTCCAGGTTTTAGGAACAGGAGTTACATCTCCAGATCCTCAAGCTGGATCCCCAATTTTACCCTGTTCCTTCCATTCAAGTAAGAGGCAATACTGACCCTGGATTATGGCACTTGGCACTCAGATAAACAGAGGGTTTATACATCCCTGCCCCATCTCAGCCACCAGGACACCAGCTTCAGGAAGAACAAACCCTTATATCAGGCTTCTCAACCTCAGCACTATTGACATTTTGGGCCAGATTGTGTTCTTTATCACGGGCGACTCTCCTGTGTATTGTAGGATGTTTAAGGGCATCCTTACCACTAGATGCCATTGGCATCCTCTTCCCTTCCCCCCACCATCAGTCGTGAGAATTAAAAATGTTTCTGACACTGCTAAATGTCCCCGGCATAGTGGAGATGAGGGTATAAAATCACCCAGGGTTGAGAACCAATGCTTTGCATCAATGTGCTTACAATGAGCTCCAACATTGCATGGGCCCAAACCCATAAAACCTTAAAGGTTGAAGCTCTTAGATCATTCCTCAAGAATAAAATGATTACCAGTTTTCAAATAATCTTTAGAAAGATGATTTGTTCAATTATTCAACAAATATATATTGGTTATGTACTACGTGCCAGGAGTTATGGACGTCTTTAGAGAGATAGTGAATGAGATGACTTTAAAATGTTTATAGTCAAGATTGGTGATAACGTGAAAGTGAATGATCTCCTCCAGGACTTGAAGAGTCCCACGGGGAATGGGAGAAGGGAGAGAAAGCAGAAAAGACATTGGCAGTCAGGTGTCTTTTTTCTCTCTGGGAAAACTTGGAGAACATACTGCTGCAGAAGTCAGCCTAGGAATTGAGCTGCTGAGAGCATGGGCTTTGAAGGCAGATGCACCTGTGTCTGAATCTTGGCTCAATATGACTTGGGCAAATTATCTTCTTAACCTCAGTGTCCTTATCTATAGAATGGAGACACTAAGGATACTCAGTTCATGATTGTTTTGAAGATTCAAGAAGATAATGCGTGTAAAGCTCTTAGCACAGAGCCTGGGACTTGGTAAACACTCAACAATCCTACAGAAGCTTCTCTGATCATCTTTCAGCTTATTTTATACTTAGGAACAAAGTCGTGCTCTGGACAAAAGCGTATGCACTGCCACCAAAGAGAGGAGGGAGTCAACGGGGCAGTTACTTTAGTTTCAGCCTTTTGATTGTCCCTTATTTATGGCTTGTTGGTTGTGTGTGTCCTTGGTTTTGAGGTGTCTTATGAATATTACTAAATCTTTTATTTCCTATATGCACAAAAGCAGGGAGTGTTAAACATGTTACTTCGAGATTCACTCATAATGGAAATGAAAGTAAAAGCCATTTTTAAAAATTGAAAGTAAGAAAAAGAATTCTACATGTGCATTTGAGGTGAAGTGGGGATGGGGGGACAAATGATGCATTTAAAGTGCTGAGAACCGAGCTGGGCACATAGTAAGCACTCAAGAAATACCTTCCGGGCTTCCCTGGTGGCGCAGTGGTTGAGAGTCCTCCTGCCGATGCAGGGGACGCGGGTTCGTGCCCCGGTCCGGGAAGATCCCACATGCCGCGGAGCGGCTGGGCCCGTGAGCCATGGCCGCTGAGCCTGCGCGTCTGGAGCCTGTGCTCCGCAACGGGAGAGGCCACAACAGTGAGAGGCCCGCGTACCGCAAAAAAAAAAGAAAAAAGAAGTATCTTCCATCCTTGTCATCATCATCAAATCATCAACACATAGAATAAAGAGGGGATCATATAGTATGTGGAAATTGTTGAGTCATGTACTCTACAGTTATCAGCCTGAAGCAAGAAAAAATGAAGAGCAAAATAGAAAAAAATCTCAATTAGGAGAGGCTGGAGCAGAGCATCAACCCCAGAAGCCTCATGCAAGTTTAGGAGCCGGCTGGGCAACGGAAAATGCAAGGGCTTAGCTTGCGGAAGCAGAAAGCGCTGCTTGGAGATTTTTGGATTCTTTTTTTTTTATAAATTTATTTATTTTATTTATTTTTGACTGCATTGGGTCTTCGTTGCTGCACGCGGGCTCTCTCTAGTTGCGGAGAGCGGGGTTTACTCTTGGTTGTGGTGCGCGGGCTTCTCATCGTGGTGGCTTCTCTTGTTGCGGAGCACGGGCTCTAGGCGCACGGGCTTCAGTACTTGTGGCTCGCGGTCTCTAGAGCGCAGGCTCAGTAGTTGTGGCACACAAGCTTAGTTGCACCGTGGCATGTGGGATCTTCCCGGACCAGGGCTCGAACCCGTGTCTCCTGCATTGGCAGGCGGATTCTTAACCACTGAGCCACCAGGGAAGCCCACTTGGAGATTTTTTTGTTGCAAGCCTGGGTTTTCCATAAATTTAAAGTTCATATGAATCTGTTCCTCATTGAAATGAACCTCGGGTGATTAGGGGTATGGATCCCATAGATCTCTAAGATACGGAGACCATCTGGGGAAGGAGTGTCGATTGCCTCTACAGATTTCCAAATTGACCTGTTGTAAGGAACTATACCCGAGAAAGTTGTATGACAGCAGCAAGGAGAAACAGAAACGTCACAGCATCAACCAATGCTTCCATTTGGTGGGTATGTGAATGGATGTTGCAAAGGTAAACTCCTCTCGGTCGTCTTAGATTTACAAATATTATACCGACAATAGCAACTTACATTTATTGAGCATGTACTATGTGCCAGACAGTGTTCTAAACATATTCCATGGACTTTCACCCAAACTCTGTGAGCTAGGTCCTGTTATGTTCCCAGTTTATCACTATGGAAGCTGCGGCACAAGGCATCCTGCTAGTCGATCGTGCAAGCAAGAGATGAACGAGGCCGTCTGGCTCCAAAGCCCTTTTAAATACTGAACTTACAAATGGCTTTTTAAGACCTGACCTATTTTTAAGTATAAAAGCTTCTGTATTATCACGACGACTATCACTATTAGGGAAGCATGGTCATTGACGTCAAGGAGAATTACGACCAAGTCAAAGACATTTGATTTAGGACAAGCGCATCATTGACCCTTGGTTTCTGTTAAGCGCTGGGATGGCAGCCAGACTGCAAGGGCTTACAGGAGTCAAGGGAGGTGAGAAAAGGGAGGCCTCGATGTATATATCACTTGCAGGAGTTTGGCAGTAACAACCGAGAAAGAAATAGAATTATAACCACGAGGGGCAGCTAGCCTTATGAAGTCTTGTTTTTTCTTCTCCCCAAGGCAATAAATACACATTGGAGGGAAGGAAAAGGGGCCAGTGGAAGGGAAGAGGATAAAGGTGCTGAAAATGGAGGAAAGATGTTTCAAACGAACATTGGGAAAGGGATGGTACTCAGGGCACTAGTGGAGGGTTTGACGTCCAGCTGGATTTGGAGAAGATATTTCAGGCCCTACTTGTTAATGATCCCGGACGCAGCAGTGGTTACATTTTCAGTAATCTGGACCCACACTGTGCTGAAAGCCCACATTTTTCTGGTGTGGGTGGTCCATTATCTAACTGTTTGGAGAGTTGGGTGTGTGTCCCAGAGCCACTATTAAACAGCTCTGTGATCTTGGACAAAAAAGTCACTTCTTATCTCTGAGCCTCAATTTCCCCATCCTGTAAAGTGGCAGATTTGAACTCAAGGTCCTGGGTCCTTTGCACTTGGCAGCAGTACTAACTTCTCATATGAGTAGAAGAAGGTCTATTTTAGGTGAAGGATTAATACCTCTATTGTGTGATTTTTGTCTTAGAGTGAGAGAGAGGTCACAGTGCCTTCCCTCTGTGCTGGAGAGAGAGGTGATTTGACCAGAATTGTAAATGGCTCTGTATTTTATTTATAAACGTATATAATGTTCATTAAAATAGACTGATTTGTTACCAGGAATCTAAGGGCATCCTTCTAAATACTATAAAAACTTAGGCCCTTTATTAGCTATATACATATCTGAGCCTCAGGAATATCAGGTAACATTGCTCACTTGTTTCAGGAAAATGATGTATCATCATTTGAATGCACAAGTCCACCCATTGGTCATGGGGTTGCTGATCTCTGGAAGAGCCTGGTTCTCGGGAGGGAGGACCAATTGCTGCATTTGTGTTGTCAACCGTCAGTTGTTAACAGCATTTAGTAAGTAGAATATCCCCCCAGCCACTGGAATTATAAAATTCAGCTCAGCAAAAGCATAGAGTGCCTACTGTGTGTTAGGCACCAAACAGGAAAATGGGGGTGATAGACATCAGTTCGGCTGATCAAAGCCTGCAACCACAATAAAAACACAAAACAGGAAACTATGGTGAATATCGGGTGTGCAGCCATTTGGAACACAAGGGGTGCAAGCTTTCAGCTAGAGGGGTGTGTGTGTGTGTGTGTGTGTGTGTGTGTGTGTGTGTGTGTGTGTGTGTGTGTGTAATAGACTGAACATGGCAGATTATGTGGAAGGCACCCAAGGGGAAAACGTGCACAAGTGATCAAGAACACTTATGCCTGGTGATCCAGAAGCTTAAACAACGCGTGCACACACACACACACACACACACACACACACGCAGACTGCTACCTCTATAGCGTTTTGGTGTATACTTGTGGCCCTAAGTCAACCACTTGATGCAAGATGCAGGTCATATTCTGCAGTAGCAGTTCTCAAAGTGTGATCCAGGAACCTTTGAAGTAGCCCTCAGGACCTGTGCAGTCATTCAGGGCCCCCTGATCAGAAGGGCTGGTGCTCTGTTTAATGCTGTGCTGTGGCTGTCTTGAAATTCTAAGTAACTTTTGAATAAGAGACACACAACCCCCACTAGCCACTTTCAGTTTGCACTGCAAATCATGTAGCTGGTCTTAGTTGCTTGAGACCCCTTCGTGGGGTGCATGAGTTCAAAACTTTTTTTTTTTTTTTTTTTTTTTTTTTTTGCGGTACGCGGGCCTCTCACTGTTGCGGCCTCTCCTGTTGCGGAGCACAGGCTCCAAACGCGCAGGTTAGCGGCCATGGCTCACCAGCCCAGCCGCTCTGCGGCATGTGGGATCTTCCCGGACTGGGGCACAAACCCGTGTCCCCTGCATCGGCAGGTGGACTCTCAACCACTGCGCCACCAGGGAAGCCCTGAACTATTTTAATAATACTAATAATGATGACGATGAGGAGGATAATAATCTTACTTTATTTGCCTTTTCCACTCTCATTCTCACACGTTGGATGGTTGTGAAGAGTGAAAATGTGTGTGTTTGCCTCTTTTCCCCAGTAAGATGTCAGCTCCATGAGGGCAGGGCCTTTGTCTCTCTTGCTTACTGTTGGATCTTGGCAGAAGAGGAGCCAGCAGCATTTGTTGAGAGAATAAATGAAAGAAAGAATAAATGAATATACAAAATGGTCCCAACTGGGTTCTATAAATTTTTGTATAGGAGTTTACCAGGTGGTAATGGTAGGATTAAAGATGACTTCAGTTTTATATAAACTTGTATATTTTAAAACATATTTTATAATTAGACCAAATAAAAACATCATGGCAATGGGATCAAGGCACTGACTGGTTATATCAATGGCTCGCCCAGACAGAACTTCAGGTGGCCCTATTTGTCCTTACAGCAGCACCAGGATTTATAATTAGACCACATAATAAATGTCATTAGCATTGAGAGTTTTAGCATCAAAGGTTTCAGAAAGCAGCCTCAAGCCAAGCAGGAGAACTGATCCCCGCAACACGCTGAGGTCCACGCTGAGGGGAGGGTGTGCAAAGTGCTAGGCAGGCAGCCCCGTGGGGAGGGGAAGCACAGTCCTGCCCTGGCCCCTGGAGGGGGAAGTGGGTACTTATAAGGGGGAGCAGGAGAACAGGGTGCTCCAGGCCCAGAGAGGTTAAATAACGGGCCCAAGTTCACAATGGTATGTTGCTGGATGAGCGCTGAAATCTGGCTTGTCTCCATCACCTGAACCCTTGACCTGAATGCAGTCCTGCCTTTCCAAGAACGCAAGCAGCTTAGTGTGACTTGGCGTAGGGTGGGGTGGGCAAAAAGGAAGAGTGGCTGGGAATGAGGCTGGGGTCCAGCCTATATATAGCATCCCTTCAGTCATACTGGTAAACAGAAAAAGGAGGCAAACATTTATGGACCGGAGAAAAGTAAAACCCGAAGTTTTAAGGGGCTGTTCACTTATATTCATGTTACAAGTTATTCGGCACATATTCGTTGAGCCCCTGCCCTGTGCCCGGACAGACATCACTCCCACCCTGTCTCGGAGCTCACGCCTGTCCAGCACAGCTGGGGGAAGACTTACCGAGCTAGGCAGGATTCACTGTTAATAGTTCAATGTCATTTCTTAGATGCTGTGTTTGCAGCTTCTCATGCTTCCTTTGAAGACCTTTTGCCCCTTCTCCTAACAAATAACCTGACTCACATCTTTTCTTTCATCCTTTCCTTCCCCCAGCTCCCTCTGTCAGAGGTGCAGAAGGGCTGTGAACTGACCCAAGGCAGGTTTCCTGCAAAGAGAGGAGGAAGGGGCCCAGCTCCTAGACCAGCAGAAAGCAGGAGCCGATCCATCTCTGCCGGGTTCTCTCGACAAAGAGATTTGGTCCCTTCACCTACCAGTCTTGCCCTGGCTGACGCTGGCTGAGAGCTTACTCTTCCAGAGACAGCGGGGGCCCAGGGAGAATGGCCCACCCCTCCTGCAGGAATGCAAAAAACAATCGGCTATTAATTTCTAGTAGGATGAGCAGAAACATTTTTAGCCAGGAAATCTAAAGCTCCCTGGCCCCCGTTTAACTTCCAGGACTGCAGATGGCTCTGAGTTCCTCTTCGAGATCATTTTAGCCACTGGTCTTGGGAGGATATTTCACTTTTAAATGAGGTGTCTGCCTGTTCCCATTGGGCAGCACCCCATAGCAGTTAAGCACAAGGACTAGGGATCCAGACTGCCTGGGTTTGACTCCCAGCTCTGCCACTTGCTGTGTGACTTTGGGCAAGTCACTAAACTCTCTGTGCCTCAGTTTTCTCATCTACGAAATGGAAATAATAATAGTACCAGCCTCATACTCTTTTGCGGTATTATAAGAATTAAATGAGTTGATACTGGTGATGTGCTTAGAAATATGTAAACATTTTTCAGGGTTAAATTAATAAAATAAATATATTTAATTATCCAGCTGTGGGTGGTACGTGCCGCTGTCTGTTCCTTCTCTTGGGATGTCTATCATTGGACTGAGGGAATAGATGTAGCAAAGAGGCTAAAAGCAGGGATTTGAGGGTCAAACTGCCTCAGTTCAAATCCTGACTCTACCACTTAATTAGAGATTGTCATCTAAATCTCGCTGCTCCTCAGTTTCCGCATCTGTAAAATGGGTTTATAATTGTACTTTCTTCTTAGGATGTCATGGGGAATGAGCTGTGTCATGTTCTCAGTGTAGTAAGTGGTACATAGTAAGTGCTCAATAAATTTTAGCTGTTATTACCAGGCACTCCAAAAAAAAGTGCAATTTTGATTGCATAAACTACAGGAATGCCAAAGCTAATGCACAGAGCACACATGGCCAGAGCCTCACACCAGCTCCTCAAAGCTGGTTGTGCGCTAATTAACAAAAAGCTTGGCGGTTGGTCAGATGTGGGAGAGCTCAGCTATTTGGCATTTAAATCCTGGCTCTCCTGCTTGCTAGAGGTGTGATGTTGGGCAAGTTAGCATCTCCAAACCTCAATTTGTTTCCTTCCTCCCACCCTTCCTTCCTTTAATAAATATTTATTGAGTGTCTACTCAGTGGAGGCACCGTGCTAGGTTCTGGGTATTCCCCAAATGGACAGGCCCGTGAGGCATCACAGGCAGGCTGTACTCTCTGCTGGGGGCCTAGCCTGGGCCCGGTACGTGCTCTCAGTAACTATGGCTGCTCGTGCTAATTTACGATCAAATGCCCTTGATCACATCTCCATCGGGTCTCAACAGCCTTTCTCATGAAGGAGGTGGCTGGGTCTTATTCTTTTCTCCATCCCAGATGAGATGCATAGGCGGGTCAGAGGAAATGATTGTGAAGGTTACTCATTTGGTTTCTGCAGTGGAAAGTGAAGGAGGGAGACACTTTCCCTGTAAATTTGGATAGTATCCGTAGATTAGTCATTCAAGAGATTAAAAAACTGAAAGCAAAGTCGGCTGAGTAGATTCCGTTAAGAACTCCCGTTGATCTTATTTAGTTCTGGGACCTCTTCAAAGCAAATTTGACTGACGTGCAATTCTCCTGTCTAGGACAGCATTTTCCCGATGGTGTTCTGTGGAAAACTATATCCCTAAACTCTTAATAGTAGTCCATGAAAAGAAGTTACATTACTGAATGTTTCTTTCCTGCAGACCACCCCCAAGTTCTTAACATACAGATGCATGTTATGATATTGTGTGCACGATATATCCAAAAATTATTTGAGTGAAGAACCTTTTTCCAGTAACACTAGCAACAGCTTGTGGTTTACTCTTCCTCAGAGGAGAGCTTGAGAAATGCCCTAAGTTAGACTTCACTGATGAAAGCCAGGCTGAAACACCCAAACTCTGGTAACATGAGTACCATACTTAGGAGAAGTGGAACAGACATTGAGTGATGTCAGATCAGAACTGCCCCACTTAATGCCAGAGAATGAACAGAGAGTTCTCTCTGAGCCACGGCCATCCATGCGCTGGCTTGGCTCACCTTGATCCAGCTGCTAGGGACAGTTGTCCAAAGGGACAGGGCATCCTGGCTCTGCCCACTTTCTCCTACTGCAGAATTCTCCTTTCCCATGTCCAGCAGAAAACCTCTCTACAGTTGGTGGTTTGGATGAGAATATTTATCTTCCCCAAACAGCTCTGTAACTTCCTCTCCCTAAATTGGGAGGTCGAGATGACTCAGGGTAGGGAGGAACTTACAGTGGGAAAGAAAACCTTGTAATTTGTGGTTATTTCTACTTCTGACAAGCTGGGTGACCTTGGGAAAGGACTAAAGCGTTCATTTAAGCCTCAATTCTTCATCTATAAAATGGGGTTAATAGTAGCACCCATGTCATAGTGTTGTCTGAGGTGTGAGACACTGCTTGCAAAGCACCTGACACAGGGCCAGTATATCGTATGTCTGCAATTAATATTAATGTCAGTTGTAACTGTTGTTATTGTAGATTCCACATTTGTGGGGGGGGGGGAAGGAAGGGAGGAAGGAAGGAAGGAAGGAAGGAAGGAAGGGAAGAAGCAGAGAGGGAGGAGGGAAGAGAGTGGCACAGGATGCAATGTTTAGGGTATAATGGGAATTCCATCGTGCAGAGGAAGATTTAGATTAAAATGGAAAGTGAATAAATTTCCTACTAATGCAGGAAAAAGAGAAAATTTATCAATGTGATTCTAGGCAGAGTCCTAGAAACCAGAATTACTGGTTACATATTAATTAGTATGTTAGTTTATACATCAGGCTCTGGAGAATTTAGTTAGCATGAGTCAATCCCCAGAAGCTTACTTTGCATGGGATACATCTTGCAGCTGCATCGTGGTACCCAGGACACTGAATTTGTGGTTAGAGACTTGAGAGATGGGCACTGACTCTGAGGAAAGGGGGATAGATTGCCTTGAGGGATTTTTTTCAGCAGGCCTCTGACTGTAGCCTAGATGAACTCTCCTGGCCAGAACTCTTTCACTGGCCAAAACCATCTCTCTCCCCCTGTCTTTTTCTTTCTCCTCTTCCACACTCTTCCCTTTCTTATCCTCCCCTCTTCCTTTCCCTTCCCCTACCCCAACAGGAATGAATAAGCATAAACACACTCCTACTTATTCCATTTGTCTTTGTATATAACCAATGAAGACTACTATCTTATGTCCTTATATTTATGTGATTCTGCTCCTTATTTTTATTTGATCTATTTTTGAAGTGGGGAGCATGTGAATGTCACATTTTATGATTACCATTTGATTTCCATATTCTTGGACCACTTGTTGAAGTCTCCTTTATACTCAACAGTATTTTTTAATACAAGAGTACATTTGTATTGCGGTAATACAATAAACATTAGAGAATAAAGAAAGGCTGAAATATATGTGAATCAAACTGGGAATCAAGCTCAATACTAGGCTTTATCATAAAGGAATTGGGATTATTTATCTAGGGAAACAAACGCTATAGACAATAAACACACAAGATCTCCTGTTTTGAATATGATGCCTCATTGCTTTTCTATTGCTACTAAAAAAATGTACTGCAGTGTGCCAAGCACTATGTCAAATATTTCACATAACTCTCATAAACTTCATTTCGACTTTATAAAATCCCTGAAAACCAGATTGTGTCTGCAGCTGAGACTGTCATGGATTAAGGAACTGCCCTGAAATAATGCTACTAGGTCTAAATCAAGGTTTAGGCTTCCTCCCCACAAGGAAGCATTTCTTGATGGTAAGATTTGGGTTATATCAATACTAGAAGAGATGACTGTTCTGGTCAAGATACCTGTGTTGCAAAGGACAGCCTTACTCCTACGCCACTCTTAAATAAAAGAGGCCTCTCGAAGACATAAAGCCAAGCCAGGCTTTGTGGGAGCCGGGGCCAGGAAGAGTTCTCTCTCTCTCTGTCCTTCTCCCTCTCTCTGCCCCTCCCCCTCCATCTGTGCGTGTGTGTGTGTGTGCACGCATACACATGTGTGACTTTTCTGTTGGGAGATCCTCACTCTCTGAGAATTCATTCATTCATTCCTTCAACAAGTATTTGAGTTCCTATGCGACATGGAGATCGTGAACAATGTTGACAAGTAGTTTCAGCAGAATGGAGAAGATGAAAGCCTGATGGGAGAGGGTCAAAGAAAGAAAAAGAGAATAAGTATTAGGGACAATGAATATGGAAAAATCTTTCAAGCTGTTTTGTTCTACATAAACTGGAAGGGTGGGAGTGGAGTAACACCCCGCTAGGAGATGTGGGGGGATGGGATCAGTTGCACAATGGAGGGTTTAGCTTCAGATTTGGCACTGGCAGTCCATCTCCAGCAATAGGAGGGAGGCGGAATAGGGCTACAGATTCTAGCAGGTGCATAGGTACAGCAGTGGTGGTATGTGTGTCGGTCAGCTCAGGCTGCTGTAATAAATACCATAGACTGGGGGGCTTAAACAGCAGACATCCATCTTCTCACAGTTGTAGAGACTGGGACGTTCAAGATCAAGGTACCAGCAGGTTTGATTCTTAGTGAGGGCTCTCATCACAGCTTGCAGGTGCTGCTTTCTCACTGTATGTTCACATGGATTTTCTTTTTTTAAAAATTAATTAATTTTACTTTTGGCTGTTTTGGGTCTTTGTTTCTGTGCGAGGGCTTTCTCTAGTTGCGGCGAGCGGGGGCCACTCTTCATCGCGGTAAGCGGGCCTCTCACCGTCGCGGCCTCTCCTGTTGCGGAGCACAGGCTACAGATGTGCAGGCTCCGTAGTTGTGGCTCATGGACCCAGTTGCTCCGCGGCATGTGGGATCTTCCCAGACCAGAGCTTGAACCAGTGTCCCCTGCATTGGCAGGCAGACTCTCGACCACTGCGCCACCAGGGAAGCCCAATGGATTTCTTTTTTGAGAGAGAGAGAGACAGAGAAATACAGAAAAACAGAAAGACATATCACTTTTGTGTCTCTTTCTCTCTTTATAAAGGCATTAGTTTTTTCATGAGGGCCCCAACGTCATGACCTCATTTAACCTTAATTAACTCCCAAAGGCCCCACCTCCAAATACCATCACATTGGGAACTAGAGGTTCAACATATGAATTTGGGGGGACATAATCATTCAGTCCAAAGCATTATTGAAATTGTTATTAGATGTTCTTATATTATCGTGCAAAGGAGGAATGAAGGTTCTCAGATAAGAGTGAGGATGAGGAAGAAAACTTTGGAATGTGGGAGACAGTAGAAGCGTGAAAAGACTAGAAAGACTAGAAAGCGTGAAAAGACTAGGTGCAGGTGCTGAGTGGCGTTAGGGGCCCAGGAGGGTGGTAGGTGTGAACACACGGTTGCCTGTATTTCTCCAGCTGTTTATTACTGATGTAGGCACTGAGTAGAGGAGAATTGGATTGAACAACCTTGGCTTAGCCAAGCAATGCAATGAGAAAGGGGCAAGGCAGTCTAGGGCGTATGTGAAGAAGTTAATATAATAATGGAATCTAATCTGAATGAGGAGGGAAGTGAGGACCTGAGGGGTTGAGAGCCATGAAAAGGTAGTATATCCCAGGGAGTTGAAGAATTATGGGAGTCAGGGAACTAGAGGGAGAGAAGTGAAAGTTAGAGAGTGGGAGAGAGTGGCAGGCAATAGGAAATGACAAGGTCAAGGTTGACCAAGAGAGTGAGTGGCTGTGGTAGAGTGAAGGACAAGGTCATTGGAGCAGAGGTCAAGGAACTGAGCATTGAGGATACTGGAAGGATTCTATCTATGGATATTGAAATCACCAAGATGATTCTTCAATGGACATTGAAAGCACCAAGAGCAATACCTAAGAGAGTGACCTTGAACTGGGAGTGAAAGCTTCAAGGAAAGAGAAGGATAACCCACGAGATGGCAATGACCACAACAAGGAAGGAAAGTGGGTAGAATGATCTGATGGTTTGATGGGATTTTTAGGAGGAACTATGGTCTGGAAGTGGTGTAAGGAACAAGGAAGACAAGTACTCTCCCTCAAAATTCAGTGATACAAGGTGTGCGGGAGAAAAAACACCACCATTTGAGAGGACTTTGGAGGAGGCAAGGCCCTCAGGGGAGAACCAGTGTTCATTTAGAATAGTGATTCTCAAAGTGTAGTTCAGGAGCCCCAGGGAGTCTCCAAGACCCTGTCAGAGATCCATAAGTCAAAAACTATTTTCATAGCGACACTAAGATATTATTTGCCTTTTTGCTCTCATTCTCTCACAAGTCTACAGTGGAATTTTCCAGAGGCTACGTGATGTGTGATAACACAACAGACTGAATGCAGGAGTGGATAGAAGAATCCAGCTGTCTTCCATTAAGCTGGAAGTTCAAGAGATTTGCAGAAATGTAAAACAATGTCATTCTTCCTGTGACTTAAAAAGATACATATATGTGAAGTTATTTTTCATAAAATATGTGATGGTTTTTCTATAGTTATTTGAAATTAATAAGTTAATTTAAATGTTGTGTTTCAAATCCAGTAAGTATGGATAGATATAACACACACAAACAAAAGTTTTCTGGGGGGTCCTGAGACCCAAATGCTTGAGAACTACAAGGTTATGGCATAAAGGCTAATGAAATATTCAGAGAAGTCGAACATAAAGGGGATTTTGCTGATGATGGACTCCGGGTTCCAGAGCACACAACAGAAGGCTTTGGGGAATGGGGAAGGGCTGGGAGACAGGTCAGAAATGGAAATGGAAAGACAAATGTGGTGATGGCAGTCTGGAGGATTAATGGTGATCTTGAGCCCTGGCTTCTCATGTTGAAGGCATAGAGTGGCGTGAGCATTTCCAGGAAGCCAGGAGCACTGTGTGAGGCATGAAGCTGACTTATATGGTATCTGGGCACCTCAGTCTGAATTTTTAGAGGGCAGCCTGATAGGCATTGCTCATCTGCCTACTCCCAGGACCAGTCACCTGTCACAAGTCACAGGATGATCTGCTGTCCTATTTTGCAGAATCTGAGTGTGATGGTTCTTAGAGAAGGGAGTATGGTCTGGGCAGTCATTCTCAAATGCCTGCTACAATGATGGAGGAAAATAAAAAGCATATTTTTGGAACAACTTTGATTATCTGGAATTTTTCTAACTCAGTTCTGCCTGAAGGTGCAGAGATGGACTGGGTGTGTGCAGATTTTACACTGTGACATGGAAACTGGGGTATATGGTTTACCATGAATGTATTCCATTGCCTCTGGACGCAAAAGACCTTCTGAGAGGTGCATCGGGCAATACAATGACAGCGTCTTTGGAGGTGCCAGTGGTGAGTGGGTTGATGTATGTAGTCAGATTCTTAAATCTGCAAAGAAAATTTGGGCATGGGTCTGCACCAGTGGTTGGTTGGTAGAGGATCTAGCCCAAACAGTCTTAAGGTTAAGTCTGCCATATTGCACAACTTCTAAAAGATACCATTCGCACTGTGGTCTAAGGGACTGATGTTTTTTTGCAGCTGTGAAATGCAGAAGCTCTGATGTGAGAACTTTCCCTGTGCATGTCAGTATCTTACTTCCACATGGTTTCCTCTAACATATTTTCGTCATAGTCTCAACATGTCAATTTATTGCATTTAAAATATGTTTAAATGGTGCCACGTTTGGAGAATGTGTTCAACAAGAGCATTTATTTCCCTAGCCCCTCCCACCAAAATGTGTGTAGGGATATAAATCAATTTCCCTCTCTACTGGATAATTCTCATCAGCCTTTAAAACATGCCTTGCTATTTATCACCCATTTAAAAATAAACCATCAATCAAACCAGCAGACTATCTTTTGACCATGCACCCTCCAGGTACAGCCCCATTTCTCTGCTCCCCTTCATAGCAAAACTCTTTGAAAAAGTTGTTAGTATTCCCTTTCTCCATTTCTTCAATTCTCTTTCTCTTCCCAGCCCACTCTGATGGAATTTCCTTCCATACCACTCCCCTGAAAGGACCCTTATCAAGGTCACCAATGACTTACATTTTGCCAAAGAAATGTTATTCTCTGTTTTCATTTTACTTGACATTTTGACAGCACTGGACATACTTGATCAATCCTTCCTTCTTGGGATATCTTCTCGAAGCTTCTATATCACACTCCCTTGGATTTCCCTGTCTCATTAGCAACTCATTTCTTTCTATTCTGCTGGTTCCTCCTCTTTCACTAGACTCCTCTATTCTTCCCGGCTTCTCTTCTCCATTCATACTGTCCAAGGCATCATACCTAGTTCCTTGGTTTTCAGTACCATCTATATACACTGAAAAGTCTCCTATTTCTCTCTCCAGCCCTCAATGCCATCTCATGTATTCCAATGTCTCTTTAACATCTCTGCTTGGCTCTCACTTCAGGCATTTCAAACATAACATGGCTAAGGCAGAACTACTAATTCTCCTTCTAACTTCACTCTCCATCCTGTCCTTGCCATCTCAGTAAATGGTACCACTATCCACCCCATTGCTCAAACAAAAAAATGGAAGTACCACCCATGACGGTTGTCTTTACTTCACACATCCAATCTATCAGAAAGGCTCATCATCTTTAATTCTATAATGTTATACAAACATTATTGCTTCAAACTAATTCAAGCATCATCATCTCTTCTTTGGTCTACTGTGCCCACCCCCTTTAAGGGACTGCCAGCCCTCACTTTTCCTAGTTTATGAACCACATATCAGCCAGAGGGATCTTTCTAATACAGAAATCAGATCACATTACTTCCTATCTAAAACCCTCCAATAACTTCCCACTGTGACCCAACTCTTACCATGACTTACCAGGTCCCATACGATCTGACCCTGATCTATTTCTTGGACCTGTTTGCTAGGCTTCAACCATACTGCCCTTCTTTTTATCCCTCTAACTTGATAGGCTTCTTCTTGACTCAAGGCCTCTACACTGACCTCTTCTGTTTGGAACATTCTTCTGTTCCTATGGCTGCCTCTTGTCATCATTTAAATCTCAACTCCAAAGCTACCTTCTCTGAGAGACCATCCATGATAACCAAAGATAAAGCATTTCTCTTCTTCCCTCCAATCACTCTAATACCCCATTTTATCCTCATCATAGCACAGATCAGTACCTGAAATTATGTGAAACTACCTTTATGTGTTCGTTTCCACGTTTATTGTTTGTTTTCTGCCTGTTGATGGCAGGGACTTTGTCTTTTTTGCTCACTGTGGCACCCCCAGTACCTGACACCAATAAGTGATGGTTCAATATTTGTCGACCAACTGACTGACTTGGAATTGTGGGAAGGAATAATTGAAGTCTGGATTATCTGGGGAAAATTCACGTAGGATTGCTAAAGTTCTTCTCACTTTTAAGATTTGCTCATTCAAGTTATTCTCAAAACACATTCAGACTGAATTAAATACCAACCCCTTTAGAATGGAGAGGCACTTCCCAACACTAAAAGATAAAATTGATAGAAAAAAACCCAACACACCAGAAACAGCCCATTGCTATCAAACAAAGAATGAAGCGAACGAAAACAATTGTTTTTTGTATCATCCAAAATTCTTCCCGAAAACAAACTTCAAGGTTCTCAGTTTTTCTTACTGTGGAAGTTAAAGAGAGGGCAGAAGGAGAGCAAGGGTTTTCATTGGTGTGTTAAGTCCTCCTGCTAGGCCAAAGGTCACTGATTTTATACCCCGGTGTTAGATCAGATGCTGAGCTTAGTTTTCAAATGGTCCTGTTTTTATGGATGGTGCAGTGCTGTGGACATATATTGAGGGCTTATGCAAGTTCTGTATCTAGATTGGCATTTATCATGAGTAACTACATTAACTTATTTTATGACCAGAGCTCCAAGGACCTGAAAAACTATGTGTTCGAAACTGCATATGCCTGGGCACCTACCTGTGCTCCTCGCAAGCTCTGTACCAGCCATTAGCAAAGGATCTTGGATTTTCTGGGCCTCCAGCTTTCTATCTATAAAGAGGAGAAAACTTATGGAATGATTTGATGATTTTTTTCTTCATTGGAATACTTTTATGATACGATATGAGACCGTGAGGTGTCATGGAAGGAGGTCTGAACTGGAGATCAGAGCTTAAACACCTAAATTCAGCAGATATTTATTTCATACCTATTATATACCAGACCCTTAAGCTACTACATGCTATGCTTCTGCAAATTGAAGTAATTTTAATTATTATTTAGAGAGGAAAGCAGTTAATGAGACCAAGAGGGAGTATAGTATAGAACAAGAGTCCTGAATTGGCATTAAGGGTCCCTGCTTTGTCCTTCCTTGTTTGTGTATAATTTTAGACAAGTCATCTAACCCTTCCTAAACTTGGTCTGATTAGGCTTGAGGGGGGTAGAAATGAGTAATGGATTGGGAGGGGTAGGCATTGTCATGGGAACAAAGGAAAAGTAGGAACAACAGACTTCTGGAAGAGCGAGAATTGGATGGTGGCTTTGATCCCAAGGCAGCCCTAGTGGGGGCCTCTGCTGCTCCCTGCGCCCACTTGCCTCCGTACCTACCCCATAGCTTCCTTCACCTCAGTAGTATTCAAATTCTGCAATTCCATGCAAAGTTTGTTTATAAAGGCGTTCTCCTGCTGGGAGAAAAATGGTTTGAACCAATGCCATCCTCTTACATAATGTCTGCTGACTCAGACCTCTGCCCCCCTCCCCCACCCCTGCCCCTCCAACTATATGCCAGCATCCCTTTTCTAGCTGCATCTGGGTGGCAGGGAAGTGGGTGAAGCAGGCTGGGAACAAGAGAAGTAGAGAGTAGGGAGTGGCTGGGCTTGTGGCAAACTGGAAAGTGCATGTCCTGTTTGACAGGAAAGAAGCACTGTGGTACCAGCTAATTGTGGCTGTGCGGGCCTGCACCATGGACAATGCCAGGTCATCCAGATTTTTCCAGGCAAGCTGAAAATCCACATTTTTGCATGAAGTTTGCTGCTTTTTACGTGTTGGCAAGTAATTTAGAACATGTTGACACCATGGGCTTCAAACAGTATACATCTAATATATATCTAGTTAGTCTACAGACAGTTTTTAGAAACTAGAGTTCAGATAAAGTCATGACCTTTCAGCTTTCGTTCTGGATACTAGGTACGTGTGTGTGTGTGTGTGTGTGTGTGTGTGTGTGTGTTCACATTCCTGAAATGGAATCTGATTGGCCCAATGTACCTTTTCAGGCCAGAGTTTCTCAGAGGAGTTTATCACAGAGTTTGGCTGCATTGGAGTCAGTGACCACTGGCGCTGCCTAAGGTCTACCCTTTCAGCAGGAGCCTTGATTGGGCCAACTTCCATTTCAGAGGCTGTAGCCATGGTAAGCTGTGTGACTGATATATCTAACAAAGAACTAGAATTTCCTCCTCCATAAATGAATATTTAAGTAGCATGATCTGTATTGGTTTCTTCTAACAAAATTCTATTTCTTAATAAGAAAAAGCAATGTTCCACTGATATTTAGTTAGAATTTCGGTAAAAATGCGGGTGGTGACAAGTATAATATATTGGTATTAATGGTCCTTAGAGCAAAGCTCTGATTTGCACCAAAATGTTGGCTCCTTCTTATTTTAAGAAAATTCTGTTCACAAAATTAGCAAAACCCTTAGGGTTAGAAGAGAGTTTAACCTCTTTACACCTCCCTTCCAATCTTTGAATATTCTTTTATGGCGTCCCCACCGAGCTGGCATCGCCTATATTGTGAATACTTCTCTTTACAGGGAGTGTAAAGGGAGCCACTTTTATCCTCAGATAGCCTGGTGATTAAGTTTTTTCTTATTGCACAGAGCCCAACCCACCACATGCAGTCAGCATAGCATAAATTTGCTAAAGGAAATCTATTCACGTATTCTTTCATACGATATTTACTGGGGAGATACTATATGCCAGGAACTCTCCTAGGATCTCGAGTAGTATCAGAGCAAATCCACGTTCTTGTAGAGCTGATGTTCTAGCGCAGAAACAAGAGGTGGTGGGAGAGACAATAAATTTCTTTAAAAAGTAAATCACATAAAATGTTACAAGGTGATAGATACAATGGAAAAAAGAAAGGGTAGAGTTGAATGAAGGGGATTGGGAGGGAAGAGTGAGCTACAATTTTAAATAGACTGAATAGGGTAGGCCTCATTGAACGACTCCCTTTCCACTTCCCAGACCTGCAGGATAATAATAGTAATAATAATAGCTTAGTATCTGTTGAATCCCAGCAGAGATTCTAAGCACTTTCTCTGTATGAAATTCATTAAATCCTCATAACAACCCTGAGCTAGCTACTACTTTTATCCCCATTTTCATAGGAGCACACTAAGGGGTAGCGGTTAAGTAAGTTGGCTAATATCATGCAACTAGTAAGAGATGGTGGTCGACTAACCCCGACCTTCTGGCTCCAGGCTTTGGCTCTAGGCTTTGGCTCTCAAATGCTCAACACGGCTGCTTTTCAGCGCATCTCCCAAGTCTCCTCGTTGACCACTGCCCTCTCAAGCGTTTCTTTCCCAGGCACGTGCTTTGTCCAGTGCCTTTCATTGTCTCTGATTCTTGGCATGAGGTTTAAAGTCTCTTTATCATCCTGGGGTTTGTTGAGAATACTTTAGCTTTATCTGATATCACTGGACAAGGGAGGGGGGCACCCAGAGCTTCACGAAACCCTCCTTGGGCACACTCTGACCAGCCACCCTTACATCGGTTTTGTAAGGTCACAGTGATCAAAATAAACACGAATTTTTTTTTCTCAGTTTTGACATAAAAAGACATCTTTTTTCAGCAAATGTCACTGTGGTTTCCAAGCCTAAGTGTGATGTGTGAACGGGCAGCATTTGTAAAGTATTTCCTGCTCAGCCATAGGGTGAAATTATGCAAGCCAGTAAGTCCTGAAAACAGCTGCATCAAATTCTTAACACCTGCAAAAATAAAAAAAGGTTTGAGAATAATTTTTCATTGTTTTTAATTTGGGGATTGGTTGGTTTTCTGCTGTTTCAAACTCTGAAGGACCCTCCAGTTCACTAAACCTTCCGTTGGAAAGAGAATTGGGGAATTTTAAGAGAGTTTTGCAAATCTAAGTGGGAGACTTCACTGGAATTATATTTTCATTGATGCACTTAAAACAACTTCTCCTGGAATCAGCCTCAGGACTGCTCCTTAAAGCAACGACAAAAGCCCCAGGCTTTAGTCCTCTAGTGCGCCCTGGATCACTCCCTTGGCTTCTCGGTAGAGTTTCTCTTCGTAGGGGTGGAGGTAGGTGGGGGGTCTCGTCTTGTGCGACGGGAACGCAGAGCCAAGCTCCCATGACCTGTTGCATCCTCCCCAGCTTTTCAAGTTAAAGCGCTGGATTTCCTGAAATTGTTGAACTGGATCTAAGCGCAGGCGCCCCCTTTCCCCTGCCCCCCTCCCTAGCAAGGTGAGGGTTGCTGCTGGGGAGGAGAAGTGGGAGGGGGTGAGGTGGGGCTGGGATGGGGGCTGTTGGAGAGAAACTGAAGCGATGAGCACAGGACAGGAAAAGTGGGAGGAGGAGGAAGGAGGGGGGAGGAGGAGGTCGTAAGATGAGAGAGGAGGGAAACGTGTCACCAGCTCGGCTCCGGGAGCTCCGCTGCCGCCGCGTTTGTGGACTCGCGCGGGAGAGGACTCGAGTCTGGACCGGACCCCGCGGAGGGCAGAGCCGGGAGAGGAGGGAGAGAAGGAGGCTGAGCAGAGCGCGGCGGCGAGAGCCATCCAGGTCGCTCACTGCTCTCGGGTGAGAAAACTTTCTCGGGAAGACCGGAAACTTTTCCCTGGGCGCGCGGAGTCTGGGGCGGAGGCGAGCTGAGGGTGTGCGTGACTCGAGGTGACTCGGGAGGGGCTGGAGTCAGGCTCAGCAGTGGCACGGGATCGAGAACAAAATCGCCGGGCACACCGGGCACAATCCGGCGGGGCACGGGGAGGGGCCTTGGGGAAAGCGTTACATTTGGGGGCAACCGGGTGGGGGCCCCCGCGTGGTTAAGGATCCTCCGATTGGACGCTGCAGGCGGGTACAGAGGAAGGGGCTCGCGACCACCGTGGGGGGCGCGGAGGGGGGCGGGAAACGCGCCCAGCGTCCTCACCTTAGGGTGGGCGAGGGATCGCTGTGGGGTGGAACGCGGGACGCCGCCGATCCTGGGACCCAGGCTGTGCCAGGAGATCGAAAAAGAAAGTTTGCTTGTCGGTCTTTCTCGTTCTCCTCTTTGGCCTGAGGGGCAGATCTAAAGAGCTGCCCCTACTCGGGCGCGGGCGATTCAGCGCCCCGAAACACCCCATCTTTTCCTGCCATTTCCCCCTTTTCCGGAGAGAGGCGTGGGAGGGGAGGCCAGAGAAGTGAGCCGCTTTGTCCCGAGCACCGCTGGACGTGAGCGCTCTGCCTACTGGGGCGGGCCCGGGCGCAGCTTGCGGAGACCCGGCGGGGTGGGCGGCTCTCCTCGCCGGCGGCATTCCCTTTCTGCTTCACCTTTCCCGCCAGACCTCCCTTTGGGGAGGCTTTCCCCTGTGCGCCTACTGTGCGCGCGCGCGCAGAGCTCCTTGCGCGCACAGGGGGCGCCCTGGAGCCTCCGCCCCTGCAGCCCGCACCCTCTTGTCCCCAGCCTTCCGCCCCTTTTCTGAGGGGCGGCCGTCCGAGGGCAGACCAGGTTGTGTTACTTGCAAACCGTGCTTCAGGAATCGGCTGTGGGGTGCCCCTGTGGTTGGCAACAGGGTTTTCCCCTTGTTCTACCCACCTGCCTTTGGTCACATGCCACCGCCTCTTCCCCCGCGGTGCCGGGAGCCCGCGTTTTGTTTGTCAGCAGTAAGGCGGTGAGTATTTATAGACGCACTACAGTCTGCGGAGTGCAAGGTTTCAATTACTGCGATGCGCCCCACAGGACGGAAGGCTCACGCGAGGCGGCTCAGCGGCAGGTCTGCTCCAGAGACTCGCTTGGAAATAGTTCTGGGCCGGAGTCTGCTGGCATCCTTGCTGGGGCAGAGTTCTGGACCTGTTGCCCAGGCGGTACGTGCAAATCCAAATGACCCATTGCAAAGGACCAAAGCAGTCAAGGACGCCAACTCCAGATTGTCTCCATCCCCTGCCCCTCCCCCATCAAAGGGTGCTCGCTGATCAAGCCTCAGAGACTGCCCTTTAGTGACCATCGTGGGTGCAGTCATGACATTTCACTGGCCTACATGGTGCAATATTTCACGGTGCTGCGCCCTGGTAAATTGCTCTCTGGCTGGAAGGCGCTGTTACTGACAACATGAAGCAGCAAGCGGGTCAGGAGGAGAGGTGGAACTTGCAGAAACTAATTTAGCCACATTTTAAATTTAGCCCCTGATGAGGTTCCTAGTAGACTGAGGAAAGTGCAGCCCTCCTCTCTGTGGAACCTGGCTGGCCCATCTTCTCTGGTTGCATTCAGCCCAAGAATCTGACCAAGGGTGCTGTTCAGAGTGTTTTTGTAGAATGTAGCAGATAAGGGAAACAATGCTTGGTCAGTCCTCAAAGTTGTCTTTGGTTTTTTCAGCTCCAACCATTGTCCTTTCAGTGTTTTACTGAAGCTTCTGACAGCCAGAACCATTAGTAGTGTAAAAAAGAAAGGCGTTAGAAATAGGCTTGTTTGACTGGGTTCTTTCTCAAGGGCTTAGTTTATAGACAAAATTACTTCTCGAGGAGACCTCGTTTCTTTCAGATCCAGAGGGTCATGGGTATGTATTTATTTCAATGGGTGAAATTTCAGGAATGGTCTGTGTTTGAACATTACAAAAATGTTCCCTTTATTTTAAAAAAGGGGGCAAGCGCCTATTGTCGCCTTAATATGTCTTAAACTTTGCACTAACAGACTCTGATAATATTATATAATCTGCACCAAAACAATGATGAAATAGGTACTATCATATCTGCATTACATAGATAAGCCCACTGAGGCTTAGAGAACTTAAGTAATTTGTCCAAAGCAACACACACAGGGGTGGAGCTGAGAATGGGTTCCGGATCTGTTACTGCAGCCTTGTAGTGCCAGCCTGTTCTGGAGATGTCTTTCCTTTCAGGGCCTCAGTTGTTAATTAGATCATATTATAGTTGATTAACTTGGTGGCTTTTTTCTTTAAATATCACATAATATCACAGAGTGTCTCAATAACTGAAAAAAATAATCCCAGTCTTGTCTTTAGAAAACTATCACTCTGCTATCTGAAAATTTCATGCTGGAAATCCAGAGCTAATGTCAGAATCTTCAATTCGTTCATCGACAATGTATGTGCAACATTTAGACCATTCATCTGCAGAAAATTGAAATTAGTAAGGGCTTTGTGGATTTCTTAATGATTTCTCTATTTTAGGGGATTTGTAGGTGTGCATGTGTGTAATCCGCTGTGGTCATTCCTTTTGTATTGCCCTTGTACAAGGTAAAATATACTGAAATCTTTCTTGAATTGTAGCCTTTTTCATGTTCATCTTTTTTTGCAGCGCTAGACCAATACAGAATTGATTTGAGAAATAGAGTGTGAGGTCCTATGAAAGATCCCTACTGTGTTTAGCGTTCATCATTGAAAGTTTATTCCCTAGAGTTGCCTCTGTATGTGCAAAATGTAAATGCTTGCTAAAAGCAATGCTTATAGAAAGTATCATTTGTGAACAAGTCAGTGGGAATTAATATTTCAGTTGTTGAAAGTTGGGAATAAAGTATTTTGTGGGCTTTGTGTGGGGTATGAGGTTAGTAATTTTGGAACAGAGACAGTGGTACCCTGTTAAGCAGAAGGTACTGTTTTACAAGGGAAGATTCCCCTTTGGAGCTAAGAAGGAGGTTGGGAACATAGACGATACAAAGCAATAATGGGGCATCAGAGGTGAACTTGAGTTATTTACGCTTTTGTCAGGGGCTGAAGATCCAAGGCAAGGTTTACCTTGAAACCTGTACAGTTAAACGAGCCAACTTATTTACTGGGCAATAACTGTGAGCCAGGTCCAGCCATGGTAATGTTATTTGAACCTCCCAACAACTGTGCAGGTAGCTATTCTTTTCTCTATTTTAAGATGTGAAAATGAAGGCTCAGAGAGGTTAATTACTTTCCTGATGTCACACAGCTATTAACTAAAGCCCCTTGTTCTTTCTAGTTCATTTTGATATCTACCCTTGAAGGCCTTCCCTGAAGAACCCAGGGTCCCAAGTACTCAAGAAGGTCCTACTTGGTCACATGGAAGTTTCTGGAAGTTTCTGGATCAGAGCAGTGTGGTAGCACTCAAATGAGGGCACAGGAGTTGGGTGAACAATGGAGGAACTAAAGGGACAGTCTGGATAATTCTGACAGTAGTTATCCCATGGAAGAAGGAGAGAGGCCCAGAAGGTATTGTGAATTTAAGAATTACTGGCATTGGTCTGGCTGGGGATGGCTGTCACATTGCTCGGCCCGACAAGGTGCTGAGAGGGGAAAATGGGGGAGGAAGTACTGCCACCTCCCTTGGCATGGCTTCTGTTGTGAAGAGGCCTTGTTAGAAACCCCAGGTTATAGTCGATATAAATTAGGGAGTCCGTGAGACCTGTTTCCATTTTAATTGGACTCGGCTCTTTGAGGTAACAGTCGCCCAATCTCTCTCTTTATTCTTTTCTTACGTTTTGCCAGTTTATGGCCTTTGTAGATCAATCCTTGGATTTCATTTAGAGGCGAGAGAGAGAAAAAGGAAGAAAAAATAGAGCGAAGGTTAGTGATTATCTAAATTGGATTAAGCTCTGTCTAGCAGCCGTTTAAAGAAATACTACTTGCTCTCTAATTACCATCAACTAGGAATTTAAACGGTCTATTAAATTTAAGCTGACTTTTTTTCTTTCTTTCTCTTTTTTTTTTTGGCCTTCTGATAGTTGCAGCCTTAACATATTCTGGAAGTTTGGGGGCTTTTTATATATTCTTCAAATGTGTGGAGGACATTCTCTGCCTCCTCCCTTTAAAAAAGATTACATTTCTGTAACAGGATAATAAATGATATTATTATATACTGGCTTGGTTAAAAAGCAGAAGCTCATAGCCAGGTTCAGCCGGCCCTGGCTGGCTGGAGAGCGAGTCAGTTAACCGAGTTCTTTGTCAGAAATGTAGAGACACCTATGTTAGGCTTTCAGGGTGGAGTATGGCTCGTGTATTTTTCTCTGTAGTAAAAAGTTAGGCTTAGAATGAAAACCAGCCACCTTTACTCTGTGTGGAAGCTTTGAGTCAAAAATATGAACGTTCTTTATCAAAGTGGGTGGTGTGTGTGCTTTGGGGCTGGGACTAAGGTGAGGCAAGTGCGGCATCAAGAGCGTGGCCCTGAGAGAGATGCCTCACTCGCCTCTCCCTCTTCCCAGCCCTGCTGTGCTTATGGTGAACTGTGCCCAGAAGGGTTCTGGAGAGATCTCTCTCCCTCTTGACCATGGCCTATGGAAAATCCAGGTCGACATCTACCCCTGCCACTGCCCAAACAGCCTCTCATAATTATTGGTACAATTTATTTTGCATATAATCATATGTTACAAAAATCATATGTTACAAAAAGCTTTCATACTCTTTCCCTCACCTCAATTTTAGGGTGTAAATGTGAGATTTCTCTCAGGCACTCATCAGTGTTCTGGTTTCACTTTAGCTGATCACCAAACACCAGCAACACCTCCAGTTTCTTGCTTCTCTCATTTCTTACAGAACTTCCTTCAACTTTGCTGGTTCTTTTGGACACAGGCCAAGTTCTGTGTTTTGTTGAAGGCCTCTGTGACAGAGGTTAGGTTTCTAGCAAATACTAGGATTAAGGGGACACTTAGGGGCTCCCTTGGCCATTCAGGAACTAGAGTATATGTCCATTTAAGCTGAGCCTGGGAGAATACGTGAAGGAATTTGTTTTCCTCTTCTTCCCAAGGACTGGGGGCAAAAATCCAGCAAGGCCTCTGATGTGTGTCTGTATTATTCTGAACTAAGCTGCCTCAAACCCTGTTACAACCTGCTCGTGACCTCAGCTGCGTAAATCCTCCGTGTAAACCCTTTTACGCTTGCTGTTGAACTCTAAATACTCCTCTGGAATGGGTTCAGCATCATTCCCCGGATGTCTTTGGGGGAGAGCACGTCAGCTGCTACTGTCATTTTGGAGAACTGCACTACAGCTTGCTGGCCGCTGGAGTCCATCACTGTGCAGCTGTATGGCCACTTTCATAAAATATCTGGATGCAAAAGTAGTGGGTGAACATGGTAATCCTTTGCAGCGTTCTAAGATAATTAAAAAAAAAAAACTGGACCAACAGGATAATCGATTCCTTTCAGGCTTCAGAAAAGCCCCCAAGACACCCCCAAAGGTTGGAATCAACTTTGCAGAGGGGAGAGTTGTTCAGAGAGGGCACGCATTGGTCCTAACTGGCATCTTGGAGACAACACAGGTCGGGGATTTGAGATCTGGAATCTGATCCTGACTCTGCTGTGGGCAAGCTGTCTGACCCTGGGCCAGTTGCTCAGTGTTCATCTCTACAAAATAACGAGATTGGTCTCCCGTGAAGGTTCCTTCCTATTCTAAAATTCTGTGATGGCCAAGGAAGTGTGGTTTAGAGCAGTGCTTCTCCAAGTGCCTACCCGGTTGGGGACCTTGTTAAGCCACAGAACCTGATTCAGTGGGTCTGGGTTGGGGCCTGAATGACTAACAAGCTCCCAGGTGATGCTGACTCCGCTGATTCTCAGGTTGCTGGTTATGTAGCCAGGCACTAGAGTCTGGACCAGGGTCTCTCAACCTTGGCCCTATTGACACTTGGGGCTGAACAATTCTTTGTTGTGGGAAGCTGTCCTGTGCATTGTAGGAAGTTTAACAGCATCCCTGACCTCTACCTGCTAGATGCCTGTAGTACCCTTCACACCTCCCCAGTATGGCAGCCAAAAAATACCTCCAGACGTTGCTGAATGTCTCCTGCAGGAGGAGAGGAGGGCAAAATCACCCCTGGTTGAGAACATTGGTTCTCCCTAGAACAGTGTTATCAATCCTGGCTGTACCTCAGAATCCCCTGGAAGATGTCTAGAAAATACAATAGTCTGGAGTTCTTCTCTGAAATTCTGGAAAAGTACTAGTCCCAGACTTGAGTCGTGGTGCTATTATCCTTCCATAGCTGTGGGACCAGTTGCTCCTCTGGCCTCCCAAGCAGAAACTCTTCACTTCTAAAATAGAGGTCATAATGATGCCTACTTCGGAGGGTTGTTGGGAAGATCAACTGAGATGACATGAAAATGAGCTTTAGAAACTACAGTCATCCCTCAGTATCTTCAGGGCACTGGTTCCAGGACCTCTCCCCGCTTCCCTGTACCGAAATCCAAGGATGCTCAAGTTCTTTACGTTCGGCCCTCTGTACCCGAGGGCTCAGAACCCGCAGATATGTAAGGCTGACTGTATAAAGTGCTGTGCAGATGTCAGTGGTGAGTGTTATACCACAGGCCCCTGGAGTTTCATTTTATTTGTTCAATTACTTTATTTATTTTTCCCAGGACTGGATTCATCTTCCCACAGCTCTGCCTAAGTGACCTCCACACTTTTCCCTCATTATTCCTCCAGCGCTGGTAGTTAGGAGCTGTGCGTGTTTTTCTGCAGTCGAAAACTGGCAGCCCGGGAGCCAAACTTTGGCATCAGAAATGTCTTGTTTGGTTTGAGTCGTGTTTTGAAAAAAAAAAAGATTATTTTTTCCAGTATTTAAAAATTGGGAGATTTGACATATAAACACAGGTTTCCAGTTTTTCTTTAAAAATACAAAAAGAAGACTGAATGTTCTCTTTAGTTTGGTATGGTCCCCACCTGGCCTTCTAAGCGTGGTTGTGTTTTCTGCCTTGGCCCCTGTAGGCACTGAGTTTGCCATCTCAGCTTTAGGCCTTCCTGTGTTTTTCTTTCATCGTGACCAAATTACTCTTCCTCTTTTCTCTTTTCTTTATCACTGGTAGGACAACATCTGGCTCCTCTTTGCATCCTGGGTAGTGGATACTCACTAGCTATTTATTAAAATGCGATATTCTGTCCCATCCTTTTCTGTCACAGATGAAAAAAAAAAGGATACTCATTGAGCTTTACCTTTGAAAGCTTGCTTTTCCTTCCCCAAATTTCCTTTCCAGTGTCCAGCGCCCATATTCTTTAGAGAAACACAAGAAAATGGAGAGCATGTATTTTCGGTTGACCTTTCATTAACTTTACTTTGTAACTGGAGAAGGTGATTTAACCTTTGTGCGTCAATCTTGTCTCAACTGTCCATCTTCAGTTACAGCCCTCAGTGTCGACTTGCATTTATAACATTACTTCTGAGTATTTCCTGCGAGCCCCTGAGCCCCTTGGGGGCAGATACTTTATTCTTCTTTGCCCCATATGGCTTCCTCTACTTAGATCCTGGCACACAGCGGACCTTCTAACATGTGGTGGTTGCATGAACTTGAATCGAACCCATGACCTCCCTGAAATGATCATATCCCAAGAGCCCCTTCAGGCTTCTGACTCTCTATCCAGTGCTGTTTACACTTGGCCCCATGACATAGGAAGAAGTGCCCTTTCCCTTCATCTCCTTTTCTTACGAAAAAGCACTCCATCCTGTTTCTGCAACGGGAGAGTGAAGCTAATTTTTTAATAAATCGCACATGTTAATCTAGAGCACATTTCCCCACACTGAAAACTCTTGTTGGCTGCCAGACAGTAGCTTTTGACCGCTCTGTCACCCCCCAGGGATTTATGTATGTTCCATGTCAGCGATGTAATTGCAGACATCACGGTCGGTCTCGGCTACTGCTGGTGTCTAGCCTTTTGGTTTATCCTCTGGGAGGCACTGCAGAATTGCTCTGGATGGCGTTTATAGGCCACACCCAAACAATCTGCACTCCAAGAACCGCCCTCTTCAAAGTGAGGCTTATAGAGGAGGTGATAAGATGTGTGGTTATTCCCCACACTTTTGCTTGACTTGTATCACAGGAGGGGATTTTTCTGGTGATTATACTGTGGTTTGAAGCCTGGGTGATGATGATGATGGGATGAAATAATCACTTCTAGATGGATCTGAATTGTCAGTGCTCTGAGTCCTGTGGACATTCAGGCAACACTTTGAAACAGAGAAACATGCGCCTGCATCCTGTTGGTGCCGATATTTACTCTTGCACAAATTCAGGCTCCCAGACTCTTCTGTCTGCGCTCAGTTTCCAGTGGAGCGCTGAGAAAGTTGCCTCCTTCTTCCTGTTGAGCCTTTTCCATAGTCCAGACTTGACCCTTAACATTTTCTTGTTTGTGGGAGTGTCTGTCTCTCGGCTGTCTTTTGTCTCCTCAAAGTTGCGAAGTTTTGTCCTTAATCCCAAAGAGCGTGCTGTGCTCTGCAGCAGTCACCTTCCTCTGCTGTGTTTGTAGGATCCACTGACCAGCGTGCAGACCCAGGACTCTGTGCCCGCGTGACCCAGGTCCAATAATGCTTAGGCGGACCCCAGTTCAGGCAGAAGGAAGGGCATTTTTCTGGTCCCCCAGAAATGGGAGGGCTGCTCTTTCTGCTGGCTTGGAAGTCCACATTTCATCCCATCATTCAAAATTATTTACTGGGCACCTTTTATGTGCCCAGCATTGTGCTCATAGCGGGATCCAGCAGTGAACGAGACAAGCAAGGTCTTACAGGTCTTTAAGGAACTTACGTGCTCTGAGGGCCAGTCAGACAGTGAACAAGTAAACACAATGACTTCAGCTCGCTTGAAGGTACCATGAAGAAACGAAGCTTCCTTCCTGTAAGGGACAGAGCATACAGGCTGCCTGAACCTGGTAAGAAGCTGTTGGTGATGGTTGAGAAGGGAAGGCATGGGTGGTGACTGTGTGGCAGACAGGAATGTTGTTAAAACAGAGGGTTGGGAGTTCAGGCCCTGGAATCAGGTAGGATTTGACTTTTGGTCCCACTTAGTAGTCTTCCGACCTTGGGCAAGTTAATTTCCAGGCTTCAGTTTCTTCCTCTGCAAAATGGGAATAACAAAACCTACTTCCTGTAGGCTGGTTTAGGGCGGAAATGAACTAAGGTGATAGATGCCCGTAGAGGCTCGGCACCATGCCACCGTCGTGACCAGCCTCTGATGATGGTTAGTATATTCTTAGGAGCAACACCAATAGTAAAATCGGCACGGTAGGCAATTGATTTGCAAAATGGTCCCACTGCTCTTAAAAACCTACCTCTGACTTGGTTTCCATCCCACGGGCGGAGGCTGGGTAGTTCAAATCTGGTTTCCTAGGTCGGCTTAGAGGATTCTGTTTGGTGTGTGTTTCTTTCAGTGAAATCCCAGGTGCTGCTGGCTCTCCTTGGTGAAGAGTATACCTCGGTGTGTATGTGATATGGGGGTGGGGGGTTGCTTGTGGCTCTACCGAGGAATTGATGATGGGGTAAGAGTGAGATAAGAGAGAGAACTGGTTGGTTAAAGAGGCTGGTCAACTAGATGATGTGGCAGGTAGGAGCTGATACACTGGCTGAGGGCTGGTTCTGTGTATGCACTGTGTCAGGGTCTGATCCCCCTCCAAGTCTGTCAAAGGCACCCGTTTTTGTGCGGCTTACAGGGTAGGGACTGAATGCATGGCTGGTGATGCTGAGAGGTTATCATGGCCATCAGCAAAGCCAAACTCTTAACTAACTGAGAAGTCACTAGATTTAGGGAAGGGAAGTGACTTACCCAAGGCCACAGTGGCTGGGTAAGTGCTGGCTTACGTTACACCCCCGTTAGGCTCTGGGTGAAAGGTGTGAGAAGGTTTGGTGGTCATAGCTTGGGATAGCGATGGGATAAAATAAAGGTCACCAACCTATATGTGAAGCCCCCAAAGTGTTAGTCGGCCTGGTGAATTAGTTGCCAATACTTACATATCAAGTGATTTCAACATTTTAAAAAGTCTGGATTTGGGGCTTCTCTTCGAAAATTCAGATCTGGGACTGCTGGGCTTTTATACTGAGATGGCAAAAACCAGATTGGATTGAGCAATGGCTGGCTCCTTTAGCCTGGGTTGGTCCTGCCCACTCTCTGGGATGTGCCAGGCTCAGCCCTTTGGGCTTGTTTGTGATGCATGATGCAAAGACGGAAAGAAATTGGTTCTTCCTTTCATCTTCTTTTCTTACCAGGGTTTATTTTCTGGCCCACGTATCCCTAACAAGGCAGCTCCTTTTATAGCGTAAGTGTGCTGAATAAATACATTTGCGTTGAATGAATGAGTGAATGGATAGTTATGGATAGAGGGCTGCGCTGGGGACCAGGAGCCAGGCTTGAATCCTGACTCCCCCCGATAGCTGAGTGACTTTGAACAAATCATATAAGCTCTACTGATTTTTACTTTTGGAGGAGGGAGGGAAGTAGGAGGCGGTCACTGTTGTTTTTACTTATTTATTTGAATAAGTAATACATCTTCATGTTTC
Source organism: Lagenorhynchus albirostris (assembly GCF_949774975.1). NCBI lineage: Eukaryota > Metazoa > Chordata > Mammalia > Artiodactyla > Delphinidae > Lagenorhynchus > Lagenorhynchus albirostris. Next base: position 22,262,261 of record NC_083103.1, on the reverse strand, counting down.
AAAATTCAAAAGGTACAAAAGGGTTTATAGAGAAAAGTGTTGCCCTCTGTATCCCTGCCACCCAGCTCCTTTCCTGGGGAAAACCTGTGTTACCAGTTCCTGGTTTGTCCTTTCAGAGATACTTTATGCTCATGCAAAAATATGCAAATACTCTTTTTCATGTTTTTTATGTAGATGGGAGCCTAATATACAAATGATTCTATGTTTAGCTTTTCAACACGCTTCACTCAGAGTGTCCCCTGGAGAGCGTCCCTGTCTCTCCCCTTCTTTCTTAGATTCCAGAGTATGGGATCCCATAGTTGACATAGTCGGTCCTCTGTTGCTGAGCATTTAGGGTCTTCCCCACCCATTGCTGTTATGAAGAAGGCTGTAGTAAAGGCTGGTTCCATAAGCCACTTGACATGCCTGGAATAACATTACTGGGAGTAGACTTGCTGTGTCTGAGGTGCAGCCGTTGTTATTTTGGTAGACCTTGTCAAATTTCCCTCCATAGCAGTTGCCCCAGACTGCTGTCCCTCCAGCAGGCCGTGAGAGGGCCTGTTGCCCCACACCATGGCTGGGTGTCACCTTTTGGGACCTATGAGGGCTTCGTGAAGAGCAGTGTTCTATAAAAATTTTAATACTAGCTACAGTTTGGGGGACCCCTACTGTGGGCCAGGCCATGGTCTGGGCTGTCTCATTTAATGTTAACAACATCGAGGTAAGTATCACAGTCATTTGACAGTTGAGGAAACTGAGATTCAGAGAGGTTGAGCCATTCATCCAGGTCACCCAGTTAATAAATTGTAGAGGCTGGATTTGAACCCACGTTTGTCAGATTTCAATACCAGGATGTTTTCATACAGTAAAGCCGTATGTAATTTGAGGTGTCGGTATCCTCAGCTGACACTTGCTTATAGTTTCTGTGTCTCCCAGCAATAGTACCTCTCAGGGGGCTGGTTCATTTGCTCATTTATCAAATATCTGTGGAATTCCTGCACTATACCAAGCTCTGGGGATGCACTTGAGAACAAGATAGACATAGTCCCTGACCTTATGGACCTCATAAAAACAATAAGAAACAATTCTGTAGTGATTTATTGAGGTGGATTGTGATACGACAACAAAGGAGGTGAGGAGGGTGCTCTATGGGGTGATGTGACCTGATCATGGGGGAGGGGGAGGAGGGCCTTTCTGAGCAAAGGAAGTTTAGACAATAAAGGGTGTACAGGTTTGAGCCTGGAGAAGTGAGTGGGAAGTATTTCACACAGAGGGTACAGCATGTGCAAAGGTCCTGGGGCAGGAAAGAGTGGGTGGTATTAGGGGAAATGAAGGAAAGTCAGTGAGCTGGCATGCAGAGTGAAGGGAGGTGAGAGTGTGAGGTTGGGGTTTGGGGATTTATTCTAAGACCTGTGGGGAGCCTTTGAAGTCATTGAAGCAACATCAGCCATAAGCATCACAGTCACTGGGCTGTCGGGTTCTTGTCCTAAGCAGCACCTCCATTTCCTTCTCTGTAAGATGGGGATGGCGATGGCACACAGGGCTTTCCAAACATTTTGAATGTTACAGACTGTAGGAAATACTGGTACATTTAGACTCAGTACGAGTACACGTGTAATATACACGTTTCTCCCAAATGCAGTGCACTCTGATATTTTCTGTTCTAATCTATATCATTAAAGGTTTTTGGTCAAGATCCCCTAAATTTATTTTAGAAACACCGAGATCATACATGTCAAGTACCTGCACCTTACTTCGCCCTCAGCGAACGTGCTATCATTCTCCGCTCTCATCATTATAAAGATCTCTCTGGCCACAGTTAGAGAATGGATGGGTGAACTTGAATGACAGTATCTAAATCCTGACGCAGCTTAAGGACGTTGCCTCTTCATTTCTGTGTTTGTGTCCCAGGGAAGGAGCTCCACACTGGGCTTCCTGCCTGCAGGGTCTCCTGGGGGCGGGGGTGGGGGGGACGTGTCAGATGGGCTCTCTGTCTGGTTTCCCTGGGAACTGGTTTCTCCTCGTTTTCCATTTTCTGGGCGGCCACAGCAGACTGAGTACCCAGTTTTCTTTGACTTCTTTGTTATTTACACTCAGAATGGCTTTTTCCTGGAAGCCTCAGAGTCATTGTAAGCCACCCACTGCTTTATTTTAAGTTGTGCCATGGTCCTACTTCCCTTTTCAGAGTCGAGGGCTGGAGCCTTAGTAGAATTCATTTGCATTTTCCACTGAGTGTACCACCTTCTTCTGCCTACTGGCCCGGCCCGAAAGCTGCAACCCCTCTCCGTGCCCTGGCCCTGGAAGCTGGGAGGAGAAGGCAAGAAACCACATTCTTTTTCTCCAAGAAACACATTCTGGATCGTGAGTGCAGAGGTTTCCAAAGAGACCCCTGTGCAGTGAGCCTGGGAGAGCAAGGCCAGTGGCAGCACCCAGTAACCCTCTAACTGCCTCACGCATCATGGACACAGGACCCCGGCTTTCCAGATTACTGAAGTGAATGCTTCCAGCACCCAAAACTTAACCCCTTAAACCATCATAGAAGCACATTTTTCTAAATGTTAGTAACCTCATCGGTCCTTCACAAGGGAATATCTACTGAGACACTGTGGCTTCTGTAACTCAGAGACTTTAGGCAAAGAAGGTTTTGTGGCGGTGACGATGATGATGGTTGTAGCTGAAGTGTGTCCCCCCCAAATTCATATGTTGAGACCTAGCACCTAGTACCTTCGAATGTGACTGTATTTGGAGATAGGGCCTTTACAGAGGTGACTGAGTTAAAATGAGCTTGTTTGGGTGGGCCCTAAGCCAATCTGACTGGTGTCCTCATAAGAAGAGAAGATTTGGACACACAAAGAGACACCAGGGGATGCATGTACACAGAGGAAAGGCCACGTGAGGACACAGGGAGAAGGTGGCCATCTGCAAGCCAAGGAGAGAGGCCTCAGGAGAAACCGCCCTTGCTGACGCCTTGATCTTGAACTTGTATCTCCTGAACTGCAAGAAAATAAATTTCTGTTGCTTTAACCATCCCATCTGTGGTATTTGGTTATAGCAGACTGAGCAGGCTAATACAGCAGTGATGGTGGCAGTAATAAAAATAAACAATAGGTAGCATATATCAAGCACTTGCTGCATACCAACACTATTTTCAGCCTTACTTGAATCATCTCATCCAGCCCCACACCAATCCTAAATCGCCTGCCTTGGCTGGAAGTGGTGACATGGGGCCTGGCTCTGGCCCCTTTGCTCTGAACCGCCACTGCACCTGTGGTAGCACCTGCATAGTTCCAGGAACCCTGCCAAGCACCTCGTAGATAATCTTTCTCATCGGCACCACAACTCTCCAAGTTCCCGTGTTTTAGAGGTAGAGACTGCAGTTTAGAGTGGTTCAGGGACACAGAGTGAGTATCTTCTCTTTCTGTTGGCTGCAATAGCAAATTCCCACAACCGTGGTGCCTTAGAACATCAGAAATGTATTCTCTCACAGTTCTGGAGTCAAAAGTCCAGAATCAATGTGTCACGGGTCACACTCCTTCCGGAGGCTCTAGGGGTGAATCTCTTTTTCTTTTTTTCACAGTATACCAACTTCGAGCTGCATTGGGAGAATCTATTTCTTTCCTCTCTCAGCTTCCTCTGGTGGCTGCCAGCATTCCTTGGCTTGTGGCTGGATCTCTCCAGTCTCTGACTCCATCTTCATACCTTCTCTGTGTGTATCTGTGTCTCCTCCTCTTCTGTCTCCAATCTCCTGCATTCCTCTTATCAGGATACATGTCATTGTATTTATGGGCCCACCTGGATAATTCAGGCTAAGCTCCTTCTCTCAAGATCCTTGACCTAATCCCATCTTTTGCCACCCGAGGTAGTATTCACAGGTTCTAAGAACTAAAATGTGACATATCTTTGGGGGCCAGTTTTTCTGCCTCATACAGTCAGTGAGTGGCAGAATGAGCATTGATGCCAGGGTTTGTCTGATTCCAAAGCTTCTAGTGACCACTGCTCCTTCAGAACTACAGGCATTCGCATTAATTTTAATGGTATGTTAACTCTTCCATTTAGGGGGTACCATACTTGATTTAACCTTTCCCCTTTGGGTGGATATTTTGGTAGTTTCCAGTTTTTCGTTACTGCAAAGAATGAGCACATCTGCCAGTCTTTGGGGACACGTGACCATGTCTGTAGGGTGCATTCTTAGAAGTGGAACTGCTGGGCCAAAGGGCTGGTAATTCTTAGCTTGCTTCACTCTGTGACCAACACCCACCCCCGCTGCAGCCCAGAAAGAACGCTGCAGGAAAGGAGTTGAGAGTCATCATGCCTCAATAAATAACATCGTGAGTTACCAAAGACCCTGATGCACTGTGACCACCATGGGAGCTCAGAGGCCTGGCCTGCTCCCACGTGGAGTATTTTCCAGATGTTTGTGAGGTCGCCATAAGCTAGAGGAAGTGTTGCTCTGTGTCTACTGCTGTCATTGCTTGGAGATTTAGAAGTAACAACAAGTTATTTTATTTATTTGACAAGCACTTATGAAGCATTTGCTCTTTGCCACGCGCTGTTCTATCTAAGTGCTTTACAAATATGTACTCACTTTATCCTCCTTCAACCCTGAGGTTGTCATGCTAGCAAGCTCATCTCTTGCAGGGGGAAATGGATCCTCAGAGAGGTCAAGAAACTTGCCAAGGTCACACAGGTGGCTTGTGGCTGGATCTCTCCAGTCTCTGACTCCATCTTCATACCTTCTCTGTGTGTATCTGTGTCTCCTCCTCTTCTGTCTCCCATCTCCTGCATCCCTTTTATCAGGATACGTCATTGTATTTATGGGCCCACCTGGATAATCCAGGCTAAGCTCCTTCTCTCAAGATCCTTGACCTAATCACATCTTTTGCCACCCGAGGTAATACTCACAGGTTCTAAGAACTAAAAAGTGACTATATCTTTGGGGGCCAGTTTTTCTGCCTCATACAGTCAGTGGGTGGCAGAATGAGCACTGATGCCAGGGTTTCCCTGCTGAGTAAGTTTCCCTACTGTGACAGTGCTTGTCATCATGTCAGGCAGGCAGTGGTGCCTTATTAGCTGCTGTCCTTTTCTTCATTTTTATCTTGAGCACTGCGCTTAGGCTTGAGGTAACAGAGATGAGTAAGTCCCGATGCCCATCTTCAAGGAGTTTACAAATGGCTTAGGTGGGAGTCAGGGAACCTGAGTTCTAGCCAGTCCTGGCTCTCTCCTACCTCAGACACATTGGACGTTTCCCTGCTCCTCTGGGCCTCACTTTTTCTTTTTTTTCTTTTTTTTTTTTTTTTTTTTGCGGTACGCGGGCCTCTCACCGTTGTGGTCTCTCCCGTTGCGGAGCACAGGCTCCGGACGCGCAGGCTCAGCGGCCATGGCTCACGGGCCTAGCCACTCCGCGGCACGTGGGATCTTCCCGGACCGGGGCACGAACCCATGTCCCCTGCATCGGCAGGCGGACTCTCAACCACTGCGCCACTAGGGAAGCCCTGGGCCTCACTGTTGTCACCTGTAAATGGGGGCCTGGACTGGCTTCACCCCAAAGCCCCATCCGTCTTGTCACTTTCTGATTTGTCCTATTTAGGTCAGGACAAACCGATGTCCGAGGAGCCAGCGCCGTAGCAGGTGGATGCAGGGTGTGTCAGCTTTTCCCTTTAGACTGCTCTTGTCAGCACGCCCAGCAGCTTCCTCTGCGTGCTCTGGGGAGTCCTCTTGGCTCCGTCCAGAAGTGAGAATTGTTGAGACCCAGACAGGTTTGCATTGTCTGTATCTGAGGGTGGCAGGTTTTGCCGGCGACGAATGAGTCAGAGGTGCTGCTTGTTGTGTGTTACTGTGGGGCTAATGCAAGGCCGAGGAGGCTGTGGTCATCATCCCTTTGGCTGAAAATTACCCTTAGTTAAAAAGGTCACGTGTGTGCATGGGTCTGCCCATGCGTCTTGCTGGATGCGCACACGGCTTGGAGCAGGCGGCCTGGTGGGAGGCGTTAACTGAGAAGTCGGGCGGGGCCAGGGTGGGGACGGGAGCCCACCCTGGGACCCTCAGTGTCGCCCAGCCTCCTGGAGAAGCGGTGTTTCAACAGGAAACCGGAAGCTGAACCCCTGATCGATCTGTTCTGCTCACCTTTCTACTTCCCCGTACAAGTGCCCCTGAGTGGGAGGCAACTGCATCACCTGGAGTTTAGGATGCTCATAAAAGGAGTTAATAGCCCGTAATTACACAGATGAATTGCACTTAACAGGCCCATTTAAAGAAGGGCAGTGAAACAGAGCCTCTCTTAATAGTGTGACCTTTACCGGGCAAATCAAATCCCAAAGCCGGCTAGTTTCAGGCTTCTGAAGCGGCTTCTGTGGTTGTGTCACTTCTTTGCCTCACTCACTGATTTGCACAGATCTTTCCACCTTGCAGTGGCACTTGGGGAAGTATTGAGACCCTCTGAAACTGAGCGGGCTTGTTATAACTTCCCCAGCATTTACTGGTAAAGTTTAGTCACTATTTGCTCAGTCTGAGAATGGGTCGAAGGGCAGGAGATTGTAAAAGAAAATGGGACACAAGTCTGCTTTCCTTTAAAAAACTGTAAGAGGTGGGCGGAGTCATTCCTTTTTTGGCTCTTGGTTTTACAAGTTCACTGTCACTGTGCCACAGTGCTAGCACCGCCCACACCCTCTGGATGGACGGCCTCCGTGCCCATCTAGCAGCCTCACTCCCCTTCTGACCAGAGCAGCGTGTTTCATTAGAAGTAGGCACCTCAGTTCCTCCTTCTTCTAACGCTGCAGTTGGACCTGCAGAACCTACCCCTCCTGCCAACCTGAAAGTTGGCATTTATGGCTGGAATGTCTTTTTCTTTCAGCATTGTTTTCGGGATCATAGCAGAGTAAGCTGGTGAGAGAGGTGCCAGTGAGAATACTTCTGGGCTAAACCTTAAAGCCTTGGAAGGAAAAAGTAACTATGACCTTGGTGGTTTCCTTCTGTCCTTCACTCTGACCAGTTTCAAAACTCACTTTAAGTCGTCAGTTTGGACTTGAGGCTCGCTAAAGATGAAAAGACTGAAAGGACAGGTTCAAAGTGCCGAGGAAAGAAGGAGATGAGTCTGAACAGAAACAGCTGATGCTTGAGAGCCTTGGGTCTGCTGTTCTGCTGGGCATGTCACACCATCTCATTTCCTCTCTCATCGGTCCTGGGAAGTTGGCAGTGCTAACAGGTGTGGACTCTCAGACTTAATGAGCTCAAAAGTCACACAGCTTGGGAGTGGCCTTGTTAAGACTCAAACCCAGATTCACTCAAAGTCACTGCCATTAACCGTGGAGCCTTAAAGGTTTCCAGGAGACAGTATCCTTGAACCCAACCCTTCAGGGTAAGTTAGATTTAGACAAGCAGAGAGGAAGAGGGAGGGGGTTCTGGGCAAGGGAAACGGGAGATACAATCAAAAGCCTGGGAGGGAGTCAGCCTGGCATGGAGCATTGCCTGCCAGTTGTAAGCTCCATGGGGCAGGGACCACATTCTCCAGGGCCACCATTGTATCCCCAGTACCTGAGTGCCTGGAGCGTAGTAGGTGCTCAATAAATATTTATTGTGTGAACAAATACATGACCAGTCATCTTCCTCATGAGCCTCTGGAAGGCAGGGACTAGGTCTTAGAAATCTTTGGATGCCCCACAGCTCACATGGTTAATAAATAGTAACCAATAAATATGTTCTGATGGAATGAATGAATGAACAGCAGGTAAGAGAGAGTGAGGAGATGAGCCTGAGTGAAGAGGCACTGACACTTTGGGAAATACTGAGCAATACACATGGGCTGCCGTGGTCAGGGCATGTCATGGACAGTCTTCAGTGCCAGGACAAAGAACTCTTGTGTTCTCTGTTTTTTAAAAAGCCATCTCTTAACGCGCAGCATCATGGGGTCTGCAGAAACCCAGCCAGCACCCAAACTCTGATGAGCGTGCATGGGAACCAAGTCAAGTACAGCTTAGAAATCACTTTTCTGTAGGACTGGCCTCAACCCACTGTCGCTGGCTTCCCATTTTGGGAAGTGACCAAAACTAACAAGAGGCCTGTAAATGCTTGTGAATGGGACCCTGCAGGGTATAGATAGTGCCGTGGGGTCCTGGAATTATTTTTAGGATAGTTTGGCCAGGAAGCCCCAGCCAGCTTCCTCCAAGTTGGGGTCTGCTCAGCCTAGGCGTTTTCAACAAAAGCTGCCCTCTCTTTTCAGGTGTTGGCTCACGTTGTGGTTTTGAGAAAGCCTGAGGGCCAGAAAGCAGTCCTGGGAGAAGCCCTCTGGGTGGGCAGTCGGAACCTTCAGGTCCAGAGGAGAAGGCGTCCCCTCACCTGGACTTATGACCCGCGGCTTCGCCCCCAGCCTGCCTGTCGAGTTCCCCAAGATGGGCTCTTTCCGCAGGCCCAGACCGCGCTTCATGAGCTCCCCGGCGCTCAGCGACCTGCCCCGCTTCCAGGCAGCCCGCCAGGCTCTGCAGCTGAGCTCCAACTCGGCCTGGAACAGGTACAGGAGGCACGGGCGGGCACAGGGGCACTGCTAGCACCAGAGCAGGGCCAGGGGCTGGCTGAGCTTCAGCATCTCCTGCTATCTCAGCTCCAGAAGGTCGTGAGTACAGGGTTGATTGACGAAGAGAGTGCTTTCCCTACGGCAACTGTATCCATTAGCTTTCCTTTATTAAAAAATATTTTCTTCTTTTTTTATTGAAGTATAGTTGATTTCCAATGTTGTGTTAGTTTCAGGTGCACCGCATAGGGATTCAGTTTTCTTTTTTCTGATTGTGTTCCATTATAGGTTATTCCAAGGTATTGAATATCGTTCCCTGTGCTATACAGTAAATCCTTGTTGCTTATTTATTTTATGTATAGGAGTTTGTGAATCCCATTCTCCTAATTTTTCCCTCTCCCCCTCCCTCTCCCCAGGTTTCCTTGTTTTAGTAGAGGGAAAGCGGACCACTGGGGGCCTCTGGGCTCTCAGAGTCAGTTAACCAGCCCGGGACAGTTGGATCAGAACTTACAGTTACCGTTCATGCCCATTAGTCACATGCCAATTGTAAGAGGACCCGGGGGTGGGAACATATAAGTAATCTCAAGTCACCTGTTACCCCTTCGGAGAGCTAAGACAGTATCTGTGAAAAGCTAACTAAGCAGCGTAAACCAGGGGTGATCCATACCTGGGAGCCACAGGTGGCTGGGAGAGGAGACACTTAGCCTTTGTAAGGCGTTCAGCTGAACTATTGTGCACCCAGCACTGAGTAGAGACTGAATCCGTTGTATGTCTCGCCCTTCTCTGAGCTGTTTTTCAAATCTGTGTGGTTCCTTTTTGGATAAATCAATGCATCCTTATTTTAAAGCATTATGGAATTCTTTGTCATTTGGATTATTATGGATTTTTTCAATGAATGCCCAACCCTTATGATGGGGAGGGAGGAGGTGTCCGAAATGTTTTGATGTTAAATGGAGGCTTGTTCATTGAAAAAGGCCTAGAACCTTTGGTAAAGACAAGCTTGTGATCAGCTCCTTGCTGAAATGTTGGGCTGGGGTCCAGAGAACGTGGAGTCAAGACTTACCTGGGCCCCTCAACGGATTAACCCTTCAGCCTAGACAGTGGCGGGAGTGGGAGTGGCAGGGGAAGTGAGGCCAGCCCCTCTGGAGTTCTTCCCAGAGGGTACTACTAAAAGGCAAGGACAATTAAAATCCATATTTGAAATTTTTTTTAAATTAAACATTTTAAAAAGGCAAGGAATTATCCTTTCCTATTGGCCCTGGGTCTCCAGGCTGCCCTGTGAAGGCAGGTCTCCTGAGTGAAAGGACCCCAGACCTGAGTCGTCTCCTACGTGCAGTTACTGCCACTGGGGATTCTTTCAGGCCCAGCGGCGGTGGCCACGCAGTTTCCTGAGAGTAGATCCCACTGCCTGCCCTTCATTAAGGCCGCCCCCCAGCAGGGCTGCCAGCCTGCGAGAAAGTGCGGGGGTGGTGAGGGCCTACTTTTGGGTCCTCCTGGCCTCAGTCTCCCTTCCTCTCCAAGGACCCTCAGATAGAAGTGACGGATTCCAGGGACAGAAAACATGGCCATGTTTGTGCCACAGGCTTCCCGGCCCTTGCACTCACCTTCAGCTCTGAGCTGCTTGAGGAAATGGCCCCGGGGAGACAGATCCACTCACGAGGGGTCGTTTCTATTTCCCTGCAGCGTCCAGACTGCCGTGATCAATGTCTTTAAAGGGGGCGGCTTGCAAAGCAATGAGCTCTACACACTGAACGAAAACATCAGGTATGTGGCTGGCCAGGCCGGGACCCTCCCACCGTGGGCCTGAGCTGGGGTGGAAGGAGCTACCCCACCCCCAGGAGCTTTACCTTAAGTTCTGTTTTCTGCTTGGTTCCTATTGCTGCTTCTGTTGGCTTTAATGAGACTCTTGTAACTGTTAAGTTCTGAGGCCCTTATCTGTCTAGACTTCCGCTCCAGAGAGGGCTCGTCCATTTGTCCATGTGTATAATGTATGTTTGGGTCACTGGGGTGCAGGGGGTAGAGGGCTGACATCTGGTAGCTGCCGTTTATTCTGTAAACATTTCTTGTGCCCTGCTTGATTATTAGGTGCCATATTAGGCCAGGGTGGCCTAGCAGTTGGTAGCAGACGGCTTGGGATTTTATTACTGTCCCTCCTTTTACTAAGTAGCTCGCCAACTTCTTTGTGCCTTGGTTTCCTCTTCTGTGAAACAGAGATAGGAAATGCACCTACTTCCAGTGCACAAGATTCTTGTGAGTTATTGAGTTACTACATAAATAGTCTGTAAGAACAGGGTTGGAACACACCAAGTATTTGGTACTTGGAGCTCTTATCATCATCGTTACTGTCATTGCTGTTAGGTTTTGGTGGTGAAACCCTCAATAAGACATGGTCCTTGAGGAGTTTAATGTCTTTGAGAATCTTCCCAGTAGTGTCCACTACTTGTTCTTTCATTCATCAAATATATGAGTGCCTCCCTATTAGCCAGGCACTGGAAAAACAACAATGAGGAAAGACAGATGTGGCCCCTGCTCTCCTGGAATTTATGTTCAGTTGAGGAGATAATCGTTAGTCAACTGATCACACATGTAAAATGTAATATTATGCACCTGTGATGGCTACTACAACACAGCTGATGTGATGAAAGTGTATGTTAGTAGGACTTGATCTTGCCAAGGAGGCCAGGAATGGTGATGTGATACTTGTGCTGTCATCTGAAGGATCGGTGGGAATTAACTAGATGAAAGGGCTCCAGGTGGGGGCAACTGCACGTGCAAAAGTCCAGTGGTAGCAAGGAGCAAGGAACTGAAAGAAGGCCCACGTGCGCAGAGTACTGGAGGTTGGGTGGTGGTGTGGTTGGGTTTGTGTTTTGGTGAAATGCGGGCAGAGAGGCAAGCAGGGCCCAGAGCCCCGAGGTCTCCTGGGACAGGAGGTTGAACATCAGGTCTTTTAATGCCCTGGTGTTCATTCCTCTTGGGTGTGTTAAGTGCAGAACATCAAGGGTGAAGACCTAACCCTGGAATGGGCAGAACATTTAAAAAGGCCATTATTCAGGTCTTGTTTACATTTAGTTAAGACCTGTGTTAAGGGTCAGTGAGGTGTTTTAAGAGCTCTGCTTTCATTAAAACGTTTAGAGCTTGGAAGCAAACAGAGTTGTGTTAAATTTCTAGCCAGGCACTTGAATTCCGCCTAATAATTACACAAATATGGAAAGAGACAATAGAGATCATCTCACCCAAGCCCTCCTTTTACAGAGGAGGAAACTGAGGCCCTGAGATGTTGAGTGACAAGGGCAAAGTTGGGTCGGCCAACCCCCCAGCTTGCGAGAGCTGAATTTTACTCCAAGAACTAAGATCTCGGTCTTTTCCGTGAACGTTCCTTAGCTCACAATAGATGTATAAATAAATAAAACGGTGACTCAGGAACGTGCTAATTGTTCCTCACATCAGGGGACTGATCCTGAAATTGTACTTAAAATCTTTGTGGGCAGCTAGGAAAAATACGGGCCACGCTAGATTTCAACAGCCCTGTTAACCCCGGGCTGCTCACTCAGAAGCCCACAGGTAGCCAGCAGGTCTAAGTGGGTGAAGCCGGCCTGGAGAGTGGAGGTGAGAGCTCACCCTCTGTCTAAGGGGATCCCCCCTGCCCAGAACAATGCAGGTCCAGTGACATACCATCTTATTTCTCAAGAAGAACCAGAAATTGAGATTTTTATGTGAAATTTTGTCTTTTAAAAGTTGATAAGTAATCCAAATGTCCCCAAACATTGGTACAGGCCAAACAAAACACATCTGTGGGCTGAAGTTGACCAACGGGCTGCCCATTGATGAGATCGGCCATAGCATACATGGGGCGGCATCGCTGATGGGGTGTCGTGTCCCAGATTCCAGCGCTAAGGACACCCAAGTGGGGGAGAAGGGAACTGACGTGGATGGAGGTGCCAGGAAAAGTGCCAGGCACCTTTCACATACATCACATGCAGCCCTCCTCACAGCCCTGAGAGACAATCATTGTTCTCAGTGCATAGCTTATCGGCAAAATGATGGGCAAGAGAAACAAAATAGCTCGTCCAAGGTCACGCAGCTATGAACGATAGAGTCAGGATGTGAACCCCTGTCTGACGTAGGCACCTATGTTAGTTTGCTCAGGCTGCCGAATGGTTTTTGTAACTATAGACTGGGAGGCTTAAACGATAGATGTTTATTTCTCACTGTTCTGGAAACTGGGAAGTCCAAGGTCGAGGTGCTGGCAGATTGGGTTCCTGGTGAGAGCCTGCTTCCTGGCCGCCATCTTGCTGTGTCCTCGCACGGCCTCTTTGTGTACGTGATGGGGAGAGAGCAAGCTCTCTGGTGTCGCTTCTTATAAGGATGCTAATCCCAACATGACTGTTGAGGGTCCTACCTTCATGACCTCATCAGAACCTAATTACTTCCCAAAGGCCCCACCTCCAAATAGTGTCACATTATGGGTGTAGGGCTTCAACATATGAATTTGGGGGGTGAGGGGACACAATTCAGTCCCCAGTGGAATCTGTGCTCTTTGCACTGTATCGTAGTGTCAGAGAGAGAGGTTCTAGGCTGGAAGAAGTGTTAAGCCAATGGTCTTGATCTTTCTTTCTGCCTTTGTTCCTTTCCCAAGGCCTCTGGGACTCCATCTGTACCATGTACTGTGATTCTTAACATCCCTCCAAGGATCACATCACTCCTCCAACACTCCTTTCCAGTATTGGGTTTAGCGGGGGCTGTTGGATGTTCCTCTCTATGTTTGGAGCAATTTTCAGGCTAGTGAGAAACACATATGGTTGGGGTTTGAAAGTAATTGCCTGGATGTGAACAACTCAAAGCTGTCAAAAGCCAGAGCTTCGATGACCATGTCCTGGACCGTCTGCCCTCTGTCCTTCTTTAGGATGGTGGTTAGAACAGAGATGGGCTTTCCCAGCACAGACACTCAGAGTATAACTGAGAACATGAAACACACCCCAGGCATATGTATGACCTGGTCGTCCCAAGTTAAATAAAGTGAACCCACGTATGCAAGAGCCAACATGGGAATAAACACAGCTGCCTTTATTTCAGTAATTAAAACACCAAAACAGACATACTACTCTCTGGTTACATTTAAATTGACAGGTTTTGGTTTTTCTTCACTCTCTTTTTTCTGTGAAAAGACCCGTTTGCAGAACATAATGGCAAACTGGCCAGCGTTGAGGCCCGACCAGGTGGGGTGAGGGGCAGAGGCGGTAGGGATGAGGGAAGAAGATGCCAAAGGAGAGAAGGCTATTCATCTCAAGCCCATTTTTCAATCAATTATGACGGTTCTATGTGCAAGAAGATCCCTGCCAGATTCGAGAGAATAGTTGAACTTGTTAAGAGAGTGGCTTTTGGATTCAGAGAGACGAGGGATCAAAATTAGGCCAGCTGTGTGACATGGGCAAGTTACTTCATTTATCAATCTCTGTTTTTTCTTTTATGAAACGGGAAAATAATGACATGAACATCATAGTGGTTGGGAGGTCTGAGATAATGCTAAAAATCTCATTATTACAAGATCTGGTGCCGAATACATGTTAGCCATTATTATTCCTGTTATGAAACTTGAGCAATAATAAAGTGATAAATGCTGGCTGAGTACCATGCGTGAGAGCACAGGGCAGTGTGATGAACTGCCCCATAAACAGTACTGTATACAAAGTTCTCTAGCTGTTTGGATGAGGTGAGCTGACTTTGAACTAGAGAGGTCCAGGACAGGCCCTTCCAAGAATGTGCTGGCCTGGAAGTGTGGGTGAGGCTAAGTTCTTACAAGGAGAGCCAGCTGTTTCTCCTTTCTGCAGAGGAAAGAACAAGAGGAAATGACTCTCTCAGTTCTTCATTCTACTCCAGCCAAACAGTAATAAACTTTGATGGATTATCCAAGTCCAATGTCAAAGCCTAAATCAGCTTCCCCGGGTCACCCCAGCCAGCCCTGGCCATCTTTCTAACTGTGGAGTTAGTGTGTTCCCTGGGAAATATGAATTTGTGTAAATATTAGCCAATGCGAAGGATGACCAGGAAGGTAAGTTTTATATAACTGGGTTCTGAAATGCAGTCGTTACAAACAATTGATCTTTTCTTCTAAGACGTGTCTCCATGTCTTAAAAATGAACTTCAGTTTAAACTTAAGTAGATAGACTTCGGGGTATCTCTGAGGAAGAACTCTGGACTAAGGATGTTCAACTTCTAAAACACATTACTAGATCAAGAGAAGGATGCGGAGACCTTTTTTTTTTTTTGAAAAAAAGACTGGAAAGTGTCCAGCCATAGTTTACATTTTTATTGAAATGAAAATTATTGGAGGTACAGAGATAATGCCTTTCCATGCACTTGTGTCCACATTAATTAGCAACTTAAAGGATACAATATGCTTGTGTATGTTATGTGTTTTAGAAAACAAGAAAATTCCTTATATAGTGTTCCTCAAGCTAACAATGGAAATGTGGTTCTCACGCTACCCATTATTATTGCCAAGAACAAATATGCTTCTGAACACAACCCTGGAAGTGGTGGTCTAATCTCACTGGTATATTTATATAGCTGTTGAAAGAACATAACAGAATATGCTATTGATACATTGTCCACACCCTATGGATGGAGCTAAGAGTCCTTCACTATCGCCTTTGCTGTTAATTGCACATATTTCTGGATCACCAAATTTACTCAAAGATTTTTTACAAAAATAATAAATTAAACAGGTTAAAAAAATAAGGACATTTGTGATACCATGCATGGTAATTATGGTAAAATTAGCAGTCTGAAATTTCATGCTTTTTCTTAATTATTAATTTAAAAACAACTTTTGCTCACAGTGAGCCAGTTTACCTCCTGATGCAGAAGCCAGGATATAGGATTTTTGTCATCTAACTCCACATGATCTTAACCCCATTTCTCATTAGCACTTATTTCCTCATTAGTTTTTTTAAATTTAATTTTATTTATTCTTTTATACAGCAGGTTCTCATTAGTCATCCATTTTATCCACATCAGTGTATACATGTCAATCCCAATCGTCCAATTCATCACACCACCCCCACCCCAACCCCCGCCGCTTTCCCCGCTTGGTGTCCATACGTTTGTTCTCTACATCTGTGTCTCAATTTCTGCCCTGCAAACCGGTTCATCTGTACCATTTTTCTAGGTTCCACATATATGGGTTAATACACGATATTTGTTTTTCTCTTTCTGACTTACTTCACTCCACATGACAGTCTCTAGATCCATCCATGTCTGAACAAATGACCCAATTTCGTTCCTTTTTATGGCTGAGTAATATTCCATTGTATACATGTACCACATCTTCATTATCCATTCGTCTGTTGAGGGGCATTTAGGTTGCTTCCATGACCTGGCTATTGTAAATAGTGCTGCAATGAATATTGGGGTGCATGTGTCTTTTTGAGTTATGGTTTTCTCAGGGTATGTGCCCAGTAGTGGGATTGCTGGGTCTATGGTAATTCTATTTTTAGTTTTTTAAGGAACCGCCATACTGTTCTCCATAATGGCTGTATCAATTTACATTCCCACCAGCAGTGCAAGAGGGTTCCCTTTTCTCCGCACTCTCTCCAGCATTTGTTGTTTGTAGATTTTCTGATGATGCCCATTCTAACTGGTGTGAGGTGATACCTCATTGTAGTTCTGATTTGCATTTCTCTAATAATTAGTGATGTTGAGCAGCTTTTCATGTGCTTCTTGGCCATCTGTATGTCTTCTTTGGAGAAATGTCTATTCAGGTGCAGAGACCTTTTAAGAACAAATTCATCAGGAATGTCACACCTCAATCAAGTGGCCAATTTTCCCCAAATTAAAGTCAGGGCTCATGGTCTGTCAATATGAAGACCATAAACCAGAATCTTTTCTATTGAAAATCACCCCTCAGCATAGACATATTCTAGTGAAATCCCTCGTCATCACAATCTACAGTTCTGCCCGCCCTGAGTGTCCGTCTGCCCTGGTGTGAGCTGGACCTGAGTGTCTTCTTGGTTTAAATTCTCTATGGGCATCGATGTGGTTTTGAACGCCCCTCTCCAGCCTCAATTCTGCCCGCCCTGAGTGTCCGTCTGCACTGGTGTGGGCTGGACCTGAGTGTCTTCTTGGTTTAAATTCTCTCTGGGGCATCGATGTGGTTTTGAACGCCCCTCCCCAGCCTCAATTCTAATGTGGCTGCATTTTGGCAATGGGCACACGTCTCTGTTAGAGGTCTGGGTTTCACGAGCTTTCCCAGGAACAAGAGTGGCCAAACTCTGACACAGAAGCATGCCCTTGCTAAACATGCCTTTCGGCAACTATTCCACTGATGATAGAAAGTTAGGAAAGCGTGAGAAAGCCATGATTTATTTGTACTGGTTCTTATAAGAACCTACGCAAGTAGTTTCTGAAAAGTGCTTTCACTTTTTGGTTGGCTGGTGGGAGTGGGGGGGGTACGTGTAGAGGGAGGGGTCATTGATGCTTTTGTTCATTTAATCAGTGAATATTTGTGGACTCTGCCAGGTACTGGGCCAGGTTCTGGGGCAGCCATTGAGGTGGGTTGTTCTTGCCCTTGGGGAACTTACGGCAGAGTGAGAGTGGGGAACTGAATAGGCAGCTATCATAGGATGTTCTGCGTGGGGTGGCAGCAGAACCCAGGGTGCTGGGGAATGTGAGGGGCTGGGCGCGTGATTAAATATGGGAGAAAGCTATGCCTCCTTTGAAATCTGCAGGATGAACAGGTGGGAATCAGGTAGAAAGGGCAAGTGAGGATATAAAGATCTTGCCACTACTCTCTCCATACTCTTTCACCCCTCCTTCTTCCTGGTTTTTTTTTTTTTTTTTCTCAGCAGAAATAAATGCTCAGAGATGAGGTTTCCGGAAACCAGAGATGAGTTATCTGCAGCTGGCCTGAGGCAGGAAACTCACATTTTCCTTCTCTCTCCAACCACCCCGCTTCTGTTCTTGTTGGGAGGGAGGTGTCATGAAGGAAACCCCAGAGATTTTCAAGGCAAGAGGAGGTTCCAAGAATAGAGCTCGGTCTCTGACAGGTCGGAGTTGAAACGTCCTGGTTCTGAGTCAGTTGGCTGTCTGAGGCCCGGAAGGGAGCTCCACCTCAGATGCTTCCAGCTCTGTGAGGGAGTCTGTTGACTGTGCTGGGACCCACAGCTGCGGGCAGAGCTGGGAGGGGAGGAGAGGAGAGGAGAGGCCGGATGGAACCCACAGGCTGGCAGAAGGGACCAGGCTGAGTCAAGATTCTGTGCGGTAGTGATAACAGTAGACGTCAGCAGAACATTTATTTAGTGCGTGCCGGGCTCTGTGTGTTAACTCTTGTAAAACTCACCACGCCCCTATGAGCCGGGTGCCACTGTATCCCTATCTTACAGATGAGGAAATAGAGGCACAGAGGACTGGAATAGCTTGCCCAGAGTCTCAGAGCTAGTTAGTAGCTGACCTGGGACTTGAACTTGAGCTTCCCATGTTTCTCAACACACAGTAAGTGGCTGCAAGAGGCACATGCCTGGCATTGTCCAGATTTAGGCCTGATGCTCCCGGATGTGGATTCATGAACAGATCATCGGATGAGTGGGGCATCGTCTTCTGAGGGCCCTCGTTTGGGAGGCCTGCAGGCGAGATCTTCTCTTTTTGGCCCAGGGCGCTCTGCCTGGCCGTGTGTTGATACCTTGTGTCTGCTCTAGTTGAGAAACAGACTCATCTCTGGGGGCAGGAAGACTAGTTGAAGGGAAGTAGTGAATCAGAAACCTCTGGGATTGGCCCATGAAGTGGTCGGCCTGCACAGTGTTTGGAAATCTGGACATCCCACCTGAAGATCCAGGCCTCTCTGGAAAGTCTGCATCGGGCAACGCTGCATCTGGAACTGGTCACTGGGAGCGAGGCCTGGCTGCTGGCTTCAGTGGAGTTTGCTGCAGCCCCACTGTCTGTGCCCGTCTGCTTCCCTCACTCACCTTACCTGCCTGCCCCTGTGGGGATGGGGGTACCACTGCCTGATGTTCAGATGGGCCTCTGTTTGAGTTGGGATCTGCCAGTGTATGGCCTCAGGGAAGGCTCTGAGCAACAGTCGCCTCATCTGCAAAATAAATTCCTACCTTAGAGGCTCTTGGAGAATTCAAGATGCTTTGTGCCATCTGCTTAGCAGTGTACATGTGACATAATTAGGAGCTCTGGAAATGCTTTTTGTTGGTTTTCTCCATCTTTTTCACTGTCCCCACTGCCACCCACTGGGGTGCAGAAAACAGAGAGGTGTGAGAATCCTAGAATTTTATCTGAGTTACGCACACAACCTCTGATAGGCCCCC
Organism: Lagenorhynchus albirostris; assembly: GCF_949774975.1. Taxonomy (NCBI): domain Eukaryota; kingdom Metazoa; phylum Chordata; class Mammalia; order Artiodactyla; family Delphinidae; genus Lagenorhynchus; species Lagenorhynchus albirostris. The sequence goes on along the minus strand of NC_083103.1, from coordinate 22,243,469 downwards.
ATAGAATGGGCCAGCAGAGGAAAGGGATGTTTCCCTGTGTTTCTGCTTAAAAGACGCCACCTCCTTGAAACGTGTCCTATTGCAGAAGCAAGGTGGGTGATCTCAGGAGGATTTAATGATCAGGTTGGACAGGCACTGACTGACGAGCTATAGCGTCAGGCACAGGACCCTGAGGCCCCCTGCTGTTCCTAGACCATGAGGACGTCTGGCTAGATCCCACCAAAAGGCCTGGGTACGTGCGGCAGCCCCTGATTGCCAAATGGCACAGAAATACTTCACAACTGATATGGTGTCCCCACTCGTGCTGGCTAAACTTTAGCCCTGTGGCACCTGTCTCCAAGCTGTTTCATTATCCTTTGGGATTTTGCTGCCTTGGGGCTTTCCCTGTGCACAAGAGAGATTGTGGCTCACATCTAAGGTGATTGTCTACATCATTTCTGCCTCTCCATGCCCTGCCTGCCATCTGGTCCTCCCTGTACCTCATAACCAGCTAGATCCAGCTTGGGCTGTGCCTCGTTTACCTTCAAGCCCACAGAAGTGGGAAGTTGAGTTGACAAGATGGTGCGGGGTGAGATGACAGTCTGTATAATAACAGGAAATCCTGTCATCTGGGGTGGTGTCTCACCCAGTCAGCCTGGAGGAAAAGGGGGTGAGATAGTACAGATCAGCGTGTGAGTGGTTCCTCATTTCTCCTTATTACTGCCCTTTTGGCTTCTGACTGAACTTCATGCCCCATTTCCCTTTTGGGTTGAGTCCCACATAAGCATTCACTTCCCATTACTCTCAGGTCCCCACGTCCTTCTCTTTCTAGCTCAATGGCTGATGGTGGTGACGGTGGTGATGATGATGGTGGTGACAATGGTGGTGATGGTGGTGATGATGGTGCTGGTAGTGGTGGTGATGGTGGTGATGATGGTGGTGATGATGGTGATGGTGGTGGTGGTGGTGATGGTGGTGGTGGTGGTGGTGATGGTGGTGGTGGTGGTGATGGTGGTGATGGTGGTGATGGTGATCATGGTGGTAGTGATGGTGGTGATGGTAGTGGTGGTGATGATGGTGATGGTGATGATGGTGATGGTGGTGGTGGTGGTGGTGATGGTGATGGTGGTGATGATGGTGGTGATGGTGGTGGTGATGGTGGTGGTGATGGTGGTGGTGATGGTGATGATGGTGCTGGTGGTGATGGTGCTGGTGGTGATGATGGTGGTGGTAGTGGTGGTGATGGTGGTGATGGTGGTGGTGGTGATGGTGGTGGTGGTGGTGGTGGTGGTGGTGGTGGTGGTGATGATGGTGGTGGTGGTGGTGATGGTGGTGATGGTGGTGGTGGTGATGGTGGTGGTGGTGATGATGGTGCTGGTGGTGGTGATGGTGGTGGTGATGGTGATGGTGGTGGTGGTGGTGATGGTGGTGGTGGTGATCATGGTCATGATGGTGGTGATGATGGTGGTAGTGACACTTGCTGAGCCTTGCTGTATCCCGGGAGCATACCATTCAAGGATTAATTCGTTTAGCCCTTGCAATAATCCTGTGGAGTGGCTACCCTTACTATCCCCAAATTCCAGTTGAGGAAACAGTTACAAGGGACTAAACTGTACAGTTAACTTGCAAAGGTTACTGCTGACCACAGGCTTCGGACCCAGGCGGCTGCCTCCAGACCCTCACATTCAGTGAGACTTCTCTCCTCTCCATCCTGAGCTTGCTGCATGCCCTCCTCAGTAACCTCTGCCGTTCCATTTTCTTGTGTATAAAAAGCGGTTTTGTTTTACGCTTAAATGAGGAAATACATATACGTTGTTGACAATGGTGCCTGGCACTTAGTAAGTGCTTAGTAAACCTTAATTGGGAAAAAAGCTAGGCTCCATCCTAGGAGCAATTTGTTTTTTGTTTATTATTATTATTTGCTCCAATATGTAATAACTTTCCTATTTCCTGGGAAGAGACCCTAGGAAAGGATGGAAAAAGTGGAAGGAAGGCTGCCGGTTTCTGTGCCTCTGTGCCCAGGAGGAACATATGTCCTAGGTTTTGGGAATCAGGATTTCCATCTCTTCCGTATCTAGGGAACCCAAGCACGGGCTCTTCGATTCTGTTGTCTTTCTTCTGCTTTTCTCTTCTTTCTCGTGCTTTACAAGCTTAACTGGCAAATGTAGTGAGGATGGTTATAGGGTGAGTGGTCCCTCTGTGAATTTAGGTCTGTGCATCCCTAATGCCTTGATACTTTCCATTTTTTGGACGAGATGGTACCCCTGTCTCCTGGGAGAGGGGTCCTGATGGGCAGGAAGTCATTGTCTGAGCTCTTCCATCCTTCTCTCCTAGCACCTCACACCACATCTGACACAGAGTAGGTTTTCAGTAGACGTTTGTGATTCGATGAATTAACTCATGGGGTCCCGATTCTGTTTTGGAGAGAAGCTACTGATGAGTTCCCCCTGGAGATGGTACCTCAAGGTAGAGGGGTGGAAAATCCCTTTCTCTCAGTTCAGCTAAGACCAGGGTAGAGTTTTTGAGAAGTACCCTTTCCTTGTAATCCAAGTGCAAGCAGAATAAACACAGAATATAGAAATAGATGGTGGATCTCGCACTGTGGCTCAGCGCAGACTGTCCTCAGCTTGGCTCTGTCCTCTCCTCACCCCCCTCTCTCTGCATTAGGTTCTCGGGTTACCAGCCTGGGGTGGGTTTGCATTGGCAGATTCTCAGGACTTGTGGGATTCTCTGATCCCCTAGGACAGTCTGCTTCCTGATATTGTGCCCTTGATGTGGGAATGCACTCCCACAATTCCTTCTCGGCCTCAAGCCATCTGTTGGTAACCCTGATGGTGGTTATTGTTAATTCAAAAAAAATTTTTTTAATGTTTTTGAGTAGGATGTGTTCACAGTGTACTAAAAATTTATATATACAACGAGATATGCATTGAAGAATCTCCCTGCCTTGTACTCCAGAAACCCAGCTCCTACTCCCCTGCCAAAGATAACTTTTATTACAGTAGTTTATTGGTTATTCTTCCAGAGCTTCTTTACGCATATATGAGGAATATTTGTGGAAAAGCAGCGGGGGATACTTGACACTTTATACGAGGTCCACAGACTAGGGTCTAACGAGGTGGTTTGGTGTCTCTAGCACAGCGTTTCCCAACTTCAGGGGATAAAGTTTGCTAAAGTGTTTTGTTGCCCTACTGAATTTCCAGTAACAGCTTCAACCTTCTCCAGCCTCCTACTTGGGAAGATGGAGAGGAGGAGACACAACCCAGTGCATTTACATATAATTTTGAAAATGCATGTATGTTTTGTGTGTTTAAAAATCAAGATACTGAAAAAAAAATCAAGGTACTGTATATTTCAGTTCAAAGGGTCTCTTGGAAACCAAATCATAGTTGTGACAGAACAGCAAGTTAGAGCAGATTTGACAAGTGAATTTGTTGCTCTCGTGTAAATAAAAAATACATATATTTTCTCTTCCCTTCTCACAAGGTAGCACATTATACACACTGTTCTGCATCTTGCTTCTTTTTGACGTAACGTAATGTAGATATTTTCATATCATTACTTAAGAGCACTTCCTTATTCCCTTTTGTTTTTTTATGGCTACTTAGAACGTCATTGTACGAATGAACCAGGTTTTTATGAGCACTTTATTGGCGCACATTTACGTTGATTCCATATTTCACCACAGCGGAAGTGCTGTACATGTATGTATTGACCTTGTCTAACTCGTAACATGTGCAGACAGAAATAAGACAGGATTTTGTAAGGAACAGGGTAGCTTACTGATTTACCCACCCAGGACAATGGAATATTGACTTAAATGATCGGCTAGTGTCTATTCTGTTCTGATAATTCTGTACGACAATACCTAGTAGAGAGGGTTTTGAACATGGAATTCTCTTACAATACCTGCTTACAGTCTATTACATTTAACATATATAAAGCAGATTGCCACACCTGTGTGTGGTTCCGCTTCAGTAAAGGACCGAGGACCACTCTTATCAGTGTGGTGGGAGCACCTCTTCCTATCCTGCCTCTTTATTCTTATCCATCACCATCTTGCTGCCCCTGGTACGGCTGCTGCTAGCTTCTGGGTCCTTTTTGCTATGCCTTTGTCTTGGCAGTTGCAACAAGTTCACTCTTTAATCTCTGCTCCTTTATCAGCTGATTTCTGCCTCAAGCTTTGTCTTCCTATAATGCCCTGCAGAATTCTGGCCTTGGCCAGAATTGCTGCAGTCCCGGCTGTAACTTAAGGGTTCCTGTCACTGCAGTCTGCAGCCTTTCTGTCCTCCCTGATAGGTAGGGGAGGAGATCTCTTGGATTCCTCAGTTGTGTAGCATCACAGTGCTCCTGGGGTACCACCTGTCTAATCACGTCCAGCCCCAGTTCACGATTGTTACTCCTCCGCCTTGCTCCAAGTGGGTTTCCATAGCTCTTGACCCTGAAGGCTCACCTGTACTGACGACCTCTGTCTCTTTCCATTTTACCTGAAGCGTCTACATGAACACAGTGTCCTCCCAGCGTGGCTTCCTCGGGACACCAATTCCATAGCCTGCGTTTTAGTCTCAGAACCGTGTTGACCCCTTAACATTGTAAGTGCCCGAGATAATGCTTAAGAAACTGTTAGTAGTAGCCCGTTATGAGGACTTGTTTTTCCTTTTTTTTTTTTTTTTTTTTTTGCGGTATGCGGGCCTCTCACTGTTGTGGCCTCTCCCGTTGCGGAGCGCAGGCTCCGGACGCGCAGGCTCAGCGGCCATGGCTCACGGGCCCAGCCGCTCCGCAGCATGTGGGATCTTCCCGGACCGGGGCACAAACCCGTGTCCCCTGCATCGGCAGGCGGACTCTCAACCACTGCACCACCAGGGAAGCCCTGCTTTTCCACTTTTTGATGAAGCTTGGCTTCTTCACCTATGGTTTTGAGACTTCCCAGTGGCCATGAAGACTTCGTTGGGAGGTGCTTCTCTTTCCAGCAGCCAGAAGCAGCCTCCCTGCCTCTTCCTGTTTCAGGGCCTCCCTCTGGGGCTGCCCACTTGATTTCTGTGTCCCGTCTGAGCGACGCCTCTGGCCTCGAAGACCAGCCATGACCCACCTGCTCTTGGCCCAGTGACCGACGAAGGCTCCCCTGTCTCTGTCAGACCCACCCACACCTGGTGAACCCCTGGGTTCTGTGGATGGGATGGCCTTCTGAGAGCCTGCCATTCACTTGGATCTCAAAATGCAGTGTCCACCACAGATACGTTTTCTGTCCTGGCAAAAGGAAGGTATCTTCCTTGCTCAGCATGAGTTTTCAGCTTTCCAGGGCTCTTTCTGGTGCAGAAATTTAGATCTTGGATGTTTCTTCTTGTTGTGACTCAGGCTTATTGTATCTATCTTCTGCACACTGTGGCATCTTGTTGTAACTTCCCGTTTATCCTACAGCGACACGTGAGGATGCATTTTTTGAGGAGTTAAAACCCAGCAGGTGTTGTCAGAAGCTTGAGTGTTTGCTCTTTAGTAACCGTCTCCGGTGGGATGCGTAAATGAAATTATTGGAAGTCCTGAAGAGTTTTTTTTTTCCTGGATCCTTGGTTTTATCTTTCTCACCTTATTTGGATCAAATTAAAGAAAGAGCAGTAGGGATAGTCCCATGATTTATCTCAGGGAGAAGGAGGTCTGGTGCCAATACCACCATGTTTTATTTTTATCTTTTAAGCACTTAAGACTCTTTGTACTTACCTCGGGAGTGTATCGATTAACCTGCTAGATCTCCACACCCCTCCCCACAAGGATGTAAGCTGCTTGAGAGCAGAGACCTCGCCTGTCTTGTTCACTTCTGCAAGCCTGGTGCTAGAACAACGTCTGGCTCATAAAGAGCAGCTGAATAAATGTTTGTGCTGCATAAATAAAATCCATCTGTTCTCCTTTGAAGGACTTTTAAGTCCCTTTGGGATGGGCAGTAAGGCCACGGAAACCACGGCACCAAGCTCAGTGTCTCCGATGGATTTGGAGGCGAGACTGGGTAGGGTTATGCAAAGAGATGTTGAATTTGCCGAAGGTCTGGGTTTGAATCTTCACTCTGCCGCTGACTTATTTGGGAGACCTCTCTGAGCCTCAATTTCTTTATCTATACACGAGAGATAATAATTGCTCCCCAACACACACACATACTTTGCAATCCTTGGGTGAAAAATGTATGAAAAATGCATTTTAAACCGTAAAGTCTGCAAATGAGGGGGAATTACAAAACCATGGCCTTTCTCTTCCTTATTTTTTGCTGCACATGAAGCCAGGTGCCCCTGCCTGCCTCCACCTCTGTTAGAATTGGGATATCCTGTGGCTGCCCTCTTGAGATGCTTTATCTGTTAAAGTGAACTAAGGAGCAGATGCTTTCTAGGAGTTCATCTGCCCCAATTCCCTAATGACCTTGGTGGGGGTGGGGTATTACTGGCACCTAGGAAAGCACACTTCAGGCTCAGGCCAGGCCTCGGCGCCTGTGCCACTGGTGGTGAGCACGGCAATTCACCAAGCATCTGTGAACTCCGGGAGCTATAGCATCAAGGGCTGCTTGACAGTTTTTCTCTCTTTCCAGGAGGCTGCTGAAGAGTGAACTTGGATCGTTCATTACAGACTATTTTCAGGTAAGCTGTGTGGGTCTGAGCTTGTGTTATATTGTGCACGTGGGTACATGTACCTAAAGGAGTGACCGATACTGTACACCTGGACATGGCTTCAACATCCAAAATTATGTATCCCGAGTTCCTACTACATGCTGGGCATTGCAGTGCAGCCCTACTGCGTGCTGGGCACTGCAGTGCAGTGGCAGTGGAGGTGTACAGGGCAAGCGTGGTCCCTGCTCTTATGGAGACTATAGCCTCAGACAGCGGTTCTCAGGCTTTTTGGTCTCAAGGACCCCGTTACGCTCTTAAAAATGATCATTTATTTGGGTTATCTCTATGTATTTTCACCATATTAGAAATTAAGCCTGAGAAAATTTACTGTGTGCCTTAATTCATTCAAATAATAAACCTACTACATGTTAGCATAAACGGCATTTTTATGAAAAATAACTTTCTGAAAGTAAAAGGATAGGAGAGTGGTATTGTTTTATATGTCTGCAAATCTCTACCTGCAGACTGGATCCTCATATCTGCTTCATAGTCAGTCTATTGTGATATTGCCCATCTGGAAAATATTGCACCTAGTCTCTGGAAAATTCGACAGTACACTCAACGGAGGATGCAAGGCAAATAACAGCTTAGTGTTGTTAAGGAAATCGTTTTGACCATGTGGAAAAGGTCTGGGTGATCCCTCAGGAGACCCCAAACCACACTTGGAGAACTGCTTTCCTAGTGCCATTCCCTCCCACTCCGCATATGGTTCCTAATTGAGTGTAATGCTATGTCCCTTTAGCCAAGTTCTTTCTTGTCACTAAGCCTCTCGGTCTGTTCTGTTAAAGATAGAATTGAATCAGATAAGCTAACATCCCTCCTGCCTAGACACTGTTGTTAGGCAGCTAATGAGTTCAGGATTCCAGGTGCAGTCAGGATGGTTTCTAATCCACTGACACGAGATGCCTTCCTGACTCCATCCAAAGACACGTGGTGGGAAGTCCCCACACAGATATTTTTCAATAGTCAATACTATAGTACTGCAGGATCCATGGTTGGTTGAATCTGTGGATACCAAAAAACCTCAGATACGGAGGGTCAACTATAAATTATATGCAGATTCTCGACTACACAGAGGGTTGGTGCCCCTAACCCCTTGCGTTGTTCAAGGGTCAACTGTATACATATTTGTTATTCTAAAGTGTAATCCATCCCTTTTAATGGGAAGGTGACATAAAAATCCATAATAAATTGTTTTCAGGTTGGTGATATTATTCTGTATCCCAGGTGAGCATACTTTTAAGACAGTTTAAAGAGTTTTTAGCTTTTAAAAACAACACAGGCGTCCTTCCATTTTCTTTCCATAAATCAGGAAGCTTAAATTTTTATGTGCACTTTAAAAGAATGACAGATGTCAGTCGTTTCTCTCTCACATGCACACACACACCCACACACACCAGAAAATGACCACTTGGCCACTCTATATCTGGACAAAGCAAGACCCAGCAGAAGCCTGGAATTCAATCAGGGCAAATGTCTCAGCTGCTTGAAAGAAAACCCCTGTCCAGGGAGAGACAAACAAAGATTAAAAAAGAGATAATTAGTCACAAATGTGAATCATTTCAGTTGCCCTCGACTCAAAGGTCAGTCTTGTCCTCACTCTCTTCTCTTGCTGTCTCTAGTGATTGAGTTTTAAATCCAGCTACAGAGAAGTGGTTTTTCAATCCCTCCTGGTGAAACCTGCCAGCCCAGCTGCCTTCCTCATTGACATTTAAAATAGACAGGGTTCTGTGTGGTTTCAGTCAAGTTTGAAATGTCAGTCATATCTTGGCTTTGGGGGCTACCCCTCGGATGGGTGGGGAAGGGCATTTGGGTGGGGATTTATTTATCTGGAAAGCCCTGAGGTTTTGGGGGCAGTAAGTGCTGCTTACAAAGTATGCCAGACACTTAACAGCTGGTAACCACATGTCATTTTTTATCGAGTGCTTAATCAGAGAAACTGCTTGGTGAATATCGAGTCTCTTTCTGGGGGTGTGGGGTATGAACTGGTTTTCACAGTTTTGAATCTGGGTTTTTTCCTTAGTTTAAGGTGCTAGACTGGAGAAAAGCCTATCCTAGACACTGTTTATTAAAATGTAGGTTTTAAGTCTCATGTAGGCACAGAGCCTTTTTAAAAATGTGTTTGGTTCTCCAGTCCCTAGAAATTACCTAGCACATAGTAGATGCTCAATAAACTTTATTGGGAGAGAGGGAGGGGTTGCCCACCACAGATACATGAGAGATTTTAGGAGTTGCACACAATGGTATTAAATAACATTCGCCTTTGTGGTAAGTGTTTCCTTTCCTTATTTTCCTTTAGCACTTCTGATCGTGCCAGGGAGAGTCTTCGTTTGTGCCATTGTGTCTGTTACACTTCTGCAAGACTTGGTGATCTCTCTTGTTTAAGGAAGAGAGAGCAGGTTTCAAAATTAGTGTCTTCAGCTAGAAGCAATGTCTAGTTAGGATTACAAAACATCATTTTGTTGAGATTGAGTTGATCCTTGAGTTACATTGTATTTATGGTAAATGGTGTTGCTGTGGTTTCTTTTATAAACATATTTATGTTTTTAAAAAAGTGGATTGATTGAAGAAAAATAGTATACAAAGAATAATAGTGTATGTGGCCCTGGCTGTGACCAAGTGGTGAAGGTGGTTCAAGAGAGACTCAGGTGTGGAAAGTCCTTTGCTAGGCACCCTTGAAAATGTGGCTGGTTTCAAAGCCACACCAAGAAGAGCTTTTCAGATGAAGAGGGAAATCCAGGAGGCAAGGCTGATAGAGGTGACCTCAGCCTTCACACTCAACTATCGGATGTAGTTTCAAGAGGGAAAGTCAGAATGGGCTCCAGAAAGAACATTCCTCCAGCAAGGAGGAGAGGGGAAGGTCTGGGGACAAGTGAGGAGCAGAACCAGGGGGGTGGACAGGTAAGACCCAAATGCCATGGACGTGGCTGTTGGGGAAGGTGACGAGTGGGTTCCTCCGTGTGGAGGATGAGATGGCCACCCCCCCCCCACCCCGCCTGGACATCTGGACTCAGCAATGAGGTCTGTCTCCTGGGACCCAGACCCCCCACCCCAGAGACTGCTACCTGTAAAAGCCATCACCGTGGCTCCGCTTTTGAAAGTGAACATTCTCATTTTGCAGCTTTGAAGAAAGACTCACAGAAAGATTGTCTTCAGTGAAGAATAATGAAAATGACCCGAGGTGAGGGCAGGGGCAGAGCAGGCGGAAAGATGGTGCTTATCTTGTGTCTGCACACAGAGAAGACAGGCTGTTTGATTGACAAAAGCACAGATAGATTTCCATATGACAGAGGCCAGAAAAATCTTTGACATTTCCAGTATTGATTTTCCTTTTTCCTCCGTCTGTTTTGAATTGCACCCAGAAGGAAAATTGGGGTTTCCGACAGGAACTCTATATCCTAGAGACAGCTCTGCGGGGTAATTGGTTCCTTTTATCTTTGGAAATGGTTGACAGGAAATGCTCTGCATTTTTCTCTTACCTGATTAGGTACCTTGGTGGTCCGGGGCCTGGGGATGCGAGAGGTGGCAGATCATACTTTCTGTGCTTCTGCATCTGCTGGTTGTGTTGTGTCTGTCAAAAGCTTTCCCCCAAGCCCAGAAAGTTAAATTATTTTTGGTGGAACTAGAGTTTCGCTTGATACAGAGACTCAGTTTGTAGTCAGTGGCTTTGAGTAAGATAGAACCTAAGCAAAGGAGAAATTTGGCCACCATACTTGTCAGTAGGGCACAGATGATGTAAATGTTTGATGTAAAGGTTTCCATCTACTGCTCGTATCTGTGGCAGTCACAAGAGGCCACTTTCCCCTTAGCTCATCATTATCAGAGAAGATTCATTAAGGGCGTGTGGCATGTGGCAGGGAGCTGAAGGAGAGACCCACAGAAGCATCCTGGTCACCATGGAGTTTGAAATTGAAGTGCAGGGAGGTAGATGCATCCGTATAGGGGACACACGGCATCGTGTTAACTGAAACCCCGAGTGGATGGTAAAGGCTTAAAAACAGGCCCAGTATAGTCTTTACTATTCTTTAAGATTATCAATCTTTATTATTAATAATAATCTTATTATTTAAGATTAATAATAATCTTAAAGATGATTTTAATAATCTGTAAGATTATTAAATAATAATCTTCTTTAATCCACCTGGAAAGGCTTCTAAAACAAACGGGATTCCCAAAAGGGGAAGAGATAATTAGGTGGGCAGAAGGTAGTAAGGCACAATTCCCATATACTCTGCTTTGAAGGTAAAATTGGGGCCAGTATACAGAGGGACTTTGAACAAGAGGAGCTGGGCTCCAGTGAGAGGACAAGCAAGAGGGGAGAGGATGATGTCTCTAGGTGAGAAGGTCGTTAGAAGTTGCATCTTGCATTTGGCCAGTACTTGGAAGAGAGGCCTTGGGGAGTCTGTGAACATTGGGGTGGCTTAAAGCTCCCCTTGGCTGTTGAGAGGGGAGAGAAAAGGTGCTAGTCTGGGGGCTGCCAGGAGGACCCCTGGATGCTTCAGGCTGCCCTCCTCGGCAATTACTTGAATTTTATGCAATTATTTGAATATTTTTATTGGACTTTCCTGCAATTTTATGAAGAAAAATGGAAAAATGAGTCTTGAAATTGATAACCACAGATCTTAATATAATTGAGAGAAGGATGGAAATCAATGGGTATACGCGGAAATGGCAACTCTTCGGCCTATTGCACTGAGGTTATTACACATTCCGTTGTTAAGGAGGGAACATGTAGGTACAAAATGCTGCAAATATATCACCTGAAGACTAGCTCTGAAAATGAGGTGTAATTAGGGGTTTTATCATCCTTTTTGGCTCTGTGGGAACAGAACTCCCCCTGATATCAGGTAAGTGTCTAGGTTCACATGGGTATGTGTTTTCAGGAACCCATTATGGGTGAAATTGGGTGACTTCCAAGTAGACTAGGCTGGAAATGGCAGGAGACAGGTTTAGGGAACCATTGGGGGAAGGGATGGAAGGCAGGGGTAGATGCTGGAAAAGTGGAACCATCCAAATACGTGGAAACATCCAGCAACTCAGTGGCCATAAGAAGTAAGGGCTGAGGTAGGAGGTCTGAGAAATATTTGTTAGACTTGGAAAGCAACGGGCGACGTTTCTTGGAGGCTGTTTCACAGCTATAAGGAAGACTAAAATAGCCATCATTGTAACAACAGCTAATATTTTCAAGCATTTATGTGCCAGGCATTGTTCAACAGTTCTGAGCGGTTGGTTCTCAAAGTGTGGTCCCTGGACCTGCGTCTTCAGCATCACCTGAGAATGTGTCAGAAAAGCAAATTCTCAGGCCCCACCTCAGATGAACTGAGTCAGAAGCTGAGGGGACTGCGGCCCAGCAGCCTGTGTTTTAGCAAGTCCTCTGTGATTCTCGTGTGCTCAAGTCTGAGAACTGCTCTAAGCATCCTTCCTGCGCTGTCATGTATTCCTCCTGACAGCTGATGGGGAAAATTTCATTATTACCGTTTAGCATATACTGCAGCTGAACCTGGGTAAAGGAAGGTTATCCACAATCATACAGCTAGTAAAAGGTAGAGTGGAGATCAAACCCAGGCCATCTGGCCACAGAAGAAAATCTTTTGGATTATACTTTAAATGTTAAAAATGCCTGGAAGATATCCCCTGAAAACCCCAGAGAAGAGAAGTTTCAATGCTTTTAAATTTAATTTTACTTTATTTTTTTAGGATCCAGCAAAACAGACATGGGACCATTTTCCTGCTTCCTTGTAAAATAACTTTGAAAAAAGCCCAAATTCACCCTTTTAGTGAATTTTACCCTTTTACCAGCGAAATGGTGCTAAATGAAGATTAAACTTGTACCAAGTTTCAAATTTTCTTCATTCCCCATCTGGGGCTTTCTCTCTGGTCTCATCACACCCACACACACAACCCCAGGACTGGTTTATTAAGAACTCTCTGGTCCTGGGGGTGAGTTGTGTTTATAAGACTTTTTGTTGCTTATCTAGGAAGGCATCCAGGTTCACAGGAAATGTAGACATCCTAAGAGATGATGGCTGTACTTTCAAAGTTACAGAAGAGAAAAAAAATGGAGGTGGCCCATGATTTCCATCACTGGCTTGGTGCCAACAACAGCAACTTTTGCAGACATTGCTATCCCTGGAAACAAATGCCTAGAATGGAATTATTGGTGAATACAAGTTCTCAGTAGGCAGAGTGACATGCTGCCAGACACCTCTGGGATGGGAAAGAATGTCTCATTTGGGAATAGCATCCACCTGGGAGCCAGGTGTACGCCTTGCCAGACATCACATATGGTAGTGGAGAGGGAGACCCCAGGAAAGTACTTTTGGAGAGGCGGAAGTTGAGAAGCTAGTAGCAGGATTGGGCAGCAGCAATGACCCAGCTGGTTGGAAGCTTTGGTGGAACCCAGTTACATGGCCTGAAATTGCCAAGCCAGCTGCCCCCAGTATCTGAGCCGAGTGGATCTCATCTACTTTCCCTTGTGGGCAAGGGCATTGAAAACCTCTCCAACTGAGAGGGCAGAAGAGTGTGATGCCTAAAAGCACCAGCCTTTCTGCCAGGAAGGTCTGGATCCCAGTCCTTGCTAGAACACTTACTGGCTGTGTGACTGTAGGCATGTTACTTAACCTCTCTGAACCTCAGTCTTCTTAGTGGTAATCTAGTTGTAATCGTAGTACCTACCTCAAAAGGTTGATGCAGTGACTAGATGAGATGACGTATATCAAGTGCTTTGTACAAAAAGTGAGCAGTGAATGAATGATAGCTGTTCACCTTAGTATTTTTTTAATCATTGTTGAAGTAAACCAGAGTAATATCCTGGGGGAAAGATTGGGACTTTGGATTCCAGCCAACCTGGGTGCAAATTCTGGTCTCACATTTGCTAGTTGCTTCTCTGAACCTCTGTTTCTTCATCTATATAAAGGGGATAAGTTTGTGGCAAAGGTAGAGTGAGGTAATGCATGAGAAGGGTATAATACAGTGCCTGACAGAGAGTAAAAAACCAATAAAAAAAACTCCACCGTCATTCTTTGTGTTCTCATTATTATCATCACTGCTAAAGCATTAGAAGCAACAGGTGGCTGGCAGCCTTAAGCATTTACAGAATTCCTACCTTGTGTGGGAATAGCATCATTCTCCTCACCCCCTAGCTTGTTGGTTCCCCCTTTTCCTGAGTCCTTCCGGCTGGGTCGAGGAGGAGCCTGCTTGACTGAAGATGCATGTGGTTGACATTGACAAGCCCTGCACTACAGCAGCCCACCCTCTCCTCTGCCATCCTCGCCTCGTCCTGCCCACCCTCCGTGATTACCCAGGATGAGCTCGGTCCTTCCAACCCACTGAAGGCTCCATGGTTTTGGATGCCTTTCCACAGACATCCTTGTTTTTTGCATTTTTCCTTTGAGCCTTGTTCTTCTGTTGGCAGCCCGTTTTCGATGTCTTAATAAAAACAGATAGGTCAGCTGTTTTTGACTTCCGGATCCTCTGCCGCTTCCTTAGAGTGCTGTGTATTCCCCGTCCAAGTTCATTTATGGGGGCTGCATGAAGTGACAACGGGCCCATTTCCTAGGTGGCTGCTATTGAATGTAACTAGTAATGTTAGCTAGTTACGTTAACGAGTAACGTTAACGTGTAATGTTCTTTGGCTTGAAGCCTTTGGGCTGGGGAGGTGATGCGGTTGGTACCATCAGGCAGGGAGTGGGACAAGAGAAAAGTCAGGATCTTCTCCAGCTCGGTTCCCATACATTTTCTCAGCACCTTCTACAGTCAGGCGTTTGTCTGGGGCTGGGAATACTGGCAGGTGAGGCCAGAGGGGACAGACACTTCGAATGACAAACAATGCAAGATAGCTGTCTAAATCCAGGCGGGTTTTCTTTTCTTTTTTCTTTCTTTTTTTTAGGTCTCAGCAGCCTTAAGCCCCACAGATGTCCAGTTGGTGTGTCCTTAGGTGAAGCGACCAGCAGACAGGGTGGGCTTCGTAATTTGCAGGGCCCAGTGCAGGATGCAAATGTGGCTCCCACCAGGGTGAGGAAGGTACTCCCCTTCCCATGGACCTGTGGCCACAACACGTCGTGGACAGGGGGCCCCCAAGAGATTGTAACCTTGTTCTCGGTACATAGCTCAGGGGTGGTCGAGAGGCCCCCAGCTGAGTCATCAGCACCCAAGCCAGAGCTCTGCCAGCCCAGGGCAGGGAGGAGGGGCTGCCACCAGGCCTCTCCCCAAGATGCCACAGAGCACCAGGGCCTGGGCCCCTGCCGACGCAACCCTGTCACCACCTTGGGAATAGAAGGATGGCAGTGGTGAGGCAGGGCAGGGGAGACCAGCAGGGTGGAGAGCAGCCATGGGGGTGCGGAGCAGGGGCCTGATAATCCCTCCTGGGGTGACTGTAGAAGGCAGGACCATGAGTGAGCTAAGGCTGGGCCCCTGCGCCGTGTTCCGTTTCCCCAGCAGGCTTCACTTACAAAACACAGATGCAAAGCTAAGACTATTAAGAAGTGAAGATGCACCTGCAGAGCATTAAACCCCAAGCCTGAGGCCCTTCAGAGCACTGGGCCCTCAGGATTACAGGGCCCTTTGGGGCATAGGGGGCCCGTGTGACTACAGATTCCCAGAGGAGAAAATGATTGGCTCAGTTTGAGACCCAGGTGGGGTGGAGGGCAGGCACCAAGCCAATCAGCTAAGCTGAAGATGCAGGCTAGATTCAAATGGTTCGAGCATGCGAGATAGGGAAGCGGGGCTTTGAGCCAGGCTGGCCCAGAAGATTCTAACTCACTTAGCACATGCCAAATAAAAGATGGAGACCGTGCTTCTAGCTGCAGTTTATTCAACTGTAAAATGAGAGCAAAATCTACAAAGCGTAGGGGTATAAACGTTTTCAAGATGCTTTTGACAGGTGCTTTAGCTTCCTGGAAAATATGTCCACCTAAAAATTATGGAAACTGTATGTGACCTGTTGATTTGGACCACAGGGCTGGGGAGAGGGGAGAATGACTAGATGATTTTTAAGGCCCCTTTTAAGTTTTTGTTACTGTTATTTTGGTCTAAGCTACAGAATTTCTATGCCGTGTATCATGAGAAATTTTAAAATGAATGTTTTCCATTTCTCCATAGTACACAAATAACTTCTTCTCCTTGAAAAAAAATTTTTTTTTGCCCCAAATGTCTCCTTGAAGGGGGAAGACATAGAAAAGAGGAGGAAGGAGAACCTAGGCCACTTTTTAAAGTTTAAAGATGCAAAGTAGTTTTTATCAAATGAAAATAAATACCATTTTTAAAATGAGAGCAAGGTGTACAAATGCATAGGGGTGTTAGAATTTTAAGGACCTGCATCACTGTCTCTCCTCTTACAAATATTCTCTTATCTTGATTTCTTAAAACCAAAGAATGGTCTGTAGCATCAAAACAGGCAATATATACTCAATATTTATTAGCTTCTGCTATGATCTAGGCACTGTTCTCAGAGCCAGGGGGACTAAATTAAGTGGTCCTCACTCCTAAGGACCTAAAATCCTAACACATAGGATATAGGGTTTGAATTAATTTCCGTTATTAACTAATGATATAACCTGGACTAGGCTTTTATTTCTCTCAGTGCCTTGGTTAGCCCCCCATACCTTTAAAATGTAGATAATTACAGTGATGGAACAAAATTATGAAGCCTGCGTCGTAGGGAGGAGTCTCTCTTACATTTGTAGGTGCATCTCAGAAACATGAAATTAAGGAGGGTTTGTAGGTGTTCTGGAAGAAGGCTGAGGTGTCCATGTTGGCAGTAGAGGCGGTGACAGAGAACAATGCATGAGGAGTCCTTGCACGGAGTGCCAAGGGGACTCCCTGAGGCCCTCATCTGGGCCAGTGAAAGGGACCCGGGCAGACACTTCAGACCTCAATCGGGATCTTTGCTCAGAACCATTCAGGGGGAGTGACTGCCATCTGGAAACACCTCCACCGTCCATTCCTGCCCAGCTCGGTGGCACAAAGTCCTGACTTGGATCGTTTCAGTTTGGTGCTGTGGTGTTTTCTTGCTGCTGGGATGCGTGTGCTTGGCTAGAAGGTAGAGAACACAGAGTTTCACCTTAAGTACCTGTCTGTTCCATGATTCCTAGTAAAGGAATTGATTTTTTTTTTTTTTCCTTTAACAGAGTTGGTAGACTCCTATAGGATGTCACTCTAACTTTGATTTGGGGTTCCATCTTGAAACTGAATGGTGGCCAATTACTTTTTAAATTAGGTTATAGCTTGTGAATTTTCATAGGATCTATAAACTCTGGTGTATATGTATTAGTCACAGGAATGTGATAGTACCTTTGATCAAATACTTTAATATATTTGATGTAAGTCCATTCATTACTGACTCTCTTTACCTCCCACTCCTTTTGTGAAGATAGCTGGGCTAAAAGAGCAACTCTTGTCATCACTACCCAATTCCACTGATTACTGGGAACATAAAACACTGTGTGTGTTTTTTTGTGTGTGTGTGTGTATTTATAATGGTTAATTATTATAAGAACTTTATGATAATTGCTGTTGTGACGCCGTGTTGTAGATGAGGGACTCAAGACTCAGGGAAATGAAGTCCAAGGTCACACAGCTAGAAAGTCGCTGAGCTGGGACTTGAACCCCTGTCTGATGTCCAGGTTCTTTCTTCTCTGCCATGTATGCTCTCATCATCACCGTAACAGGGTTTAGGGTTTTATAAAGGAGAGTACTAAGAAACGCATTAGGTTTGGGGTAGGATATATACCACTGTGTACCCCCTACCCTATAAGCATAGGCCTTTGCTAATCTAAAGATGTGTGGTGAGTGGGGAGGCATTCTTACTCTCTCAGCTTCTGTGACCTTTGGAGGGGCTGCCCGCGTCATGTGGGACCAGCTGTAGCCTTCTGAGGGAAGGAGGGGTCTGGGTGGGAAGACTTGCTGGAAGGCAGCAAAGCGGAGTGGGCAGAACATGGCTTGTGCAGCTTGGAAGACCAGCTCTGCGTCCTGCGCTCCAGCCTCTCCCCCGACCATCAGTGAAGTCAGGGTAATGGCACCAACTTGACCGGACTGTTGGGAGGGTCAGAATTAGATGAGCTGAAGAATATAAATGCTCTGATACGTGCAAAACACTCAGCAATTGTTAGTTGTAATTGCAAAGGGACTTCCTCTTTCCACAACTTTCCCACGCACATGCTCATTGACGGACCCACACTCACTGCTGCTTAAAATCTTGTGGGCAGTTTCTTTCATGCTAGCGTGAGAGCTTTAGCATTTTTATAAAAAATCATTTTTATGAAACAAATCCATTATTTCTGCATGATTTCCCATTGCCTCCGTGCTCCCTTTTCTGAGTTTTACTCGAAGGGCTTGAAGGACATTGGGTGTCTGCCCTAGTCCTTCCAGAGAATTCAGCCAAGCTTGGGGCAGCCCATTCCCTGGTCGGAGGGACGGGGATGGCACTTGGGTTTGGCTCTCATCTCCTTCTTTTGCTTCGGGCTGTCTCACTGATGCCTCCGGAAGCCTCGGCCTTCCTAGAGGATAGAAGGCTTTTTCAGCCTGGAGGCTTGTGCAGCGCCCGAGTGCCTGGAACCCTGTGCCCTCGCCCACTGGGAGTGGATCTGGGTTTGTCACGCGGTGAAGTAACCCAACTCTTGTGTCCTTTGTTCTCTTTCGGCAGAACCAGCTTCTAGCAAAAGGACTGCTGTTTGTGGAGGAGAAGATTAAGCTGTGTGAAGGCAAGTACAAGGCGGCCCCCATCCAGCGGGCCCCTGACTCAGCCTTTGATGCTCGGACAGCTGGAATGCTTCTGTCCAAGAGAGGCGCGTGCCTCACCCTGGCGGCCCCTTCTCCAGCTAGGGGGCAGCATTTCCACCCGAGTTCGCCACTCCCAGCAATGCAAGTCAGACTGTGTTTTGGGAACTGAGGGGGAATTAGGGTGGCCTCTTTGGAGACCCCTGTTAAGGGGGGTTTTCATGGGATACATGCTGGTGGTCTCCTTTGAAGGGACAACTTATACTGCAGCTCCTGCCACGCTGTTCCCTCTGGTTTGATCCAGGCTATTTCCTATTGGCCTTTGTATAATACTGTTTCTTGAGGTGGTGCATGTCAGGAGGCCAACCCACTTGAGGGACAGGAGGCTAAGCAGGCACCTACTCAATGGGGGGTGATTTACTAAACAAAGAAAAGGGCTTCCCTGGTGGCGCAGTGGTTGAGAGTCCGCCTGCCGATGCAGGGGACGCGGGTTCATGCCCCGGTCCGGGAAGATCCCACATGCCGCGGAGCGGCTGGGCCCGTGAGCCATGGCCGCTGGGCCTGCGCGTCCAGAGCCTGTGCTCCGCAACGGGAGAGGCCAGCACAGTGAGAGGCCCGCGTACCGCAAAAAAAAAAAAAAAAAAAAAAAGTGTGAGTCAAGCTGGCAGGATAGAAAGGCACTGAATGGATCTGGGAGGTGGTCAAAGGCAAGAGTCGGCCGACCCCGTGGCTCCACCAACGGCTAATCTCAGCTCCCACCGATGTGGATCCTGGTGCAGCTCACCACCTACTTCTTGGGTAACTTTTGGCAAGTTTCTCGTTTCTTTGAGCCTTGGTTTTTTAAAATAATTTTTAAAATGATAAAATGGGACTAGGGATCGTAGGGAGTATAAGAAGTATAACTGGCATAGCTCCATACCTGGCACATAGTAGGTAAGCAAACTGGTTCCTTCTTTTTTTTTTTTTTTTTCCTATTCCAGCCTAGAGACCTCCATCTGTAGGTCAAGTTTACTTCTAGATTCAGACTTATCAGGCAGTAGGTCATTCCTTTTTTCTTCCCCTTCCCTGGGAGAGACACTTGTGTCCAGTGAAGTGTCTCCTAGAAAGACAAAGTAGGAAGAAACATGAGAAATGGACACTGCAAGGTCCCAGTGCCCAGCACACAGTGAGTGCTCACCAAACCTTTGGAAAATGAGAGGTTTGAAATTAACCTCTGTCTATTCAAGAACTGACCGAGCCTGCAGCCTTGTTTCCCTCCAATGCAACTACGCTGAGATTTTTTCAACCTTAGAGATACCCAGTAACCCGAGGCCTTATTTTTGAGTGACCGGCTTTGACAAGAGCTTCGTGGCCCTTTTGCGTGTTGGAGTTAGGCTAGTACACCAGTGTGAAAGGTGGCTGCCTGCCCGGTAGTAAGTCGTTTGGAGTTATTCCGTGCTCCTGGAAATGCGGAAGGCCAGCATTATGAAAGAGATGCTGAGCAAAACCAGAGTGTCAAGGACCCTTAAAAGGGAAAGTTGACTGTGTGTCATCCAAGTGACACTTAACATAGCTACGTTCAGAGTGAAAACTCAGGCACAGAGCTAGACGGGATAAACAAAGGGCATCCAAGGTTCTGTGTTTCTGCCCCAAAGCACAACTAGAGAGCAGTGGGCCGGGATATTCTTGCTGGGTCCCTTCTTGTCCTGGGGTCTGGGTGGCAAGGTTCTTTCTGCACAGTGAAGGGGCAGGTGGGAACCTGTAAGGGTCTTTCACATCTTTAACCAGAACATCTCTACTTTTTCATTTTGTGTGTTACAACTCCAAGAAAGATTTTATTTGGATAAAAGGATTCTTTTGCTATAAAATAGAGTTTTGATCCATCTTATCACTGAACAACCTTTACTTTATTGACCTGGCTTGTACACATCCACGCTACCTGACGGCTGCGGAAGGGACAGAGGTAGCCCCTCATTATGTGGTACTCTTTCGTGGACAGAATATGCCTTGTTACTTTCCATAATCTTTTCTAGAGCTTTAGTGACCTTGGCTTTAAAGAAGTTTCTCATACCTCTTCTATACCTCTGGTGATCTAAACTTCTATGGCAACTAGAGGACAGTTTTTATAGGACAGTCATCTAGAACCTCCCATCCAAACCCATTTCATCTTTGCAGGGGGCTAAGGCCTTGACTTGTGGGCTGCTCTTGGAGATGGGGTCACCTCCTTCCTTTAAGTCTTTCTTCCCAGGGCTACCCTGTTTTGTTAGCCTGTGTCTCTCTGATGTTCTTCTCTGAACACTTTCCAAAACCTTCACTCCTCTCTGAGATTTGTAGCAGGTTCCCAGGAGAGGCGCCTTCCTGCTGCCAGGTTGAAGGATGACTTCATTGCTGATGAGTATTCCATCTTGGAGGTGAAGGGGAGTAAGTAGGCACCAGCACTGAACAGCAGGCTTCTCTGTCACTTCCTTCCATTCGGGAGGGCCTCTGCTTGTCTTTCTGATGGAAAACTTAGGATAAGGGCCATCAATAAAGGAGCTGGCATAGCCTTTTCTCCTTTGAGATACACTCTCCAGGTGTTGGAATTCACCTTGGTTTTAGGCACCAGGATGCCCTAACATTTCAGACCATCCTCTTGACTTCCTGACCTCTTCCCTGCAGTGAACTAGCCTACCTTTGAAAAGAGAATGGTGATTGATACATTCATTCAAACATTTATTGATTATCTATTTTTTTTTTTTTTTTGGCTGCGTTGGGTCTTCGTCGCCGTGCGCGGGCTTTCTCTAGTTGCGGCGAGCGGGGGCTACTCTTTGTTGTGGTGCGTGGGCTTCTCATTGCAGTGGCTTCTCTTGTTGCAGAGCATGGAGTCTAGGCGCACAGGCTTCAGTAGTTGTGGCACACGGGCTCAGTAGTTGTGGCTCGCTGGCTCGAGAGTGCAGGCTCAGTAGTTGTGGCGCATGGGTTAAGTTGCTCCATGGCATGTGAGATCTTCCTGGACCAGGGCTCGAACCCATATACCCTGCATTGGCAGGCGGATTCTTAACCACTGTGCCACCAGGGAAGTCCTTGATTATCTACTGTTTACCAGGTACTTTGCTAGGTGCTAGGGACACAGTGGTGAACAAAACTTCATAGGATTTCAGGTCCTCGAGGCCCTCACTACCTGGTAGTGGAGACAGGTATTAATCAAATCACCATCAGATATAAAACCCCAACTGGGACAAGTACTAAGAATACAATCCATAATAGGGGGATTTGGCCAGTGGGGGAGACTTTCTTGTGGAAGTAATGCTGGAGTTGAAAATATTAAGATAAACGGATGTACGTTAGGCAAAGAGAGGAGAGCGAGAACAGTCTAGCCAAAGGAAGTAGAACGTGCAAAGGCCCTGTGGCATGGAGGGGGCATGGTGAGCACGAGGGGCTGAAATAAAAGTCGCATACAAGGGGAATACAGAAGAGGATGGAGACACAGAAGAAGGAAGCAGACTCTCCCCAGCCAGATTGCCTATGCTGTGGTTTCTTTATCTAAGAGCAAAGGAAAGTGTTGGAGCTATAGCTATTAAGTCCTGCTCTGTCCTGTCCCATATTTGGGTTAAAAGGTAACCTCCTTCCACTCACCAGCCCTAGTATCTGCAAAAACCTATGCACTCGGTACTTGCCATTCATTCATTTAAAGATTTCCAAACATTGATTTACTGATGTGTCTGGCTAAGTGCTAGAAATAGAATGGTGAGCAGCACAGACAGGGCCGGGGCCTTCACTCCCATTCTAGTAGAGGAGACAGAGAGAAGTAAATGAGCGATTCCAACAACGTGTAATTAGCATGCGGTGGGGGAAAGGAGAGGGCGCTGTGGATTTGCATTTCTCTCCAGTGTATTTCACTCTGACCTTTCAAAATCTGCACAGCTTTGGCCCTGCTAGCTACTAGTCACGCCCTCGTTCTGTTTTCTCTGCCAGCCACTGCTTTTGTTGTCCGTTAAATTAATAGATGGACAACACTAAATGACTCTTTCAAGATCGGCTCAGTGGAACTCGCCGTGCATTGCCAGACGCATCTCTCAGGGTCTAATCTTGGCTGACCCAGTTTCCCTGCCTCAGCTGAGCAGAGATAGTGCCCAGTCAGCTCTGTTATCTAGGTCATTAAACAGCAGGCATCGTGCAGGCTCTGCTCTGCCAGTGCCTGCCTTTCCTGCAGGTGCAAAGTCCCTCGAACAGCCTTCCGGTGGCGTTGGGTGACCTATGTCCATCTAGCCTGGGGGTGGCGCTTGGCCAGGGCTTGGGCTTCCTGATCCGGGGGATGAGGTAGGCATAGCGTCAGGAGGTGGGTCCCGCGTTTTGCAGGTGACTGTTCAGAGAGTAATGCCCTGCCGGTTACAGTGGGTGGAGGTGATAGTTTCTAAGCCCTCTTTCCATCTCTCTCAAGTGACAGCTCAAATCTAGACTGAAAAGCCAGTGTCTTAGTGATTATGAAAAACAAAATAATTTATAACTGTGCACATGATCTTTCTGGATTGTACGGGCAAGAGCACGGGTTCTGGAATCCCAGCTTGGCCTTCTACCTGTGTGACTTTGAGCCCAGATACCTGGCCTGTCTGAGGTAAAGTGGGGTAATAGCGTCTACTCGTGAGATAGCTTATAGATAAATAATCTAGCACAGGGCCTGATAATGTTGTAACCATTCTCGTGACGATAGCAGTTATGGCGTGCTTTTCAAAATTCAGCTCCCTGTTCTGGATTAAGGGAGAGAAGGCATATTTTCGGTCGAGTTTTCCCATCCAATCCCATGTTTACTGTAGTAACACTTGTGGATTAAAAGTAGGTAATGAGGGACTTCCCTGGTGGTGCAGTGGTTGGGACTCCATGCTCCCAATGCAGGGGGCCCGGGTTTGATCCCCGGTCAGGGAACTAGATCACACGTGCACGCCGCAACTAAGAGTTCGCGTGCTGCAACTAAGAGTTCGTGTGCTGCAACTAAGACCTGATGCAACTAAATAAATATTTATAAAAAAAAAAAAAAGTAGGTAATGAGCTTCCTCTCACGACCATCCCATGCTCCGTCTGACGTGGAACTGTCTCCTGGCCTCTCCTGCAAGTAATGACCAAGGTCTTTTCTTTCTTCCTCCCGTCCCATCTTCTCGCCCTCATGTAGGTGAAAATCGCATGGAGGTTCTGGCTGACGTCTGGGACCACTTCTTCACTGAGACGCTCCCCACCCTGCAGGCAATATTCTATCCAGTTCAGGTCAGTCTTACTGGGGAGCATCCTCCTGCCGGTCTGGGCAGCCTGTCTTATTCCTTGGCCTTTGCCCCCTGGGGCCTGCCAGTGAATGGGGGAAAACCAGGGGATTGGGCGCTGCCTGAGCCGGCTCAGGACCTCGGACATCCTTGGAAGGCCACTCTGTTCTGTATTCAGCATCTAACCTCAAGCAACGAGCAGTGCCTGCAGACGTAGCAATTGGTAGGCGCTCTTCCCTCTTGGTTTTGAGTATGTCTGTATATTCTTGGAGTGGGTTGTTTCTTCTTACTTTTCAGAAGTAGGGAAGGTGGGGCAAGGAGACTTCTTTCCTTTTCTTTCTTTTCTCCACCCCCTTCTTTGAAGCACAATTTTCTGGCACGTTTTCTGTGGCTCCCAAATTGTGGGAAAGGGACAATGTTCCTCACCCCTTGTAAGGGATTCCTGAATACGAGAAGGCCCATGATGTTG
Organism: Lagenorhynchus albirostris; assembly: GCF_949774975.1. Taxonomy (NCBI): domain Eukaryota; kingdom Metazoa; phylum Chordata; class Mammalia; order Artiodactyla; family Delphinidae; genus Lagenorhynchus; species Lagenorhynchus albirostris. Next base: position 22,219,449 of record NC_083103.1, on the reverse strand, counting down.
CAGAAAGAACTGGGGACCTGGAATCAGTAGCTGGGTTTGGGCAAACTCATTTCCTGTTTCTAGGCACAGCTCTGTTTCATCTCCTGCAGAATGAGGAATTTAGAGTAAAACCGAGTAGCATCTCTTATGCTTCTTATTCTGTGAGCTCAGCTCATTCTACCACATGCGTTGGTTTCCCTCTACCTTCCTGAAGGGGCCAATAGCAGGACTGGTCAGTGCCGGGTCAGAATGGACAGCTTCTCAGGCAGACTGACCAATAAATATGCCTCTCCAAAATGTATGTCTCTGTCACACGCTTATGCTGCTATGTGCTCACGAGCGCTCCTCCCACTGCGGTTAAGGCATCATATCTAATCAGGTTTGTTGAAGTGCAGGCGTGGGCGCTGCAACAATGCAGCCATTAGCAAAGGTAGGAATTACCTTGGACCAGAGGTAAGGGCCCACGTGCTTTGTTTGCTCTGAGTGGTATTTTAAAGGAAGTTGGAATTCTTTTAAATACATGTCAAATATTTAAAAATTGGGAGGTTATGCCTTCAGAGTCCATCTCCCAATTCAGGTTTGCCCCTAACAATTCCAGGAGAAGTGTCTGGCCTGCAGCGCACTGCTCTTTTCATCTCATCCTCAGCTCCACCCTGCACCCCTGCGAGAGGATTTGAAGCATTTATGTGGATGGTTCACTCCCTGTGTCCACAGACTTCTCCCTTCTCTGCAATACTCACTCTTCGGCCAACAGTGGGTCTTAAGAAGACACACCAGGGAGGTAGGGCTGGCAGATTTCGCAAATCAAAATACAGGATGCTGAGTTAAATTTCAGATAAACCATGAATAATGCAGTATTTGGGATATACTTATGCTAAAAAACGATTCAAATTTAACTGGACAGCCTCTGCTTTATTTGGCAGTCCTACTGGAGAGGGGGTGTAGACCTAGGTCCCCCTTAGGACCATTTGGGCAGGGAACTCCAAGGTGCGGATACCCGGATGGGTTTAGAATGGGGGGGGAGGGATCTGAGTGGGCATGGCCCCGTGCAGTCATTGGAGGCCCAAGAGGGGCCCTCTTAGCCTCAGATCCAGGCAGGAGCCCAGGTGCATGAGTCTGAGGGTGGTACTGTCCTGCTTCTCTTGAAAAATTCTAAGAGCTGGCAAGGGTTGCTCTTGCCCCTGTCTGCCCCTCCCCCACACAATTTCCCAAGTGCCACTGCTGGTCCAGACACCCTACTTTGAGAACCCCTGAGTGAGGGACTCTTACCACTGGTAGTGACACCCCCAGAGGTGTCTGTTTGTCCAGCTAGGTCCTTCTCGCTGTGTAAGTGTCTGTGTGAGACCTGCTTCCTCACTGGACGATGTGTTTGCGTGCCCACTGTGTTCAAGGGTGTGGAACTTTGCTTGCCTTTTTCTGTCCTGTAAAGTGAAAGGAGTCCTGGCAATGAAGCGAGGGTACAGATACCTATGAGATAGAAAGTCAGTGCCGAGTGCTGGGATGTGGTGTAAAGAATAGAAACTGTAGGACCTTGAGGAAAGTGGGGGGACTGCTGTCATTGGAGGTGGTTGGGGAAGGCAATCCAGGAGTGGTTAAGCTGAGCCTGTGAAGCATGGGTGGCGTGTATCTCTTGGGACTGGAGGGTAGGGGGATGTGGGGATGGCAAAACCTCTCTTGCCCATGTTTCTGTAAAACCCTAAGGAGTTGCAGGAAGTGCAAAACTTCCTTAAACCTTGGTCAACTTGAGGGATGGGAAGCTATGTCGTCTTTGGGAGGATACCCTAGTGATACCTCACCTCTACCAAGGTGATTTTTGTTGTGCGCTGTATGTATATGTGCAGAGGAGAGTCCAGGAAATGGGCCCTCCTTTCCCTTTCTTGTTTTGGGAACCTTTAGGAGCTCTAAAATCAAATAGTTCAGGTTTGAGATCCAGCTCTATCTTGGGTAAATTGCTGTCACTCTGGGTGTAGGGTTTTTCATCTGTGGAGCGGGTTTAGAGTAGTATCTATCTCAGAGGTGGTCGTGAGGATTAAATGTGCCATTTACATCTAGGATATTGAGAGTCAAGCCTAGCACATGGTCAGAGCTTAGTAAGGGTCACAGCTCTTATGATCATTACTTACTGTTTTCATCCTCTGCCCCCAGCCTACATGGTTGAACAAGTCCCTTTCTTCTACTTTCCCAGTGATTTTTCTTCCTGTGTTTCTTGCATTTGCAGAAGAGTCTAACAGGTCCTGTGTTTCCTTCTTTGCCTGGCACATGATAGGTGAGCAGGTATTGAATGGGTGAAGCTGAGGAAGCAGCCTTGCCTGTAGGGAGGCGCTGTTGACCTTCCGTCTCGTTTCTCCTCATCTTCTTCCTTTCTGACCACTAGCACACCATGGCCCCCACTGTACGTGTCTTGTATCACCTTTGGGTCATCTAGGCAGGTTGAGTCGCACCTTATCTGAAGTATAATTGATTTACAATATTAGTTTACAATGTTGTACAGCATAGTGATTCCATGTTTTTATAGATTATACTCCATTTAAAGTTATTATAAAATATTGGCTATATTCCCTGTGCTGTACAATATATCCTTGTATCTTATTTATTTTATACCTAGTAGTTTGTACCTCTTCATCCCCTACCCCTGTGTTACCCCTGCCCTCTTCCCTCTCCCCACTGGTAACCACTACTTTGTTCTCTGTATCTATGAGTCCGTTTCTGTTTTGCTATATTCATTAGTTTGTTTTATTTTTTAGATTCCACATATAAGTGATAAGGTACAACATTTGTCTTTCTCTGTCTGACTTATTTCACTAAGCGTAATACCCTTCAGTTTCATCCATGTTGTTACAAATGGCAAAATTTCATTCCTTTTTATGGCTGAGTAGTATTCCTTTGTGTGTGTGTGTGCGTGTGTGTGTGTGTGTGTGTGTGTGTATTTATATACACACACCACACCTTCTTTATCCAGCGATCTGTCTATGACATTTAGGTTGTGTTCACATCTTGGCTATTGTAAATAATGCCGCTATGAACATTGGGGTGCATGGATCTTTTCAAATCAGCGAGTCACACCTTATCGTAAATGAAGCTTTTGTTCTGAAGGACGGGGGCCAAGTCTGTGGCTGTTTGACAGCCCCCCGGGCCTTGCAGACACCTCGTTCCCCCCGACCATCCATTTGTTTTGCTGGCCCCCACGTGGTGGGTGGCAGATCCCGCCAGCTCTCACCTCCCGACGCTGCTTCTTCTTCTCTCCTGCCAGGGCCAGGAGCTGACCATCCGCCAGATCTCCCTGCTGGGCTTCCGTGACCTGGTCCTGCTGAAGGTGAAGCTGGATGACTTGCTGCTGCTGGCCCAGCCCCAGCTGCCCTCGTCCATCGTCCAGATGTTGCTCATCCTGCAGGTGAGGCTGGGCGGAGACATCACCGCAGGTGGAGGGGGAAAGGGCCCTGTGGCCAGAGCACCCTGGCTCAGTTTAGTGTCCTTTAGTGTCATCGGTCACGTTCCAGTTCATTTGTCCATTTGCTGTGTGTCCACTGTGCACCGTCAAGGTCACTGGTGCTGTGCTGGGTGCTGGGATCCCGGAGGAAGCCAGAGGAACACTGCCCCGTCCTTCAGGGAGTGGACACCCTTCTCCCCCATCCTGTCATGTCAGGGAGCCTCGTGTTGTAAGTTACGACCAGAACCCACTTCATCCCAGCTCAAGCCAGACCAGGAACCCACAGGAAAGGTCCTCAGGGGCTACAGCCACAAATGAGACCACGTCAGGCCACAAAGCTGCCAGCCTCTCTCCACTTACTGGTCTCTACTCGTATCTGGTCCACCTGGCTTCTCTCTGACCCTGCCTCTCCTGGCCTTCTTGGAGTTGGTCTCTCTCTCTCTCTCTCTCTCTGCAGAGTTGCAGTCAGTGCTTCAGTTTGCGCCGACAAACGTGGCATCCCACGGCTTGCATGTTTCCACCAAGAGATGACCCAGGTGGCTGCCAGCATCTCTTAATCCCAATTCTAGATCAACGATAGGAAGATGAGCTAACCCTGGTTGGTTCCCGGCTATCTGCCAGGCATGGGCCAAGGACTTAAAGCGTGTTACTTTCTGAATCAGATAATCCAAACCTTATGAGCTGGACACTGTTGTTAGTGCCATCTTACAGACGAGGAGACCGAAACCCAGGAAGTTTATGTGTTCGCCTGAGGTCCCGCAGCACGAGGTAGTAAGATTTAGAACCATGTACACTCAGGGGAAAGACTGATTGGCCCAGCTCGGGCTACGTGACTCCCCTTTGCACAATCGGCTAGGACCTTGAATAGGATCACATAGAATAAACATGGCCTCCGTGAGCCCGGTTCTGTGGATAGGGGTGCACAGTTCCAAGAAACAAGGCTTGTGGCCTAAGGACATCCCCAAAAATGTGGCTGCTATGCCTCTCTGACCTCTGTACCAAGTTCAGATGCTGCAGCCTCATCTCTGAGCCCGTCCTCAGGGAAGACAGTTTCATTCTTGGTCAGGCTGGTGAGGTTCCCTGGCTGCCGTCTCGGTAGGGGTGGAACGTCAGGTGTGGAACCCCTGATCTCTCCCTCCCCACCAGCTGCTGTTTTCTTCCGGTTCTCTAGCTGGGCCATCCTTCTGGGCCTTCTCCCCCTTTCCTGAGGTCAGAGAGGAGGAAGGGTTACCTAACAGAACAAGAGGGGGTGTCATTGGCTAGAATACCAGGTCAAGTATTTTTATGAAAAGGAAGGAGAAGGAATGGGGATAGGAAAGCATGCGTATGCAGCTCAGGTCTACGAAGCATAAAATAGGGCTTGGGTCCTGAAGAAGGAGTCTAGAAAAGGAGGCCTCTGGGATTCGGAGAGGAAGATTAGGAAAGGAAAGTTGGGCTTCCACACTTCCATTTCCATTTATATTGTGGGAAGTCGGGCAAGGAAACAGTCTCTGTTTTCCCATTTCACAGATGAGATGGAGGTTCAGAGAGGTTGGCAAACTAACTCAAGGTCACGTGCTGATTTGTAAGAGAGCTGGATTTGTCACCCATTCCTCAGCTCTCGCTCTTTCTACCTTCCCACCTAGCCTCTCCCGGCTACCGCTGCCTCCCCTCCCGCAGCCTCCCAGGGTACTTGGAGACGCCCCATGAGCTTCTGAGGTGGTCTCTTTAACACAGGACATTTGGCCTCATTTCCCCGAGGGCCTCCTGGGACTGGTTCCCTGGTCCATGTTCTTCTACACTCTGGGAGCCAGGAAGCCGGAGGCGGGAGTGTGACAGTGACAAAGGGAGGTTTTTCCCCAGTCCAGGTCCAGCTCCTTGGGTGGCAGGGGCGGCAGCTTCTGGATCTGAATGGAACGTGCAGGTTGTACTACCCTGGGACCATTCCTGCTACAGGAAATTTAGGCCCCAGTAGTTAGAATTGCTCTGCTGTCTCCCTGGGCCCCTACGTCCCACAGCGCCATGAGATCTGGGGCTGGTTTTTCCCTGCCTAACTCATATGGAGAAAAGAGCCATTTCTCAGGCCATCTCTCCCTTTCCCAGTGCTTTTCCAAAAGGTCCCTGAACAAACCCCTCCCTCCCCAGAATATACAAGGGGTTCAAACTACTGCGGGCCATGAACTCCTGTCCTTAGGCTGTCCAGGAAGAGGCTGAGCCAGAGATCTTGACCACTGTGGAGATCCGGTTCCCCCTGGCAGTGGCAGACAGGTCTGAGACCATCCTAGAATGGTCCCTTCCTAGGGGACCCGCCAAGCCAAGCAGGAGTGCTCCCTGCCGGGCCGGCCCCCAGGGCCCCCAGTCTCAGCAGGGCCCCGTGCTTGGTTTAATTGTCTCCTGGCGCCATCGGGAAACTCTTTAACAAGTTTTGAACCAGGAACCCCACGTTTTCCTCTTGCACTGGGCCTTGCAGATACGTAGCCCGTCCAGCGGCCGGGCCAAGGGCTGAGGGCAGCTCCCTCCTAGAGGGCTGTGTGCAAGTCAAGTTCTCAGCCCAGGGAGAGAACCATCCAGCTCCGGATCAGTGCGTTTGTTAGTTAAGCATTTTCTTCCCACCTCCTTCCTCTTTTCCTTATTCTGTCATCCCTCTCTGTTTAGTGCTTAGGAATTGTAGAGGGGGAGAGGCTTAGATGAGAAATATCAAGGCATTAAAAAAATGAGGAAAAAAAGTTTCCTCAGCTCTGAAACCCAACCAAGGTGGTTTTGGGGCTGAAACTGGTCCACTTTTGAGGCCGGGGGTGGGTCTCTGGGAGCATGAATAAGGCTCCCCGCGCCCTTCTGTTGCCTGGAGGATCCCCTTCCATTTGGGCAGATTTGTGTGTGAAGCATCTTATTTCCACTGCTGGCCTTTCCCAATGCTTCAGCTCCTGCTAAGCAGTATTGGAACCTGGGGGCGTGAAAAACCACCAAGTCGTCTCCCCATCATCACCCACTTCAAGCGCCAGGCAGCCCCACTTGCATTTTCTCTTCATTTCTTTTCCAGGCCCTTCCCAGCCCTAACTCCCAAGTCTTCTGCATCACAGCCCCTCCTCAGCCTCCTCTGTGTTTCCTTAAGCTTCCCCCTCCCTCCCACTGCCCCCAGCCACCTCCTTCGCACGGTGATGGAGCTGACGAGGGACCACGTCAGCCAGTTTCCTTGGGGGCTTCTTACCCCTCACCCAGCGATCTCCAGCCTGTAGGACTGGCCCTTCCCCCTTCATGGCCCAGCCTCCAAAACTCCAGTGCAGTGGAGAGTTTTCACTTTTCAAGTGAGGGTGACGTAAAATCTATTCCGCGTTGAGAATTTGATGGGACCACCCTTTGGGCTGAGCAAAGCCCCCGCAGAGCCTTGTCTCTGCTCCCCTGCAGCCCCTCAGCATGACCACCTGGCTTCCAGGGCTTTCCAGTGAGCAATTGAATTCCCTTGGAGTCTGCTGGTTTTCTAGAAAACCTTGGTGACCTTCTGGCTCCTTTTAGCTCTGAGGACTCCTGTCGCGCTGGGCTTTTGAACTGATCCTTCATCTTGGTGCTAAATGTGTGTCTAGTTCCACAGTGACACCCCCTTTCTTCTACTGTTCTGGACTTCTCCAAATTCTGTTCCCCTTTCTTTTCGAGCTAATTAACAAGGGGCAGTAAGACGGGCTTGGAGCCAGACAGCTTGTGTTCCGGTCCCAGGTTTTTGCCGCTGTCCAGCTGTGTCTCCCTGGGCAAGTTACATGAGCTTTCTGGGTCTTACTTTCCTCATGTGTATAAGGCAGATGATGAGGGCTGTTGGGAGGCCTCTGTGCTCTGAGACACGTGAAGTGCTTATATAAAGCGCCTGTGTGCCAGGTGTGAAACAGTCATTGTGACAGTGCGGGTGAGAGTGCTACGGTTGGAACCACTCAGACCTCAGCCCTGGAGCTGGGGTGGGGACAGTTCCCACGGGCCCCGCATCGGGGTGGGATCCAACCACAGAGGCCACGGTGCTCTCCGTGCGCCGTGCCGATCACCGCCACCCATGACAAGGGCCTGAGGCTTCAGTCCTGGCTGTCCTTCCTTTCAGCCACAAGGATGCGGCCTGCCTTGAATAGAGTAGGAGGGCAGTCGGACTTTGACTGACCTTTGTCTCTCTTGGGTGTTTATTTCCAGAGTGTCCACGAGCCCACAGGCCCAAGCGAGGGTTATTTGCAGCTGGAGGAGCTGGTGAAGCAGGTCGTTTCTCCTTTCCTCGGCATCAGCGAGGACCGCAGCGTCTCAGGCCCCACGTACACACTGGGTAAGGGGCACGGCTCTCAAGCTGCCAGGAGCCTCCGTGGCAATGATACCAGCTGTGTTTTACCGAGCCCCGATTATACCCCAAGCCCTTTGCTTCCCATGTGGGTCGTGCAAATCTCTGCACGTCCATCGCTCGTGTTTCCCGCTGGCCTGTGTCTCGGTAACCTCCCCTCTTGGCAGTTCCTCCCAAGGCACTGTTACCGTACCTCCGTGGCGGCGCTCGTTTGATCCGCATCTTCGATCGGTGGCTTTGATCTTTTTCGGTGTCTGCGATGTTAATTCTCCTGTATCTCATACCAGAAACAGCCTTACTGCACCCCATCCCCCCATGAGTGGAAAAACCACCAGTGATGAATTTCCCTTTGAAAGCAGCTCAGAATGTGAAGCCAGCTCATTGTGTGTGTGGCTGGAGGTACAGCTGCTGGCTGCCCACTACATTTCTATAGTTACCACCGGGGCCTTCACACCAAGGACAGGGGCTCCTGGACTGGGGGACAGATCCCGTTGTGGCCTTTTTCAGTGACTGTAAAGCTAGCATTCAGGCTCTGTACTAGTCACCCTGGCGAATCTAGAGATGAATTGGGTCTGTTCCTTCTCTCAGGGAGACCACGGCCTAGATGGGAAAATAGCTATAGAATATCATAAAAGATATGGCTCAGTTCCCCTCTGAAATGAAAATGCCCCAAATGCATGAACTTCGGGTTTGTGGTTCTATCTCCAGCATCCAGGATGGTGCCTGACACACGGTAGGCACTCAAAAACTTATATTTGTTAGATGGATGGGCGGCGTCTGTACCTGGGGCTGGGGTGACCAGCACCCACAGACAGGTGCAGAGGCGGAAAGGGATTCCCCAAATTTGGAACCTTTTGCCCCCTCTTCTTGCTTGCATGGAGACCTAGCTGAGCTTCAAAGAAAAGGGGGGAGGAGCAGCCTCCAGCAGGCTTCCCGCCCCTTCCTGGGCCTCAGGACTGCAGAGAAAGGCAGGGCCGGCCACAGTTTTCAGGCCCCGTTTATGCTTCTCTGGAGACACCAGTATAACCACAGCCACCACAGATCCGAGGGTGCTGGCCCGAGCCTGGTCCTCCACACTCCCTCCTTCTCTGCCTCCCTCCCTCATTCCACCCGGCTGAAGGAAAACAGTCCCCTGCCCTCCCCGTGAGGAGGCCTGGGCGCCACCTTCCGGCTTTGGCCCAGCAACTGGCCCCCCGAGTTTTTGGGGCAGGTGTCAAGATGTCAGCGGGTTAGCCAGGCCATGGCACGGACCCCACCATCCTCTGGGCCTAGAGCCGGGAACAAGAATAGATTTGGAAGTTTGTTCGGTGAGGACTTGCTCTAAGAAGGGATACCTTCAACTTTTCAGCTATAATAAGACTAAAACATACTTTCATCAAATTATAAACCAAAGGCCTGAGGTTTTATTCTTATACCAAGGACAATCCTTTTCTCTGGGGCGTTGTCACAGTAGGGGCAGAGAGGGAAGGAAATGACCTTCTTTTGATTATTTTTTTATTATATTATTGTTTCAGCAAATGTGTACTGAGACCCTGTCCCTGGCACCTTGTGAGGTGCTGCAGGTTTATCTGTGACAAAACTGACCCATCCCTGCCCTCTGGGATGCAGGGTCTGGTGAGGAAGTCACAAGCAATAGACGATGACTCATCAGTGTACGAGTGCTCTGAGTGGGGAAGTCCAGGGCCCACGGCAGGAGGACTTCACCGGGACTGGGAAATCAGGGAGGACTCCCTGGAGGAAGTGGTATCTGCAGTGGGACCTGGAGGATGAATATAAGTTAGCTGAGTAAACGAGAAAGGAAGACTGTCCCGGGCAAAGGGAAGGATCTTTGGGAGGGTTTTGGAGTTGGGGGGAGGAGGGCGGGGAGCAGGAGGGTGAAGCATTGGAGGAACTGAGAGGGCCTTAGAGTTTTAGCGTGGCTGATGGCAGGGAAAGCCCCGGGACATAGACCACATCCTGGGCACTGTGCGGGTGGGCTGGATACCACCTTCCCACGCACAGGGGAGGTGAATGAAGGTCAAGGTCGCTTGGCTATTGGAGACAGGCTTCCAAAGCCCGGAGCTGTTTGCCCTTTACCAGCTTTTCCCCACACTCCACCCACACCCCACCCACCCCGTCAACTCCTAGGAGGTGACTGATTTCACTGAGGGACAGCGGAGGAGCTGGTCTTTCCCTCTCAGTTGTCGACTGAAAAAAATATACAACCTGAAAGTTGAGAATTATGTTTTATTCGAGGGACACACTGAGGACTTAAGTGCAGAAGACAGCTTCTCAGAGAGCTCTGAGGGACTGTTCCAATGAGGTAAGGGAGGAGCCAGGATATGCAGAAGTTTTTGCAACAAAGATCAGGTAGTCGGAACATTGAGAGAATACTGTTAAAGAAAAATAGACGTCTCAAGTCAGTGAATTTTGTGCTTTTCTGCATATGGGAAGATGCAAGAGTCTGGGCTCATTGAAATCATTCCTTTGATACCCACCTTAACTCTCTAGGGCCAGTATCCTGCTCTTCTCCATCCTGAATCCCCTCAGGGGGCAGCTTCTGTGGCTGAGGGCTTGATGGCCACAACTCCTTTGTTTACTGACACGGCAGCCGACATTCTTTGTCCACACACTCCTTAGCCCAAGAGGTGTCCGAGACCGACATGTCATCCCAAACCCCTGGATACCAAAAAGCTAACACGGCCACGAAGGTGCCCTTCCTTATCGAGGACACCCCTTTCTAGATAAAGAGAGGAGTCTCTGGGCCTCAGTCTTCCCCTCAGTCGATTGGAGGCAATGACATTTCTCCTGCCTGTGGAAAAGGCAGCTGCCTGTTATGACGGCCGGCCGAGGTAAAGACTGAGGAGATGGAGCGGACATGAGAGATCCCTGGACCCTCGGGAGGGCTTTGCCACGGCCGCTCTGGGCCTGACTCGGTGGGAGGGGTCAAGGGCAGCTGGGACCGTCATCTCCAAAGCCACCCCTTATCAAATGCTCGTCACCTTCCAGGCCCTGAGCAAGGGCTTGGCATGCCCGCTGCGAGGGCGCCTGCTGTCATGACCTCAGACTCAGCGTTGGTAAGAAACGCCCCCCGGGTCACATGGGGTAGGTGACCAGAGCCAGAGAAGTGGTTTTCCAGGGGGCTCCCCACTGCACCCACGTGCCCACACGGGTTGATCTGGGGACTCAAGGGCAGGCCCTCTTCCTACTGGCCAGGCCGATGGGTCTGAGAGTTAAGCCTCACCCTGCAGATGTGCAAGGCTCGCTTCAGAGAGAAAAGATGAGTCCAAGGCCGTGATGGAGTGAGAGTGTGTGTGTGTGTGTGTGTGTGTGTCCTCCCTGCCGAAGCTGTCACTTTTCTCGGGCAGACGGAGTGTGGGGAAGAGGAGGAAGATAATGAAATCTTAAAAAAACCCAAGAAAACAAAAAAATCCAGGCTGCTTTGTCAGAGGTCAGGCCCGTGTTTCTACCTTTCTGGTTTCCCAAGTTTGCAGGCCGCTGCCCTGGCCTGGGTAGTGCGCAGTGTCTCCCACATGGAAGCCTGGCCTCCCACCCATGTATCCCCATTGTGTCCTCCCTCGGGGGAGGGCCCTTTTCCTCAACATACTGTAACTCGTCCCCGTGCCCAGTAGGCATTCATGGGCTTTCAGGTGCTGGGGCCTGAAGAGGGACCCCCACCGTGGACGTGGTGGGCAGGGATCACAATGCCTGCCTCATGGGGGCCACTCCAGTGGGGCCCGGCCGGCGAGCCTGGGAGATCAAAGGCCTGGGAACTGAGTCCCCAAGAAAGGACCGCCTCCTCCAGGCTTTGCTTCTCTCTGGGGAGTTGAAAGGAGCTGCCACGTCTGGCTCCGGAGCAGAGGGATGAATGCCAGGGCTCAGCGGGGCGCCTGGGGAGTGAGGGGGGAACAAAGGCTCCCCTCACCATACCCCATGTGACAGGCGGGAGGAGGCCTGGAAGTGGGTACAGGAGGTGGCAGGGCCCAGCCCCTCTCCCTGCTCCAAGGGCCCCCTTGCAGGGGAGGGACCAGTTTTTAGGCCCCAGGGGAGGTCCACAGCTTAGTCAGTCCCTTAATGGAAATTTCCTTCTCTGAGTGGCAGGGCCCAGCTTTCCCTGATACAGATGAGAAAAAGAGGGAAAAGAGAGCAAGCAGTCACGGTGTGGGGAGGCCACTGTCAGCTCCAGGTCTGCTCTTCAGTTTTAAGGCCTCCCAGGGGGCCCTAGCGGGGTCTGACCTCGCCAGGACACAGCTTGGCGTATACTTGTCCTGGGGTTGGCTCTGGAATCCAGTGGGAGCTTCGTAAGGACACACTGTCTGCCCAGGGGACTCACACAGCCCAGCGGCCCCTGTGGTCTCGGCTGTGCCCACACTCAGTCTTGGGAGCCAACACATTCCACCCAGAATGCAGGAGGAAGAGCTGGAGGCCTCTCAGTCAGCGTCAGGCAACAGCCCTAAGGAGAGAGGTGAGGCCAGCCGCAGGAGCGGGGCCCTGGAAACCACAAGGGCTGGGCTTCAGCTGTGTGCCCTGGAGTAAGTTACTTAACGTCTCTGAGCTGCAGAGGGCCGAGCACAGAGGAGGAAGGAGACTCCCTGTCTCAGGGCAGGGCCCAGGCAGAGCTGCCACCTGCTGTATTATGGGCCCCAGATAGAATGGCCTGGGGCCTGTGGAATCACCCCAGGTGAGGAGTTGTATGTGCCTCCCCTTCCCTTCTCTGGACCCCAAACCACATTCTGGCCCTTACCATGGTGTGTGGTCATGGCCTGATTATTTGTTGGTCTCCCCCTTAGACCGGGAGCTCGTTGCATGTGGCTCACCTGTATCCCAGGCCTGGCATAGACCTCTCCTCCGAGGGAGGGGATAAATGAACCACCAGCTGGGGTGCAGGCTGTCCATCCCTCTCAAAGGAGCAGGCCCATCTAGAGCGACCCCTCTTCACGACTCCTCCTCTGAATCCCGAGAGTGCTCTGTCTGTAGCCCTGCCCTGCCATTTGACACTGATTTGTGTGCAGGCCTCCCAGAGGTCAGGAGCAAGGGCTGTGCTGTCAGCCTTGGGTTTGAATCCCGGTTTCATCACTAATCGTGACTGTAAAATGATATAGCATCTCAACCTCAGGTTCCTTTTCTGCAAAATAGTTAGCAGGAGATCATGTCAGTGAAGCTTCTCCTTTTTTGATACAGTGCAGAGTAGAGGCTCAGTTAACGATTGCACCTGAGACTCTACCCCTCTCCAACGCACGTACCCGCTGCGCTCCAGGCCCTGTGCAGGCCCCATATCAGATTCACATTTCCCTTGCTCTCAGCAGTGCGCACAGCATCTTGCACAAAGTTCAAGATGTGTTTGCTGAAAGAGGGGGCAGATGTCATGGGGACCCCTTCCTCCAGGCTGGCCGCCCTCCCTCTGGCTCCATCTCTCCGCAGCAGCCCAAGTGGCCTGTCTTGTCAGTTTGCTGCCTGTTGAACCCTCCAGGGCCTTTGGGGTGCTGAACTAACGGTGTCAGAGATGGACAATGCCCAAGCCCCCATCTGAGACACCTTGCTAGTTCGTTCTACTATGGAAATCATCAAACGAATTCTTTCCCCCAGAGCTTCTGTGTGTGTCCACCATGCACATCTGTCCCCCAGGCCCTCACCTCATCCCATGTCCTGGGCCTGGGCTCTGTCCTACCTCTTTCCTCTTCCTGGATCTGCACGTAGTCAATGCTCACCGAACAGTCCAGCCCAGTCTCCTGCCAGGCTGGTTGTAGGGCCACAACCTGGGTCTTGCCACTGCCAACCTAGAGTGTGCTTGCTTTTAAGAGCAGCAGGAGAGAAATGAATTGTTTTCGAGGGCATTTTGTAATGGATGGTTCTTTAATGAGGTCCCTGCTTCTCTGAACTCTTCCGGTGCTCCTGCTTTATAGTTACCGATTTCTGTGATCATAAAAGTAATACATGGTTATTGTAAAAACGTGGGAACATTATAGAAATGTGCGGGTTGGCATGTACAAGCGCCCATGCTTGAGAGGACCTCTGCCGACGTCTGGCATCGATTCTTCTGTCCTGGTGGCTCCTTGGCATTCTGTCTCCTATTCATTCTTCCCCAGAGAAGGGGCTGATGACGCAGCCTCTGTCTGGCACTACTGGAGGCCGTGTTTGCTGTTACCTGAATTCAGAGGGTGGGCCGGCTCAAGCGCAGCGGCAGAGCCCTGAGAGGCAGTGGTGTGTAGTGGGGAGCGTCTGCCATTTAGAGCCTCAGAGGGCTGGGCCAAGTCTCAGTCTTCCTCCTCCGAGCAATGGGGATGATGAGAGCCGTCCTAGTGTTTCAGAGGGAGACTGGGATTCAACAGTGAGACGGCAGATGGGAACACTCTCAGTAAGCTCTAAATTCTATGTATTATTGTTTGGTTTTGAGAAATATCAGTTATTGCTATTAGCACCAAACAGCTCCCCTGGGGCTCTGAGCCAGTAGTCTTGGTGAACTTAGTCCTAAGGGTTAGCATTTCATTCTTTTGTCATTGTTTATACCTATGTGCGTGTGTATATGTGTATATATATATATATATGTATATGTATACATATAGACACATGTATGTATATGCATATGCACATATACGTAAATACATATGTGCATATATGGACATGGAAAATCGTCCAGTGCTGGGAACTGCTGAGAGCTTTGCAGAGGGACATGGCCGCCTCACTGCAATGCCCATCTAGGAGCACATGCTGAGAGCACGTATCAGGGCCTCCAGATCCATGGGAAGAGCTGACACTCAGCTAGAGCAGCATGGGCCGAGTGTCCCCAAGGCCAGCGTGTGACCAGTGAGCGCTGTCTGCTCTCCCTTTAGAGACTAGTTTTCCCCCTCCCCCTCTGTGATCCTGTCAGGGGTGCTGGGAGTACCAGCGCAGTCAACCCTTCTTCATTTCTCCCCACGGCATCCCCTGCTGAGAGAGGGATGTGTTAGGGGTCTTTGGGGTCTCAGGGATGAGGGAGCTGGGGAAAGCAGCGACACATGCAACGAGGTGGGTGGTTGGAAGGCTGGGAGACGTGTGCACTGGCAGGAAGAGGGCCAAAGGAAAGGAGAAAAGGCTTTGAACAGAACCTGCCGTTCCTCAGCCCTCCATCCTCACCTCCTCTGCCTCGCTGGGGTCTTTCATCCAGTTCGTGATGCAGACACAGTGCCTGAGTGGGAGAAGAGGACAGTGCCTGCAGAGGAGGCTTCCCTGGGACCTTGGGGATGCAGGCTTACCCTGGTCCCTACTCCGGCCACACTGTAGGTCTCTGGACTGGCCTGGTCCTTGTGAAGGCAGGAGATGAGAGGCCCTCGGAACTGGGTGTTGCTGGTACACGTGCTTCCTCCTGTGGATTCTTCTCCCTGGATTTGAACCCCATGTACTTGGCTTGTCCTTCCCACGAGATGCTCAGTCTCACTATGTGTACTTTGTGTGGGCAGCTTGCAAGAGTGAGGTCTGGAGTGAGACAGACCTTGTTTGCATCCCAGCTTTACTACGTTCTCTCCGTGTGAGCGTAGGCTTGTTACTACCTCTCTGATATTCATATTGTCTCCCACTTTACAGATGAGAAAATGATCATAACTTAGGTTCAGTTTAAGGAGGATTCAAAAGACAAAAGCATGTTGAGGTTGAGCATATTTTCTAGAGTGTGGTGAGAATTCAAGAAGCAGCAGTTTTATAATAATTCCTGTCCAGCCTTCTCTCTGTCTTCCTCAGTGGGGCCAGCCACAGAGCGTCATCCATTCTCTGGTGCTGTGAAAGGCTGGTTGACTCCAGAGTATTGACTTGAACAGAACACGGGTCTCAGACCACTGACCTGCTGGGAGCGTCGATAGTCCAGCTTCAGGACGATCTGGAGGACGTCCCACTGCCCTCGCTTTGATAGCTGAGCTCCCCCCAGTAACCTGTTCCTCCAGACCTAAGCTTATGAGGCCTTTTCCACTTCCTCTGTTGACACTGCAGAGAGCACATCATGCTGAATAGAGCCGAGGGCCTCTTTTGGCAGCTGGTCCAGCCAGTGCCCGGGTCTTCAGAGGAGACTGGTTGAAAGGGAATTGAGGGCAAATCCCATGAAGCTCGGGCAGCAGTGGGGAAAGCGGGGGGAGACTCCCTTGGACCTAATCAACCATGGAAAGTCCTTTGGTGACCCCTACTGTGGGGGGCATATCAGGCATAAACAAGTAAAGATACAACAGAAGCCTTTAGACATAGCCAAGTTCTTCCCTTACGTTTTAGGGCTTCATCTAAAGCTCTCTCTGAAGGTGGTGCCACCGCCTCCCTCGTCCCCCAAATTCATTAGGAGTTTTTGACTCCCACTAACCCCTCTGCAATCACAACCTTTGCTGGTCTTTCTCTTGCAGCCAGGCGCCACTCCAGGGCCCGGCCCAAGGTCACGCTCTTGAGCTACGCCTCCCCGATGACTGCCGTCAGCCGGCCCCTGAACGAGATGGCCCTGACCCCTCTGACGGAGCAAGAGGGCGAGGCCTACCTAGAGAAGTGTGGCAGTGTCCGGCGACACACGGTGGCCAATGCCCACTCGGACATCCAGCTGCTGGCCATGGCCACCAGGATGCACTCGGGCTTAGGGGAGGAGCCTGGCGGCGAGGACAAGTGCCTGCTTCTGCCACCCAGCTTCCCGCCACCCCACCGGCAGTGCTCCAGTGAGCCCAACATCACTGATGGCCCCGATGAGCCGGAGCAGGTGGCAGCGGGCAGCCAGGAGGACTCAGAGCTGAACTGTTCATCCCTCAGCTGAATGCCCGCCTCTGGGACCTCCCAGCTCCTGCCTGGCCACCAGGATGAGGGCAGCTTCATCTGCGAGGACCACCGAGGGGAGCTCTTCCTTTGGGCAATGCTGCCTTATGCCTTTCCAGGTACAGGCTAGTGTGAGCGCCCTTGGGAAAATCCCCGTCGTGAGCCTTTCCATTTTCATGACTGTGACCACCTACCTCTTGGCGGCCACACAGATCCAACTGCCTAATGTTCACCTTCTGACTTTCAGCCTTGCCTGCCTGACTCAACTCAAATCCTCCTCTCTGGGCTTTTCCCCTCAGATATTGGACTATCTGATCCTCCCAGCCCTATATTGCAGTGCCCCTGGCGTTCCCTATAGCAGGAAGTCGTCCGACCCACACACACAGCCAGCAAGGATGTGTTGGCGTGTGGATTTCCCCTTGAGGGTCCTTGTGATACAGAGGCCGATGGGTGAAAAGAGGCAATAGAGAGGTACCTCTTCTCTCCGTCTTGTGTGGAGTAAAAGTAGACTGCAGCCCCTCCCAAGCCTGACTCTGGGAATGCAGCTTTCATTTCAGCTTCAGAATTACTGGGAAAGAGTGGCCCCACCGGTGGGTGAGGGTCCATCCTCACCTATATCCAGACCCTATGTGCTGCCCTTGGCTTTTGGCCCAGGAGGGCCACAGTGCTGGAGGAACCCTGTCTTTGATTAAGCCTCAGCATTTCCCTCTCAGGCTTCCTCCACGACTCAAGGAACTAACCTTCCCGGTGGAGTAGCTGGTGCCTCCCTCCCTGTCTCATTTCAGAAACGACCCTTTTCCTATTGTGGGTGTGGGGCCAGCTGATACCAACCAACCAGTCTGTTCCTGGATTTGACTTGAATTTTTTAAATGTGCATCGTTTCAAAAATAAATTGCTTGCAAGTATTTGCACGTAGGCTCTTGCACTGCTCATTTCCAATGGGGTGTGTCTTCAAACTGAAAAACAGCAAACCCCCTAAGAAAGGAGACTGGAAGTGGTCCAGGGTGAAAGTGATCCGTGGTGGGCAGGGCTTAGAGGCCGCAGAGCTCTGGAAGCAGCTGGACTTGAATCCAGTGTGGCCTGTGTTTGTGAGTGTTGTGGTTTATAGGAAAAGTTGCATTGAGATAGAGAGACTCAGCTTGTCTCATGAGCTGAGAGTTCTAGCAAATGGGATGTCTCAGCGCTCTACAGTGCAGGGAGCTGGGAAAGATGTGGGCAGGACCTTTTGGAGAGATGTCCATTCCCTGTGATTAAAGAAGTGCCTGGAATGTATAACCTGTGGGGCCTTGACATGTTTTGGGGGGCAGCGGGCTTTGGTACTGTGCTATATATATCCTCAGCACTCCTCCCTCCATCCAGGTCTGGGCTTTTTATCTCCGTTGACCTCCCTGTTCTTTTTGTATTTGCCTGTTGGCCCCGCTGATAACAGCTCCAGAAAAAAGAGGAGGCCCCTGGGCCCTTCTGGCACCTTCTAGGTATCCTGTTAATCTTTGGAAACTTTGTTTATGAAATGTCAGAGACAT